>NW_006796752.1:1363879-1379291 GCF_000442215.2 Lipotes vexillifer | reverse complement strand
TACCGAAAAAAAAAAAAAAAAAAACCCAAAAATAGACACACTTTACCTCTTGAAATTGAATAGCGTTATAACATAAAAAAGTACTCCCCCTAGACAAACAACTGAGGACTTGTCCCCACTCCTTCTGTGCGGGTCCTGCTGTTCCCCATGGGACAAGGAAGCCCAGATGGAAGCAAGGATGATCACATAATGCTCAGGAGCATCATAAAAGCATCTTAGAATTTGACAGACCTGGGTTCAAATCTCCACTTTTCCACTAACTATTGTGTGAACTTGACCTTGTTACTTACTCTCCAAGACTTAGTTTGTGGATCTCTTAATTGGGAATACCCACCTGTGCCTTAGGGGGTTATTATAGACATAGAATAAGAAAATGGATATAAAGAACAGTGTCTCTCACACAGTCAATGCAAACTTAGAGCTATAATTCACTTGCTGGGATGAAAGAATTTCAAATTTATGAAGAACTTAAAAGGCCTATTCACCAAAGAATATGACAGAACTTTTCAAGCAGCTTTATGCAATCTCACTACAAAAATGGAGCTCCTTCCCAACTCCATCTTCACTGGCTATCACCTTATTCAGAAGAAATTGAATGTTTTAACCCCATTTAGTCCTCTGCCCTTTCTATGCCAGTACTAACAAAAGTGCCCACTTTTTACAAACACGAAAGTTGAGCCATAGGGAAGTGTTCAGTGGTGGTTGGCAGTCTCAGACAGAAGTAATACTTAGTTTCTCTAGAGGGTTAAATCTTCAGTATCCTATTAATCCCACCTCCCCCACGCATACAGTCTTGTGACTAATCCCAACCCCCAGTAGTTACAGACATATCCTATCTAAAACTCGTTATGAATTCAGACCTAGGCAGCTAGACTCACCCCATATTGAAACCTCGACCACGGATGACTTCCGTGCTGAAGCAAAGCCTTTACAGTGTGTTTCAATAGCCGAAGGGCTCACTGTCATGCTTGTTAGCGTCTTGCTTCAGTACACAGAAAAATTGATTCTTTTTGCAGGTCAAATTATTTTTGTATTTTTCTTTTTTCATGCACAGTAACTCCATTCTTTTACCTGGTCATTTCCTTTAAGAAAGATTCAGTTAGGGGAGCTGCATCTTATTATCTTCTGCCACCAATGCAAGGTGCAAAGACAGTTTAATTCTTAAGGAGAGAATCATTTAAGTGTGACCTATTGTGTTAGTCTGGATGCTTTTCATATTAAGCACTGGGAGTTAAAGAGGTCTTTAATTTGTCTAAACCACATTGATAATTTACATTGAACTCGAAGTGCCCACTGCCTTTTCCAATCAGCTCAACTATTCCCAGATCTTCTAAGGTGAATTCTAATAGTACAAAACCTTTAGCTAATGTCTCTGAAAGGGATGCCTAGACCAATACAATGGCACATAGGAAGGTTGTCACGTGGCTGAAATGACTTCCCCAAATTGTACACCAGTTGCCTGAAAAACATTCCACCTAACTGGAACTCTTGGAACTTAACTTCAACATTGATCCATGTTCATCCATTAACAGTATTATTGAGGTTGTCCAAGTATACAGGAACAGTATAATCCCAGAACTCTGGCTTATACAGAACAGGTTTGAGGCAATAGTACAGTCTCTTGCTGTACTATTGAGTGAGATTTGTTATTACCAACCCCAAAAAGGAAACCATGAAACCCATATGGAAAGGGAGTGTAAGAGACGCAATTGATAATAGATGTAGAATCTACCTGCCCACAGGCCATAACTGACCCTTTGAAAGGTGAGCAAAAAGACATAATAAACATGTAATATTAATACTATTACATAACAAATAATAAAAAATAACTAATATTTATTGAGCACTTACAAGGAAAGATGTTTCATCAACATTGTCTTATTGAATCCTCGACATGCCTGGGAGGTAAACATTATTTTTGTTCCCACAGGAAAGTGAGTCTCCGAGAGATGTGAGTTGCCCAAAGTTCTGATGTTAGGAAACAACAAAGCTAAGATTCAGACCCATTTGACATCAATGTCCATAGCCAGAACCGTGATGCTGGACTGCCAGGGCTCTCAAGAGAGTGAGCTCCTGGGATCTATGTGGCAGTAACCTAGCTTTCTGTTTGCCAACACTGACAGCAGTGGGCTAGATCAGAAGAGGTACATGGCCCTAAGTCGTACATCTAATAACCACAATGAGGCTTCATCCAGCATGATCCTGCAGCAATTTGTCAGGTATGTTTCTTGGTCAAGCGGCACCTTGTCGCGCGAGTTGTGCTTTACAGTAATTTTCCATAGTGTGTTCCTTTGATTTAGATCATCTATTGTGACAGAGATTAACATAAAAACCATATTTAAAACAAAATTGTTTGGGGGAGTTTGTGAGCTTTGGGGTTTCCTTTTAAAGCTTCTGTGGGCCCAAACCTGCCTTTGCCAGCTGCTCATGTGTTTTATATTATCATTCTGCTTGTTCTGATACAGGTGGGGTGAATGGGAAGGGATACACGTTCCCGAGGGACCCAGAAATGTCTTCTGCTTTCAATGATCCATTTGTAAAAACTTCTCACGTGAAAGACACTTCTGCTAGACTTCAGACAAAAGGATTCTGAGCCAGGATTTGAAGGAGATACTTTACTATCTTTTATTCTTCCCCCAAACTACGGGTGGCCTATCTCTCTCCATTCAGGTCTATGCTCACTTAGCGAGACTGAGAACTGGAAGAATTACTTCTATT
The DNA here is from genome assembly GCF_000442215.2 of Lipotes vexillifer. Lineage (NCBI taxonomy): Eukaryota > Metazoa > Chordata > Mammalia > Artiodactyla > Lipotidae > Lipotes > Lipotes vexillifer. The sequence continues at coordinate 1,376,573 of NW_006796752.1, read as the reverse complement.
GCTCTGATTCAAAGTAACAAAATAATTAAAAAGCTAGAGCATGGTTTTTAAAAATTAACTGAAAACGAGCCCAGAAACCTACACTGCTAGGGTAAGCCTGCCCTGTGTCCAATGATTCTGTTGGATCTGAAAGAGTTTTTGTATATACTAAGAGATATAAAAATCTAGGAAAGAGGCTGGCCTGGAATAGATAGGCCAGGAAGCCTGTTATGGAGTTGAATCCATTTCCCATCTTCCAATCTCCTTCACCCAATCCTCAGCTGGCTCCGTGAAGACCTGAAACAGAAGTGAGAGGAGCAGAAAAGACTTCATTGTTTTTTCCTCAGGCCCCTCCAGGGCTTGATCTATTTTTCTGGCAAACCCCGAGGCTGGCCACACTGTGGTGGGGCAGGTAGCGGGTAGGGGCTTTGTGGATCCTCAGATGCGTTTTAAGCCCTGTAAATACTATCTTTCGAGCTGTTTCTTTCAGGTGCCACCCCTCTAGTTGAAGGTCAATAGATAGTTTTCCCTGAATGGGAAGCACACTTTATAATTCTAGTGTTTGAGATGATGATGGACACCCTGAGTCACAGGAGAGCAGTGCTCCTTTGGGCTTTTACAATACGTAGTTTAGTGTTTGTGGAGCTCTTCTAATCTGTTCAGTGGGGAGCCCTGGTCCAGTGCGGTCTGAGTCTCATCATGTGACTGTGTCCATCTCATCCTTCAGATCTCACCTGAGAAGTCAAATTCTGAGAGCGGCATTTCATAGTCCTCCTCTTAGCTTCTGTGCCTATTTCTCTCCATCAGATGATGCTGTTTTTTCTTACATGGAAACTTAACACAATTCCATAATTCTTCACTGTTTGTTCTACTTCTTATGGTCTCTTTTTTTCTACTAGAAGATAAGGTCTAAAGGCAGGACCATGTCCATCTTCCTCGCTACTGTTTTCCAGGGTATGGGATATGGCAGATGTGCAGTAAATTTTTTCACAATAATTTAAAAATAACATTGATAATATGCGTTATACTTCTATGTTCTTTCATGTCTGGTTATATCCACTATGCCACGTGATTCTCAAAATAACACCATGAGATAGGTTGGGCAAATATTACCTTATGTTTATGAATAGAGAAACAAAGTGAGATAATCAGGCTCCTGGAATTCCCATCCTGGTGTAGCCTCCTCCCCCATCAAAGAGTGCTGACATGTATAAACAATCGAACAATGCCAAAATGACGAGTGTAACTTCCAAGGCCATATTATAAAAGATATTTAGGCTTTGCCTCACATTCTTGGATCACTCACATTGGAGGAAACCAACGGCCACTTTGTAAGGACACTCAAGCAGCTCCGTGAAGTGCTTGGGAGGAACTGAGGCCACCTGCCACCAGCTCAGGCCAACATACGAGCCACAGAAGTGAACAGTCTTGAAAGCAGATTCTCCAGCCGCAATCAAGCCGTCAGATGACTGCAGCCCTGGCCAACATCTTGGCTACAACCTCATAAGAGACCAACCAGATATGCTGTTCCTGAATTCTTGACTTACAGACCCCGAGATAATAAATGTTTATCATTTTAAGCTGCTAAGTTTTGGGGCAATTTGTTTTGCAACAATAGACAGCTAATATTCCAAGACTCAGAGAGAAATGGCAATTCTTCACCTTCTTTCTCCTCTTTCCCCTTCTTTAACTCCAACCCCAGCCTTCCTGCCTTCTGCCAAAGAAACTTGGGGTATGTGTGTAGTTAATATAAACCAGAATACAATGTGTAATGTGTGCTCAATATTATTCCAGTTTTCTCTCACTACAGCCTCTTCTAGCAGGTAAATTCACATCATCTTGAAGAAAAGAAAACCAAAGGAGGCTACTCAAGAAACTAGGCAGCTTATTTCTGTCAAAGTCAACTGCCCAATCTTTGTCAAGACCACAGTAGTCTCTGGGCCAAGCCTAGGTGCCCCAGGGAATCCTTTGAAATGTTTTTTTAACATAAAATATTTTAAAACCTATTTAAAGTCATTGATGGTGGGAGGGCAAGGGGTGTTGCGGAAGTTAGAGAGATACCATCCTAATTTGTAATCGGGGCTTTTAAAGACAACATATTCTTATTGGAATTGATTCAAATCATTCAAGTATTTACATATTGGAAGTCTGAACAAAGCTGTATTTATTAATTAACATGCTTGACCACACTAGATTTAAATTTGCCTTAAAACAGGCAAGATAATCTATCATGACACATATTTGAATATATACTGCCACGCAACATCCCATCAATTACTCCCCGATGCTGCTCTCCAACAAAACAGCTCATACGGTCTTTGAAAGTAAAGCCCCCTTAAGGTCACTTGATCTTCTCCCTTCCCTTATCTCCATGCCCTCCCTGCACAAATATCCCTCATGATAGCCCCCTAAAATGATTATCTGGGCCCAACTTGTACTCTCTCATCTGCCTAGAAGATGGCTAAGTTGTGTGGGTTTATGGAGAATTGCGCTAGAGTGTTTCCCCAGTGGTAATGGCTAAGAGACATGGAATTTTTTACACTTGTTTCTTTTCTGATCACAACCATATTTGCCACTGATGAGAGATGAATTATATCATATCAAAGACATGAAGTCATACTCATTCTGTCCTAGTAACTGGGATTCTCCCGGGTGAGTGTGTGCATGTGTGTGTGTATATGTGTGTATGTTGAGGGGGGGAAGGTGCCTCGGGGCCCTGGTTGCTATGTCTAACTTCACTCGCTTGGTGCATTCTCACCGGTACCCCCTGAATTCCAGATATATTTTGCTCATCCACAGGGAGACACAGTGGCTAAGAGAAGAAACCCAACTCCACCGCTGGTAAACTGTGTGATTTAATACACATTATTTAATTTCTCTGAACCTCAATTTCTTATCTACCAGCGTTCTATCCTGCCCACATCACAGGGTCTTGTGGGGATTAAATAAGATTGTATACATGAAAGAATTTTTTAAATGGCAGGTATCGATAGATGTATGAAATGTATCATAGCAATTGAATGTCTCAGTAAAGTTCTCAGCAAGAAGTATTAATGAATAAATGGTAGGGCTTCCCTGGTGGCGCAGTGGTTGAGAGTCCGCCTGCCGATTCAGGGGACACGGGTTCATGCCCCTGTCCGGGAAGATCCCACATGCCACAGAGCGGCTGGGCCCGTGAGCCATGGCCTCTGAGCCTGCGCGTCCGGAGCCCGTGCTCCGCAACGGGAGAGGCCACGGCAGTGAGAGGCCCGCGTACCGCAAAAAAAAATAAAAATAAAAATAAAAATAAATGGTAGACTCTATTGCAATAATCATGGGAGTATTTGTTAACAATTCTGAAATTGTTATACTTGTATACTAAGACTGAACAAGCAAGTAAATGGTTAGTGCACGATGGGAACCAGATTTCTCATAGTTGGAGTAGGAAGTTACAGATAAACAAAGAGGAAAGTCTAGAATGAACCATGTGGTACTGGATTAGATTCAGAGACATCAGTATAAACTCATCTTTAGCTTATATAGATGCAGATGGATATATAGAGAAATAATTACAGATATGTGTGTACACATAGGTTAGCATAGACACATTTCCTAGCTCTGTCCAATGAGAGGACCTAGAAGCAATGACACCCCAGAAGCAATGAGAACACTAGTGCTCAGATCTTGATTTCTAATACCACTTTCCAATAAAAGGAACCAGGGTTCCTTAGAGAAGTAACTCATTCCAGGGCTGGGGCAGGAAATATACAAGGTGAACCTGAAGCATCTTATAAGGACAAAAAATAAGGAAATGAAAGGATTTTAGTGTCTGACAGGCCTGAGTTTGAGCTGCAGTTCCAATAGTTCCTAAGTATATGGACTTGGGGGCAAGTTACTTTAACTCTGTTGCTCTGGTTTTCTAACATGCAAAATGGGGATAATAAATCCTACCTCACAAGGCTGTTTTGAGTACTGAATGAGTAATGAACAGAACACAACGTGCCCAGCACAGTATCTGGTTTTATAGTAAGTACTCAAACAATGATAGTTATTATCATACTACTATTAGCATCACTTTTAAAAGTGAGAGGCTAGATAAGATTATGCTTAAATTTTCTCCCAAAATTTAGGATTTGATGGACCACTATCTATTGGTATTTGCATAGTTTCTGTTGGAAAGGGGCTATTTATGGCAGCAAGGCAAAATGAAGTCATAGATTCTGTAAGGAATATAGATGTAGGGATAGGCATCTTCTCTCTCAAACTCTAAATTTAATGTGAAGATAAAACCATTTGAAAATAAAGCATAAAAATGTATTCAGAGGAAATAGGAATGCTAACATGATGTGAAATTCTAAAACACGAAGTAAGACAAACATAAATCAGGTCATTTTCAAGGGGAGTAAAGTAGGTGGAAGATTTTTTTTGCTTGGGTACAGTTTCAACTAAAACAAGTGCTTTATATATTTCCTCATTACTTAACAAAAATTAAGCAACCTCGAAATACTACAGTTTTTCTGAATTCACACGCTATAATTAATCAATAATTTAGATGTATTTGTGTGTGTGTGGATATAATTGGAAAGAACTGCTTCTTGATGTCACACTTACACAGAATTGAAAAATGGAGACTTGGAGCTAAAATGGTCTTCAGAGCTCATACAATGTCACCCCATGTGTAGGATGAGGAAACTGAGATCCAAGTTGTGAGGGGACTTGCCTCGGCCAGAGATAAAACCAGAACGCAATCTTTAGCTCTTTTAGTTTCCTAAAGCACAGCATCCCTAAACCTCAAAGCCCCCAAGTGGTGTAAGATCTTCAGCTATGATGCATCATAAAATGAAGGCCTATCCATTCAGAAACCTACATTTAGAAAGAACACACTAAAAGCCACAGTTAAGAAATATCTTTGGTAGACAGTGGTAGAAATAAATTTAAAATAATTTCAATTACTGTACAATAAAAACAATTCTGGTTTAATCTAACCTGGCTAGAGTGTGATTTCCTCTAAGAATTTGTCTAGGGGTGGGATGAAAGGGTTAAGCCTGTGAAGCACCTCAGTTTTCAGCCACTAGCTGTGGTATCCTGGGTAATTACTGTGGCTTACTTGAGACCACACCTTAGATAAACCTGAAACGCTGGAGTTTTCTGCAAACATTTTCTTTCCTGCAAGCTGTGGCTTGTCTCTTTCATATATTTGTCCTATGTTTTCAACTTGATTTTCCAGTGGCTAGTTTATACTTGGTTGAGCCAACAAATCAGGGTCTGTTGATTTAGTTTCATATCTTCTTGGTGCTTGCGTGAGACAACCATGCCAGCTATGTGGTAATGAACACAGTCAGGCTGGATGAATTATTTTCCTACGAGGGGAATAAAGTTTAAAAAAAGGGGGGAGGAGGAACTGGTTCAGGTAAAGGTTATGATTTAATTTCCTTTGTTTTATCCATTGCTTTTTAAAATAATATAGGCTTTGCTTGTGACTGAAATTTCATTCTCATTTCAATTCTCAAATGAGCATTTAACTTTTCTCATTCTAAGAGTCCAGTACAAGAACAGTAGAGACAAAGGACAAGGTAGGTACTTGGTGTGACAAAGAGTGTCCTTGAAGAAGCCAATTCTCCATCATAGTGCTCTATGGAAAGTGGAATGACAGTCAGGGAACCATTTTTAGGTTATATCACTCTATAAAGATTACAAAGCAAAGTAGCTTGTGTTTTAGTGGGTACCAACAACAAGGTACTTCTTGAAGCTGCAGATCCTTGTAAGAAAAAATACTCATGACACCTAGGTCAATGGGGACATATCTTTTCCCTTTGTAAAGAAAAATTGTATTCCCTTCTCTCCATCTTCCTGCACCTCATTGCCATCAGCACCATTGCCATCAGACCTAGGAGAAAATGTAGTGAATAATTACAGACAAAGAAGCTTTTGAAAATTTCAAAAACTTTCAGAGTCCTGTGAGGTTAGCAAGAGTGGTAGCGTTATTTTCTCAGATTTGCATGTAAGATAAAGAATTAGGGCAAAGATACAGGCATTTGAAGTGACATGCTCAAAGTCCTGAATGAAGCTAACAGTGATAGCGGGATTACCACCCAGGCCCACTGCTCTTCAAATGCCCTCCAGCCATTTTTTGGGTAATCGTCAACATCACCCAACAACACTTCTCACACACGCATTAGTGGAATTAGTTTAACCAAATAGTTTGATCACTATCTTGCTGAGAAGGCAGTATTTGGGAAATAGACATTTTTATTGGGCTGGAATGGAAAGAACCAGAAGACTTGGGGGAAGGAAGCAGTAGGGGAAAGACAATGTGTTTATCAACTTTTTTTTTTTTTAATTTCAAAAGTAATGAATGCTTAAGGCAACAAGTAATATAATCCAAAAATATAGAGTTTTAAAAGTGAATAATATCTGCTCCCTCCCTCCTATACTAGCCAGTATTAACAGCCTGGTGCATATCTTTTGGGTCTTTTAAAAGCCACAGAAGTAATATAATGAGAATGGTGGAAGTGAGGCAGGAAGGAAAGAATTAAGGTTCAGTAAAATGGGTGGGAAAGCCATGCCTATGAACTTGCTCTCAGCCTTAGCCTGAGGCTATAATCAGGATGCTGAATTCTCCCCTGGAAGGCTGAGATTTCAGTTTCCCCTAGGTCTGCCTCACTGCCCCAGTTATCTTGGTTTAGGCTCATGAAATCCATACTCTCCATTTGAGCTCATTTTCTCCCCATCTAATCTCTGCTCTCCCATCCCCCCCATTTGCACCCCCATTCTACACACACTCACCTATGACTGCCCCATATCAACCCATGAAGACAGAAAAACAGAACATACAAATGACAGAAGATGGTCCTCTTGCTGCTATCAAGACAACCATCTTCCTGAAATCAGAATGGCCACAACAGTGGGATGGATGGCTGGCTACTCACTGAGTTTGCAGACCAAATGCCTCCAGAGATGTTTTAGGTCCTGATGGAACCTAGTAATTTGACTTTGCTGCTAAGTCCTAAAGGTCAGTTTGAAGTTGTTGGTCATTGGAGTTCACTTCTGGAGAAGTTAATGGCAGTCTAGGATACGGGCCAGTTTCAGGCTGGGCAGCCATATTCCTGCCTGCTCTCTACCCTGCCCCCTCACACGTTTGAACAGTTTGCCTCCCCAGTGAAGTTTCTGCATAGAAATCCAGCCAGAGCAAGAGCTGCCCTCTCATAAAACACCTTTCAGAGTCCAGCCCATCTCCCAGTCTTGGGCAACCACTGGAAGCTGTGGTTCTTACATAGCAGGTTAGTCAAGAATGGGGTCAGGGCAGTGAAGTGAGTTGTGAACTGATGACAATATCCTGGGAAACCCTTAAGCCTGGATGGAGGGAAGTTGCCAGCTAAGACTGATATTGACTTTAGGGGGACACAAGTGATGACATGCCCCCAGAACTTCACCTTTCTGTCAGTTAAACTCACGCTACTCTTACCGGCATATAGTTGGTGCCAGAACAGGACAAGTCAATGCCCTCTGAGATGTGCTGTGCTGGACTGTCCTTCCAGAGTAAATCTGAGTATTAAGGAGGGAGATCTTTTCATAGTGATCCAAGAAGTTCCAGAGTAATACGTATCTCACACACTGGAGCACGGCAAAAGAGCTACAGGAGCAGTGGTTGACACGGTCTTCCACGTCTCCCTTCTCTTTGATTTGAATGAAATCTGGAGGCTTGTTTTAACAGTGTTATAACTTTTTTTATTTATTTAGTGCTTTCTGTGTGCCAGACTCTGTGCCAGCACTTTACAGACATTATCTCATTTAATCCCATCAACCTGGATAAAAAGCTCACAATTCATCCATGACGTCAAGGACAGGTTCATTAGACTGTAGCTTTGCAAATTTGGATGACTGCTTTGCAAGAATTAAACTATTCTTCTTATTTTAAAATTGGTTATTTATTCCAGCCTCTACTCTAAAAACCTGGGTACTGGTTATTAGTAAAAAATATCATATTCACTGCCTTTACAACTATTTGACCGTTGAAAACCTAGGCCTTTCCAACTCTCCCAAAGTCAACCTGGAAGAACAAAGTATATGGTGAGTATAGGGATCCAGTTCAAGAAGGAAAACAGATCAAAGTGTGAATAACACACAATGATGTGTTACTTTACTTAAAAAATAATAATAATTAGAATTATAAATCTCTAAAAGCTAAAGGCTGAGGTGAGCTAAAAAGAAACATATGACATAACCATTTTCATCATAGAGTGACTTTCAAAAAGCAAGCAAAATTACTTATTTTCTGAAAACATTGCAGATACCTAAAAGTACTTATAAACAAACAGATGGTTCCCATTTAGACAACAATTTGTTTCTGGCATTTTTATTTCATATGAGAGTATAATGACATTTTTCAAACCGACTTTTGGGCATTTGTCATATAAGGTCATGGGATTGGGACCGCTGGTGGTGGGACTCTTCATACTGGTACCAAGCAGAATCTTCTGCCCTCAGAAATAATCTCTTGAACCCACCTCCTTCCTTCTTGAACTCACCAACCAATGAGAGGGCAACCTGGGCAGTGTCCACATTTATGATTGTTAAGTTACCCCCCCAAATGGCATTTTAACCTGCTCCCGCCGCAGTATATGAATAAACTGAACTTGCTAAAGATCTGTACTTACGTGGCTGCTATGGTCTACGTTTCTTTTCCATATAGCCTGCAATCCAAACTCTCAAAAATTTGAATTGGCCTCTTGTGTCTCCTCTCAATCCAAATGGGTGGAGTTTTACCATACAACTGAAATAAGGAAAGCAGAATTCAATCTGGAATAGAGACATTGTCAGTTCTATGTGCTGTGCAGAGAACTCTGACTTCCAGGGATGTGACTAAGTAGAGGCGACTAAAATGGCATTTAATGGGGAGTGTTTCAAAAACAGCGTGAGGGAATTGAAGCGGGGGTCCAAGAAAGGCGTCTGAGCAAGGGCGGGCTGGGCCAGGGGATGCTCCTGGGCTCAATTCACGCGCCTGTGCCTGCAGCCTCGGTACTGGGGTAGGGGTGTGCGCATGCGCGGGGTGACACCCGTGGGAAGACGTCTGAAAGCCCAGTGATCCCGAGGTGATAAAGTCAACAACAGGCCAGGCAGCCAAAATGTGCGGCCTGAAACGGACCTATTTTTCACCACACACATGAGGATACCATTCCTGTTCAAATATTTATTTGGGCTTGAATTACGAAAAGACTTATTCCTCTGTTAGGTTTACCACCTTCCCCATTCCTCTCTCTTTTTAAGGTTAGACGAGGATTTCTTTGTCATTTGTGCTAAAGGACTGATGTTTTCTTCCTTGAAATAGTAGCTGGAGCCTGAAAACGGTGGATTCAGGGACACATAGATTAAAGGTTTTTAAAATCTAAGTCGTGAAACAAACCCAAGTCATAGAGTCATATCCTCAGCTCACCACTCTGCAAACTTACCTTTTTTTTAAGAGACAGTAATAAAATACCTGGTGAGATGTTATATCATTGAATTCTCAATTGAAGAATCATTTGGGATAATCATTTTTTCTTAAGATTAAATTCTTTAAGAGCAAATTAGCTTTTAATATGAGTATCATGACTCACAGCACGAAAAAGATACAGGCACATTATAGTTGTGGAAATTATTCAAGAATGAACTATTCTCAGAAACATAGAAGTGAAGCAAACCTGAGATTTTAGATAATCTATAATGGCCCTTTGTCAGGGATCTCTACTGGATTCTGTTGGCCGAAAAGTATAAATAAAATGTCATGTAGTGCCTACCAGATACCAGGCACTCTTTCATGAAGTTTGTTCATTTAATCCTTAAAGTAAATCTGTGATGAAGGCATTATTAGTCCCAGTTTATAGATGGAAACACTGAGGTCGAATGATTTGTCAGAGTTGCACTGCCAAGAAAGTGCTAGAGTGTGGATGTAAAATCAGGTTTTCTGGACTCAAAATTCGGCATTCTCTTCACTACATTGCGACACTTCTTAAGCATGAATATTAAGTATTCAGTGACTGTTTTTGAAATGAGAATTGATTTAAATTTGTGCTTTCTCATATCCCACTCCAAATAAAAGCTTTAAGAATTAAATTGCAATATACAGAAAGTGTTTTCCCTAATAAAGGAGTGTGCCTTAAATCTTTTTTAAAATAAAGAGGCATACACCTAAAAAACATAGAAACAAAAATTGAAAAAAAAATTTTTTAAGTTTGTGAATTGTCTCAAAACAAAATGAAATTGCATATTATCTGGGAATCATTAGAATGCTAGAGGAGTTTCCCAAAATGATACCCTGAACGAAATATCACTTTAAAGTATCACCAAGAATTCTAATTCAAAGAACTTTGGAGATACTGCGTCTTTTTAGTTTTCTTTAACATGTGCCCTTGAAATAAATATGCCAGTGCAATAAATGTTGACCAAGACATGTTGGCTTTTCACTTATGGTTTGCTATAAAATTAAAGATAAATTCTAATGAACTGTGCAGAAATACGACCTCATAACTAAGTAGGTAATGATACACTCAACTGTAAAGCATAGCCCTTAGCAAGAGCTCAAGCTTAAAGTCTGACATTTTATTCCTTTGTTCTATATGTTTTTTTTTTAATTTCTTAAAGACTATTAGAGGAAGTAAATTAATATCCTTAAATATTCATTGGCTCAAAGCAGTGGCCGTTTATGTTCCACTAATGTGTTTGGTTTGCTTCAAACAATACAAATAAAAAGCAGAATGTTCTGCCCTGTCAACCATAGCAATTTGCGTGCTGTCTGTGGGTGTATGTAAGTGCACATGCAAAGGGTAATTGAGAATAATTGATAACTTTTTAGAATATGAGTCAAGGTAGATTAGTTGGGTTTATGGGGAAAATATGTACAGGAAAGAAATGTCGTTATGGGTATTGACAAAGCAAAATGTGGTGCCAGTGTTATGACATTTCAAACATGTATTTCAGAAGGTAGTTTAAACGGCTTAAACCAAGGCTCAAGTGTAACTAATGTATTTCTTGATGAGATTGATTCCTCAGCTGTCTCATTGCCCTGGGTCTTTACTCCTCCCACAGATTTCACAGTTTGTATATATCAGGTTTAGTCATTTATCTAGTGAAGCAGTTATCATATTCCACTATTCCATGGCTAATCATGGCATAAGCAGTTAGCACTTTTCATCTTCAAAGCTCTTAACAGCAGTTAATTAATATAAACAACCCCCTTAGGAGATAAATTAATCACACTATAACAGTTCCCATTTCACCAGTTGAGAAGCTGAGGTAAAGGGGCTAAGTAATTGGCCCAAAGCCATTGAGAAAACAGTATTTGAAGATGGTGGTGGCCCAAGGAGCTCTGAGATCTCAAACTTGAATAAAATGTTTGCTTTTCTATTTGTCTCTTGTACATCATATATAATACCACTCAACCAGTAGCTTTCTCCAGATGGCCCAGTGGGAAACATGCTTGATCTGCTACCTGCACTAAGAGCACCAGCTTGATTCTCCATGGTCATAAAGAAGCCAAAGGTATCATCACCCCCCAAATTCCAGTCTTCAGCTAGAATGCCATCTTCTGTTTACCTGATGCTATCAAATCAGTCCACAGATCTCTATAGTCAAATCTATACAGTGATAAGTGTCTGGTCTCAGAAATCAGATGAAAATGAATGTCAAACCAATTGATCGTTTGCCCACACCACCAAATGCCTGAAATTGAATGCAATTTAGACTGACTTAGCTGAATCCCTAGATGTATTGACATTCTTTAGAGTTTGGATCAAATCACATTGGACAATTTTCAATAAACAACGTATAACTAATTCAGTATGTTCGATGTGTAATTTAATGGCACAGCATGGGACTAGTAAATGGGGCACCCAAGCTGTACCTTTTCTCAGTGTACCCTGACTCACAAAATGAACTTGTTACTTTTGATTCCTTCTTCTGATAAAAATCTTAAAGTATCCCAAGCTGTTCTTTTTTTCTTTTATTGAAGTATAGTTGATTTACAATGTTGTATTAATTTCTGCTGTAACCCAAGCTGTTCTTGAGTATGTATGAAACAGAATCTAGTATATGGAAATTTATTGGCAAGGTAAAAAATAAATTTGGAGCATTATCATATTAAAATTACTAGAACTCTTACCCATGTTTGTCAGTCTTGACTCTTTCCAGTTGTTGTTTCAACTGGAAATGTGTGAACCCCATGCTTATTATCAGTCGATTCCTTTGTTAGACACAATCATGGTCCTCTTCTCTCTCCTTGCTTTAGAAAAGTAGGGTATAGATAATGGAGATCTCACTTTAAACAAAAAAGTACCATATAGGCTTTTTTCAACATATTTTGGCCTAAAAGTAAACACTATATCCAATCTTATTAGCTCCTGAAATCCTGAAACAATATTGTTAAGAAATAAAACATTTAAAAAATCATCCTAGGGAAACTGGGGGAAGAGTATATGGAAGCATTCTGTACTTCTGCATCATTTCCTAAATCTAAAATTATTCCAATGTAATCCATTTTTGTAAAAGAAAAAAGCAATAAAGAATGAGTGTGTGGGCTTCCCTGGTGGCGCAGTGGTTGAGAGTCCGCCTGCCGATGCAGGGGACACGGGTTCATGCCCCAGGAGGATCCCACATGCCGCGGAACGGCTGGGCCCGTGAGCCATGGCCGCTGAGCCTGCGCGTCCGGAGCCTGCGCGCCGCAACGGGAGAGGCCACAGCAGTGAGAGGCCCGTGTACCGCA
>NW_006796752.1:1360222-1363758 GCF_000442215.2 Lipotes vexillifer | reverse complement strand
AGGGAGAGGCCCGTGTACCGCAAAAAAAAAAAAAAAAAAGAATGAGTGTGGTAGATGGAAAAATGGCCCTCCAAAAGATATCCACAGCCTAATCTCTGGAATTTGTGAATATTACTTTATTTGCAGCAGGTGTGTTGGGCAGGGAGCTCTTAGAATACAAGAATAAAAATTAAGGATATTGAAATGGGGAGATTATTCAGGATTATCTGAGCGGACCCTAGATGTGCTCATATGTAGCCTTACAAAAGGAAGGCCGAGGAATTTTACACACAGAGAGGAGAAGATAATGTGAAGACAGAGCAGAGAGATATTTGAAGATGCTAGTTTTGAAGGTTGGAATGACCCAGCTGGTGCCATCAGAAGCTGAAGAGACAAGGAATGCATTTACCCTTAGAGTCCCCAGAGGGAGTGTCGCCCTGCTGACACCTTGATTTCTGTCCAGTGATACTGATTTTAACTTCTGGTCTCCAGAAGGTGACAAAATAAATTTCCTTTCTAAACCATCAAGTTTGTGGTAATTTGTTTTAGCAGCCACAGGAAACTAATACAATTGGCAGAGAATATAAAAGAGCAAATGACAGAAGAAGAAATATAAATAGCCAGTAAGCATATGAGAGATGTTCAACGTTAGAAATAATTTTTAAAACTGTCAATTAAGGGCTTCCCTGGTGGCGCAGTGGTTGGGAGTCCGCCTGCCGATGCAGGGGACACGGGTTCGTGCCCCGGTCCAGGAGGATCCCACATGCCACGTAGCGGCTGGGCCCGTGAGCCATGGCCGCTGAGCCTGCGCGTCCGGAGGCTGTGCTCCAAGACGGGAGAGGCCACAACAGTGAGAGGCCCACGTACCGCAAAAACAACAACAACAACAACAACAACAAAAAAAACCTGTCAATTAAAAAAATTAGTTCACTTATTTGTTGCCTATCAGATCACAAAAATTAAAGAGATTGAGAAGTTTTTAAAAAGTCCCCTGATGCAATTTTCACCAAAGACATTAAGGCACCCAGTCAACTATTGCTGTAGCCCGGCCAAGGTCTTACCATCTAACACATTTCACTTTCTTCAGGAAAATATGCGTATCTTAAAAACAAAACTCTTCAGTGCTTTATAAAATATTTTTTATTACATAAAATTTCAAGTATATATAGAAGTAGAGAGGACTCATGGTCAATCTTGTTTCATCTATACTCTTTTCAATCTCTCCCAACCTAGGTTATTTTTTTTTAAATTCACACACATCATATTTTAGTATGTATCTCTGCCCATAGAGATTCATGCCTATAGACATATATTTTATATGTATAATATATTATATATAATGTATACTTATATATAAATCACATATATATTTATAAATAATTCATATGAGTTATATATGTGCATATATCTATTGTTTAGTGCTTTTAATGGAACTCTCTTTTTCTTTACTTTCATTTTTCCAGAATTAAGAATTTTATACAGGGAAGTTTTGAGAAATAAAAGCAAGAGAAAAGACTTTCCTATGAGGGTCAAAAGATACCAGAGTCTGATGCTCTTACATCATGTAGGAAAGAGACTCATATGTCTGTTGAGGTGTGTGGGAAAGTGTGTGTGTGTCCTACGTCGTTCCTCCTGGATCTCAATCTATCAGTACTGTCTCCTTACCTTCAAACTCTCCCCCACCTATTTGCTATTTTTATAAACATGTTTCAGATGCTGCCAACCCCAGCCCCTGCTAAAACACCCACTTCATCTGATTCCACAGTTCCTCTAGCCATCACTCCATGCTTACTCAACCAAACTTCTTGAAAGAAAAGGCCACACTTATCTTTATTTTTCAATTCCCATTTACTTTGCAACTCAAAGCAATTGGAGCAAAAACGTTTGTCTAAAACCACTCTCACCGTTGAGGGTTCACCAAGTGAAGCTGTCATGATGGTAAGCAATACAGACACGGCCCTGCCCTCACAGCTCTGAGACCTTAAGTCTGGATCTCCCAGGTAGATGTAGGGAAAACAGAGTGAAAGTCTCAGCGCTCTTCCCGCTGCCCTTCTCTGTCTCCTTCCATCCACTCAGCTCTGCTCCTATAAGGTCAGGTGAGCCATGGCTTGAATGAGGTTGAAGAGCATGAGCCTTGTCCACCGTTCCTCCTGAAATCAAATCTCTGTGTGACAGGTCATCAAGATAATAACTGAAGATGGCTATTTTTTTCCAGATCTCTTTATGATTGATATGAAAGGATAATTTAGGTCTCTGTGGTGGTTCCTAAGATTCCCAGAACTGTCCATGCCATGTTTATTCATGTTCCAGATACAGACAGAGCCGGGTTTCCTAACAAGTCATTCAAATGTTCAGGAAGGGCTGATTTCTTAGCATGTCTGAGTCTTCAAGCTCTAAGAAGAGTGAGCAAAAGCATAAGTGGAAAAAAAAAACAAAAAAACCCAAAACTCTAAAGGGAATGTTTGTATTTTTGACCTAAACCAAAATAAACTGGAAATGTCTAGTCTGTTTCCAACAAGAAAGTTTGAGATAATTAGGGAAATGGACTAGTTGACAGAAAAGCACTGCTGAGGAATTTGATGATAATGCAACAAATCAATGTTTTACCCAGCAAGGAAGAGATTATTTATTGCAAATGTGAGAAAATGGATCAAACGTTGAATCCCTGAATGTTATTTTTTTTAAAACAAGCTTGTGAGTGTTTGAAACTAGTCAATAATGGCAAAGTAAGAAAATGTCCTCATAGATAAAGATCAACCAGAGAAATATCACATAAAATATTACATGTACACTCTGACCATGCATGCTCGCCAAGAAAACACCAGTCTTGGAGGTCAAAAAATACTGCTAGAGAATATGAATAGTATTTTGATACTTAATAACTAGGCTATTATTTTGTGTTTCAGAAGTTCATGTAAGTAAAAGGATACAATTATTGACCTATAGTCTTTATAGTAAAATAAAATTTTATTTTTGAGTGAGAGGATTATGTACTCATAATTGAGGTAGAGAGACAGAGGAAATCCAGGAAGTGAGAAGGAGATTTAATCATTCACCTCAGACAGAACAGGCCCAAGATACTGTAAGCTCTGTGAGGACAGGAATCATGTTTGCCTTGTTAACTTTCATGCTCTCAACAGTTGATGGATATAAACTCCTCTTTTACATCTCACCCAATCTTCTCTTGATCGGAGGAGAGAAGATGTGAGTAAGAAACTGAGCAGTGAAGATAAGAATGGGGAGGAAAGATTGGAATTGAGAAATATCACGACCAACTAGTCTCAGTTGAGCAGGGGTGTGTTGCGGAGTGAATGTGAGAATGGGGAATCAATATGAGTGGTCAATTCTTTCAAAAGTTATCAATTTGGGATTCCCTGGTGGCGCAGTGGTTGAGAGTCCGCCTGCGGATGCGGGGGACACGGATTCGTGCCCCGGTCCGGGAAGATCCCACATGCCGCGGAGCGGCTGGGCCCGTGAGCCATGGCCGCTGAGCCCGCACGTCCGGAGCCTGTGCTCCGCAACGGGAGAGGCCACAACAGTGAGAGGCCCGCGTACCG
>NW_006796752.1:1350904-1360212 GCF_000442215.2 Lipotes vexillifer | reverse complement strand
GGCTGGGCCTGTGAGCCATGGCCGCTGAGCCCGCACGTCCGGAGCCTGTGCTCCGCAACGGGAGAGGCCACAACAGTGAGAGGCCCGCGTACCGGAAAAAAAAAAAAAAGTTATAGATTTGAGGGAAAGGAAAGGAAAGAGATGAGGCGGTGGCTGGAGGGAGCTCCTGGATCAAGGGAGACTTTATTTGTTTAGAGGGAAAAAGGAGAAGACAGAAGGGCAAAAATAAAGAAGGATTCCTGAGGAGCCAGGGGTGGGTCCTACCCACACACCGTTGTACTGGCTTAGAGGCTACATGATTTGATTGAAAGAGCGATGGAAGGAGAATCAAAGGCCCTCGTGCTCGCCCTGCGTTTGGTCCTCATTCACCACCTGAGAGAGCTTGGGTAGGCCACTTGAGCACTCTGAACATCAATTTCATGACCTCCGCAGTAAAAACATACGAAAATATGTAATTTGTTTCATCAGAAATGAACCAAAATAAAAGGGGTTTAAGGAAACACAGCATTGGAAGACACGTGAGGCACTGTTAAAACGCACTTAGGGGAACTCTGTGAGCTATCACCAATGACTGTGTCCCTATGGTGAGCTAGCAATTTCCAAGCTGGACAGAACTGCAGACCCAACTTCTTTTAGTAACCCCATTATTCATGTCATAGCTGTCCTTTTCTGCACTGACTTGGCTGAGCAGTCCTGTATGGGAACTCTGTTTTCTAAGCCAGAAAGAACAGACTGAGAACTACTCTTGCTTTTGTATCAAGATTTAGCAATCAGCAAGTTAATAAAGTCTCGAAGACTAGCATCGGCTTGAAAGGCAAAATGCATACAAAACAATTAATTAGGAGCATTAAAACAAATGCGTTGCTGAGGATGGAATTGGATCCAGGAGACAAAATGGGTTAAAAAAAATTTTTTTTAAAGGAATGCTCTAATTGAAAACTGGCAGCGGCAGAAGACACAGTATAGTTAAAACAGTATCTTATCAGAAAATTAGCAAAATGTAATTTTTATTGGATTTTACAGATGTTATTTTTAACCACCTCAAAAATCCCACCTCATGGCTATTGGTACAAATTGTCATAATTACTATAATTTGAAGTCTGAGCGATGGAACGGCTGAGATAGTTATCTCATCCCCAGACTAAGTCTGCATTAGTTGAGCAGCCAGGAGAAGGAGCTCATGTTTTTGTACTTGGTCTGGACTTCATTTGTGTCCTTTATCCAATCTCATTCTTAAGAATATTGAAGAATAATTTTTTTTTCCTACCTGAAACGCTGGAGAAAATCAGGAGGTTAATATTAAGAGTGCTGAGGTCACCTTTAATTAACATACCAATCACCTCACCTCCAATCTGCAAGTAAAGTGTTGTATTTTGTTCTATTTTTACATTTCCTGGTGAACTCTATCATATTTAATGCATATACTAAATTCTGGGCATAATATATTCAACTACCTACATAAGCATGGCTGATAATGATGAACTAAGAAGAAGGGGCTTTTACATCCCTCCTGATATCCAAGTTAACAAATTTCCTTGCTACTCAGGCAGTAAAAATATGACTAAACATGTCCAAAATATGTCCAACCTATAAATCAGAAGACAAGATCAAGAAATGCCTTAGAGGAAATTCTGTAGATAACTTGTATCCACAGATTCACAGGGATATCAAATAATGAAAACAGTTATGACTGGGTTATACTTTAGCTTTGGGGCTAGATTGGCAGAGGGCCCAGCTCAGAGACTGTAGGAACCCTCAGCCAATTTGAAGAGAGGAGTCTCTGTAAGAGAATAAAGCTCATCAGACTTAAGGAAGCACTTTCAAACAAGAGAAGAAAGGCTAACATGCTGTTTTAGTGATCGTCCAAAACTGAGTCCTCTCATTGTCATTTTAGGTCATGGAAAATTTTCAACATCGTTTCTTTCACACTCTCATATTGGATGTTGTACCAACAGGACTTGCTAATGGACTAGATATAATGGAAGAGAGAAAGAGAAGAATCTGAAATGACTCTTAGGCTTCTGGCTGAGAGAATGAATGAATGTAATTCCACTCATTGGGATGGGGAAGACTTGAAGAAGTATGGGTTATGGATGTTGGGATGGAAATCAAAAATTAAATCTCAGTCATGTTGAATGTGAGATGCCCATTAGATGTTCAAATGGAGAAGACAAGTAGATAACTGGATAACAGATCTGAATCCAAAGGAGAGGCCAGGCCAGAGTTATAAATTTGGAAGCCATCAACCTATATAAATTCATGAGACTAGATGCACCTATCCAGAGAGAGTACAGAGAACAAAGAGAATCCAAACTGAGATTTGAAAAGCAGGAGAATTCCTCAAAAGTAACTGAGAAGTATTACTTGACCTCTGTAGGGCCTTTTCAATACAACAACTCATAGTGAAACAGACTGACTTTGAACAGGTAAGGGGGGGAAAATCAGGGGCTGAGTGGACCACAGTCTAAATTTAATTATTAATAGAATACTCACCTTATTGTTGATGTTACTTTTATTTTTATACAAAGTGAGATACTGGATAAATGAATGCATGAAGTGTCATTTTGTGGCACTTCTCTTTTTCAGTAAATACTGAATAAGTCGATTCTGATGCAAGTGGTCCAAGAATCTTATTTTAAGAAAGGCTTCTCTAACGTGCATCTTGGAAAGGAGCAGCAATTAAAAGGGAAAATAGCAGGTTTGTATGTACGTCCCAAAAGTGAAGGTTGAAAAACTAATGAGTTTTTTGGCTCAAAGAATAATAAACTGCAGGAGTCACCACGTTTTTGAAGTGATGAACTATAATTGGTAGTAAGTGAAGAATCTTCATTTTTCACTGCAAATTGTGCAGTTAAGAAGAGGCAAAAAAAGGAAATATCTGTGTTAACTATCAGAAGCATGTTCTAATGTAAGAGGCATGAGAAACTAAAATAAAGAATATTGAGTCTTGGAAGAATTTAAAGGAAATAGACAAAGACCTCATCCTAGGATGATTTAAAGTAAAAAATCTGTAAAAGTACTTGCAATGAATTTGGTACGTTTACAACATTCTATTTTTCTCTTTGCAAAATTGAATTGTATTTTTCCCTTAGACAAAAAATTAAATTTTAAAGGAATCATTTGACATGAGAACCAGAGTAGCACGTCCATCTTCTAGAAAGCGGTTTTCTGTAAACATTAAACATTCAGCTTGAGCATTTAAAATGAAATTGAGTCTATGGTTTTTCTTTTTTGTTTGTCTTTTAACTTAAGACTTTTCTGTCAGTAGAGAGAAAGAAGGAAAAAAGTAATTGAACAGTAGAAAAACAAGCAGTAATGTAACTAGCCAAAAAGATGCCATAAGAAGTGTTGGGAGCAGTTGGCTTACGTATTGGGAGAAAAGGATGGTGATAGCTCTGAAAACCAGGGCATTTGGTCTAAGAGCCAACTGTTGCCTAAACTAAAAGGAAACGAGAAGAGAAAAGAGACGGGGTCCATTGGAAGTGGCAGAGTGTAGCGCAAGTGCCAGCTACTAGCAAAACTACCAGATAAGGAATTAGGCTGTCCCCACCCATGAAGGTGCCTCTTTCAGAAGCTCTGGGTAATCTAGATAATGGACGGCTTGAGTGACCACTCTTCTCATTTCCTGCACCCTAATTTCCACTCTTATGCTTAAAATTAGCCAATAAAGAGTGAACTGTGAAACCCTAGACACGCCACCCTCGGGCCACAAAGGCAGAGCCCCAGAGCTGATCTCTCTCTCTCTCTACCCACAACCTAGCTGTGTGGCCCTTGGGAGTGCCTGGTACTCTCCAGGGTCTGTGAGTAATAAATCTCGTTCCTCAAAATTTTCTGATGGATTTTGCTGAAGTACTTCCTGCAATCGTAGTAAGAACCACAAGGGCCAGTCCAGCCACAACATTGACCCATTGTGGAAATGTTTGGAAGGCCCACTACAAGTAACGTGGGACGGGGGATTGCCCCAGGCGTCTCTAGCTGATAGCATCACTATTAATATGCTGAGACAGCACAGAGATGAAGGTCAATTAAAGCACTGAGGAGCAGACACCTGATGTTAGGAGTCAGGTCAGAGGATCCCACAGGATTCTGCAATAGCTCCAGAATCTGACACTGAGAACCCACCTCCTCCCAGGAGCTTGTTAAAGGGCACATAAACCCTAGGCAGCTCTGCCATGTACAAGGAGACCAACAGACACATATTCAGAGGGTTTAAAAACCTTTGTGACTCATAGTGATCAAGTCTAAGTGATCAATATTTTTATTATTATTATTTTTGGTACACTTTATTTTAAAAGGTGGGGAAATGTATGGTCTATTTTCAGATGGCTTCTCTACCTACTATGTATGAGACACAGAGTTAGTTAAGGCATTGAAAGTACAAAGATGAGCATGGCAGTCCCAACTTTCAGTGGGCTTACAGTTGGGGGAGGGGAGTGGGGCAGTGCTGATAAGGACAAATGAGTAAAACGATGCTTATAATATGAAATGGGGTGGCCATACGAAAAAGAGAGCGTAAACTCTGACCAGGACTGGCACAGAGATCAGGGAAGAATTTCCAGAAAAGTCAATGTTGAGTTGAACCTTGGATGATGAAGAGGAGTATTCAGAGTGAAAATGATTTAAAAATTTGAATTTCACCTTCTTGCAGACAATCCATTTTTGGAAACACCTTGTTCGCCCATTGCACGAAATAACAGACATTATTCTATATAAGTCAATTCAAATGGACATCTGGCAGCTTTTATCCTCTTAGCAAAGTTTTGAATTTTGAATCAACTCTGAAACTTAATCAGGTATCTATAGCAGGCAGGTGGTAATCCACATATTAGGAATGTAAGTTTTTATTCAATGTAGGGTAGAGGGAAATGTTTTCAGTTTAAGGAAAGGGTACTATAAAAAGCAGGTTATCCTACAGGCTTACAATGAATCAGGATTCTAATTCAACAAAAGTTATGCTTCATGTTTTTGTATTTCAGTCCCTAACAGAACTAAGAGCAAATGCAAAGAAATGCAAACTTTTTCAAATCTCAGAGGTATTCTGGTTTTCATTCTGTATTATAATCTCTTTGCAAGCTATCAGTTAAAGGAGATTGACTGGCTGCCCCGTTTTTTCTTCTTCATCTGGTTTACATGCGCTAAGAAAAAAAAATAAAGCAACACAAAAGAATTTTCCAATAAAATATGACTAATGAATTAGAACGTGCTATTCAGTGCCTTGTGAACATTTCAAAATATTGTAAGCCTTTTTCCTCATTAAGATATTCCCCAAACAAAACCAAGAGAAAAAAAAAGAATTTCACTGCAGCAGCATGAAATATGATAACTAATAAGAACAATTATAATCATTTCTTTAGAATACAGCAACTATGAATGACACATGTAAATACCTCCAATATATTCATTTAATATTACTGATAATTCACGTGAGCGATAGATTAGAATTGCCTTTATCAGCCAGAGTCGTAAAGCGCTGTAACAGCCGAGAGATTACTAGAAAGGCTGATACCTGGGTGAAGAATATACCCAGTCTGCTGATAATGAAGGAGTGTACAGACTTTTAATTCCATAAATAAATAGAATGTTTTTAAGTCTCAGACTTCATCAAAATTTAGCTGAATTAATTAGTAACCACATACTGCATGTTTGCCCAAATCCTTTAATTCCCCGCAGGAGCTAAATACCTTTCCTCATTTGCATCTGTGGGAATATTGAATTGTCCTAATTTTGAAATCTGGGCAAGCTATATTCTGTGGAGCAAGCCCCACAGAATGCACTAGGAGTGATTTCGGTAGCGATTTTACACAGTTATAGAAATCAGTAAAGTGATATGTTCAATATACTTCTTCACGTTTTTCCCAGATACAATCAGAAAAATAAACAAGGTGGTTTTTTTTTTTTGGCTAGGAAAAGGTGCTAAAAAACAAGTTATCCCACACCTGTATTTGAAAACCTTTTCTCTTACACTCAAACTAACATGAATTCAGAATAACTCCATATGAAGTAAAACAGGATGGAAACAGACTGACTGTGGTATATCTAAAAGATGAAAACGTATATTTTAAGCAATTTAAACTGACAGAATGTTAACATCTGGGCAATATTAGAACATCTGACTTGTAATAGGTTCCCAATAAATGCTTGCTGAGTGAAGCAAGTCCAGTGGAAGTTTTTTGAAGTGAAACTTGAATGAAGAGATAAAATTAATAATTATCACTGGTTATTATTTCTCTGGGGCACAATACTGCTATGTAAGTTTGCGATTTTAATATCATGCAAATCCAAACGCTTATTTCTTCTTTCCGCGGACGCTTTTAATTCAGGCCATCATCACCTCATTTCTCAGTGACTGAAACAGGCATAATGGGCTTCCTGTCCCATTTCTTCCTCCCCTTCCTCCCTCCTGCTCCCATCCACTTTCCACTCTATAAGCTGAATGACCGTTCTGAAACCTTTCCATATCCCCGCATAAAGCCCTCAGGATAAAGCCCAAAGCATCAGTATACTTCAAGGTGTGCCCACAGCCAGTCTCCCCAGCCTCATCCATCTCCACAATGCAGACCTCTGGCACTTAGAGCTCCAGCCATATTCAACCCTGCAGTTTTTCTACATGCCACGCGCTCACCTCAGGACCTTTGTGCATTCTGTCCCTCCTGTTGGAAAGCTTTCCTCCC
Source organism: Lipotes vexillifer (assembly GCF_000442215.2). Lineage (NCBI taxonomy): Eukaryota > Metazoa > Chordata > Mammalia > Artiodactyla > Lipotidae > Lipotes > Lipotes vexillifer. The sequence goes on along the minus strand of NW_006796752.1, from coordinate 1,353,541 downwards.
TCCCAACTCTTGGCCTCCTATCCTTTGATCTGGCTTACTCCTACTTGTCTTTAAGGTTTTAGCGGAGACATTATATACTCACTGAACCTTCCCTGACAGCCCCTCCTCCTCTGTCAAGACTAGATTAGTATTGTGTCACTCTGTGCTTTCATTTAGCTAATGACTCAAAATCGTGGCTTATTTGTTATTACTTCTTAATAAATTCCTTGTGTTCCCAGCACCTAACATGATGCCTGGCACATAGCCGGCATTAAATAAACACTCTGTGAATGAATTAGGAAAACCTTCAAAAACTGAGCAATCTTCTTTGATGAAGTTGATCTGATAATAGTTTATATTATAAATGATAATTGTGAAAAAAGAAATATACCAAAAGTTAAGAGACCTGAATTATCATCCTAGCTCTGTCATTAGCTGTAAATAATTTCTCTGCACCCCAATTTAATCTGCAAAATAGGTATAATACCTACTCCTCCTACTTCACAGGAGGATAGATCCAAGGGCTCTGTTAAGTGAAAGCACTTTGGAAGATATAAAGAACTAGTCATGCAAGATATTATCATTATCGCTATTATTAAATGCCTAAACTGCTGTTTTAACTCTGTCACATTCCAGCTCAAAAACCCCCAGTACCTCCACGCTCTCAACCACCAACCCACTTCCAGTCTTCTTCCACATTCAACAATGTTTCTCAAAGCGTGGCTATGTGAATTGATGATCAGTCTCGTGGACATTTCTGTGTTTCGGTTGGAGGGTTTCTGCCTGGCGGCCACTCCAATTTTGCTCCAGGGGAACGTCTCCTCCCCCCTATCTTGGACCATGTGCTTTGGGTGAAGTGGATTCTGCCCCAGGACCCCAAACAGGGAGCCTAACTAGACCAGTGATCACCCTGTGTTCTCCCAGCCAATGGACATGGTCCACGGGCCACCCTAAGCCATGATTCAGCCAAGGCAATCAGAGAGAACCTCAGGACTTCTGCAGGGAAGACTGGAGCAAAGATAGCCACACTCCTCTGCTGGGCCAGCCAGGAAGCAAACAGCCCTAGGAGGTGCCAGCAGTCATATTGCTACAATAAGCAAAGCCTCTTAGGATGAAGCCAACAAACCCACGGCAGAGAGAGACATGAAAATATCTGGTCCTTGGGGCATTCTTGAACTGCTGGTTCATGCCACGCTTGACACTAGCACAACCCAGCAGTAAGGATAATCAGGAAAGAGGCAATTGTGTATCTTAACACTGCGTGTGACATCTCTCAGTCTCTCCTCCTAGAAAATAGATCTTTAAAAGTTCTTTTCTTCATTATAATAATGCTTTGAAAAATAAACTTTAACTCCATATTCAACTAATGCTTACAGAGCAATGAGATCAAATTCATAAAAACAAATGTTGAGATCCTTATAAGTAAAGGGTTTTATTAATTCAAAGTATTACCGTAAGTGGAATTACCAGCATTGATTTGATTATTCACCTTCCTTCTAGTAGAGCTGCAGGTCTGCAATGTTATTGAAATATGAACTTAATGCATAAAAAAATGGCTTAGTTTCTACAAAATCAGTATCCAAAGGGAAAAAATGAAGTCCATGTGATCTAGGAAAAACGACCTTAAGAAACACTTATTGTTAAAATTCCAGCCTGACTTTTCTATGTAAATCCTTCAAAAATGTTTCTGGCTCTACAGTTTTGGTAAGATCCAGGTTAACACAAGCTTGTCAGAATTGCTTTCTTCAGTAGTAAGCAGTTAGATCAGGAAATAAACCACAAAAATTCCTTAATTGCTAGTCATCTAAGTAAGCTCTTATACTTTGGCTGAAAAAAATAAACCAAAGGAAAGAAATACCTAGCAATCTTTTTCTGGGTATTTTTTTTTTTTTTTTTTTTAACCATACAAGCTAAGAAAACCACCTTAGCCAGCAAAGGGGTCAAAAGAATGGAGAGGAGATATCTCTTCAAACCTTCCTTTCTAGGTAGAATTAGCCATTTAAGCTTTGTCCACATTAGCATTAAGTTAGCAAGGCTGGAGAGTGACTTAATTCATATCTCTTTGCCAGTTTGTTTACTTAATATTAATCCCATGTGTTTTAGGAATTGGTCTGAACCAAAGTGTATTGGAATTGCCTCCAGAAAGGCTAAGCCATGCCTCAGGAACATCTTAAACTATTTATCATAATAATTTATTTACTATTTAAGATTTATAATGAATTCATTTCTAATGAATTTATAATTCCCACTTACAGAATGTCAATGTATCATTGGATTGTTGTGCATGGGCCATCCCTCACGTGTGCTCTTGGTATGAACACAGTTGTTTAGTCCCCAGTCTTAGACGGGTGAAGTCTTTTAGAGGATTTCAAATAAGTAATTTGTGTTTGATGAATTCATGGTTCAGACACAGTCATCAACAAGATCAACCAATTAACAAATGGAGACTAAGAATGACAACAGTGAAGTTACCATTTATCCCTTCCTTTGGGCCAGGCACTATGCTAAGAAGGTAAAATATATACTTTCTAATTCTCATAACCACTCTGCAAGGTAAGTTTTACTAAACTGATTTTACAGAAGAAGAAATTGAGGATTGGAGAGGCTAAGGGACTTTCTGAAGTATTACGCTTTGAATTAGAATATCCTTACACAGCA
>NW_006796752.1:1320314-1350841 GCF_000442215.2 Lipotes vexillifer | reverse complement strand
GCAGGAATAATATAGCTATACAGCTATCCCTTCTGGTAGAGCCAACACGTGGAATTTAGCTTGCTCTTGGTTTTTCTGTTTGCCAGGGCTTGCTTCTTTGTTTTCCTTTTATAATGTGTATAATAATGTGCATTTAGATGCATGAAAAAATTAGCATAGTAATTCAATCTTAGTATAGAATTTGAAATTAGCATAGAATTTCAAGCATAACTCTCAAGGAATTATTGATGAACCTGGAACTTTCTTCAGATTAAGCTTCAGGACAAAACCCACTGATTAACTACATGACAGAAATGAGGCACAGAGGAGAAGGCACACCCTTTGCTAGCCATGGGGGCTCCCCAGCTGCAAAGGTGAAGTTTGAGTGGCTCAAGAAGGTCCTCGGAATCCTCTGGTCTGTGCCTCGGCTCCTCTGGGATGCAGCGTGCCGACCTGTCACAGGTATTCCGTGACTGCAGTCGGTGACTGTGTATAGGATATGATTTCTGAATTTATGATGCATTCATCCTGGGGTATATGCATAATCATTCTGCTTATAGTGTGGTCCAAGTTTTTGTAACATTAGAGACAAGTCAAGGCCTTGACTTTCTTCTCTACTGACAGTCCGCTGCAGGGGAATGATAGTGCTAGGAGACACATGAAGAACGCGTTTGAAGGCATCTTCTCCAGCGTAGCACTGACCGCTCTAACAGGGGCAGAAGTGAGCTGGGAAACTTTTGAACGGTTAGGATGTCAGCATCTTTCAGCTGCTTTCTTTTTTGCTCAAACTTCTCAGGGCCAGAGCATTTGCCCTTTAATCTGATTGTGCTGCTCTCACTTGGCTAGACATCAACAGACAAGCATCAACCAACTCCAGGTGAAGCCTCTTCTGCTGCTGAGAAAATTCTCTTTGTTTAAGTTTCCTCACCTCTGTTTCAATGCCAGGCAAGATTTTTTCACTCTGAGTACTTGGGTCTCATCCCTGACAAAGATAGCTTCCCTTATGAATAAGAATATCTCTGACTCAGAATGAGATATAATCTTTCAATGCCCTTCCTATCGGGGCTCTTGGTGTTAGAGTACTGGCATTCATTAGCAAAATGAAATTTGTCTTGTGAATAAAAACCATCGCAGAAGTAAATATTATGCAATCTGCTAAAAGAGAGGCCTATGGAAATGAGTTTATTTTCTAAAACTTTTCAGTCAAGTTAATGGAAAAGTTGAAAACTACAAACCCTCTGCTGTCGCATTAATTTAAGCTGGAGCTTGCTGGAACTATGAGGAATCTCAGCGAACTTGCGGTCCATCAGCTTGCCCATCACACCCTGCAGAGGACTAGGTGACCTCCTAGTGCCTGACTCTGAGGGTGGATCAGGAAGGAGAGGACCCCCAGGCCCTGGCGGGGGCCTCCACCCAGCAGTCAGAGCTGCGCTGCTTTTATTCCATTTACAGGTTGTGATTCTGCATTGGATTTATTGGCGTAAAAGAGCTTTTGCTGTAGCCTAAGAAAGACTTAGAATGAAAAATTTGATTTCCACTCACAATTAGTGCGACATCCCAGTTTTATAAGTGGGGCAACTGAGGCCCTGGGAGATGAGGTGACTGTTCCAGGGTCTCCCCACTAACAAGCGAAAGAGGTTTCCTGATTTCATCTATTACTTTTCACCTGCTAGTACGACCAATTATTTTGCTCACAAGTTACCTTTCTGTGTACCTCAGTCTTTTTTAAAATGTATTTTAATTTTTTCCAGTATTATTGAAATAAATGGACCTACAGTACTGTATAGGTAAGTGTAAGGTGGACAGCATAACAACTTGACTTACCCGTACTGTGAAATGATCACCACAGTTAACAGCCATAACCTCAGTCCTAGGCTGCCTTCAGTCCCTTGGACCTCACAGGCTTATGGCGCCACATTTTGATACGAAGCATAAATGCACAAGGGGATCCCAAGGGCAACCTCCCCGTAGCTTGGAGACTCCTCCCTCGTGTTTGTGATACTAAAGTTAATCAAAGGTCAGTGCTCCCAGATGTAGCAGTCACTACTGAGACATTCTTTGACTGAGGAATGTATGTGCAGTCATTCTTACTCGCAGGCGAGAAGAAAAAGTGTGCCTCCTGTGTGCCCTGGCTTTTGTGCGACAAACGTATGATAGTGATAGTATTTACCACGGAAACTTGATAAATGGCTGGTAGAGCTGCAGATCTCAGAATCTGTTTTGAAAGGACAAACCCCTTAAGAGCACAGTCCTTGACAAACTGGACCCTTTGGACCTTTATCTCTGTCAGACCAACCCAAATTAACTTGCTGTCCCAGAACCCACGCGCCAGCCTTCGTTTATGCCATTTCCTCGTGAACCCGTCTGAATCTTCAAGGCTCAGGTTCCTCACATCCTGACCATTCCTGATAGCTTCCCTGGCCTCCTGGACCACAAGTGGTGTCTTCTGGTTCTCACTCCAAGTGTACCACTCAGGGCATTTACTACTTTCTAATGATAATAGTAAAAACAAATAATAATAATCATAACAATTAACGTGTATTTATCTCCTACTATGTGCCAGAGACAATATTCTTCTAAGAAGGTATTACCTCTATTTTATATATTTCCACATTTATGAGGAAATGTGAAACTCAGTGAAAATAAGAAACTTACCCAAGATCGGACAGACAATAAATGACAGAATGGCTATATGAGCCCAGGATTCTGCAGCCATAGCTGTATATCATGGTATCATGTGAGCTATACGTACCTTGGGCTGTACATCATTGTCTCTCTTCTGGGGTATGAGCTACCTGAAGATATGATCGGGTTTTTGTTTGTCTCTTATCACCATGCGTTTGTGAACAGCCACAACCAGAGAGGGGCCTCCATAAGGAAGTGCCATGGTCAGAGTCAGGGAGACCATGTTCTGCAAACACAACGTCCCTCAGCACTGGAACCACTGGCTACACACACACACACACCCCTACTGTCACACTCAGCGTTTGGCTCTTTCTGCCGTGTCTGCTGCAGCTTGGCAGTTCTAATATCTGACGGATTAGTGCTGATCTACACTGATTGCTCACACCTGCAATTCAAACTAACCCCTGTTCCGCTTTGTGCAATCAGCCATGCCCAGGTAAGACCATCAGCTTCCCAAATGACAGGCAAACAGAGACCCACCTGACAGGTTGGACCAGACACCTGTGAGATCTGCAAAGTGGGAAGGAAGGGGGGGTGGGGGGAAGGTGGAATTACAAAATTAAAACTCCAAATGTAAATGTAAAAGTAAAGGAATGAGTGCTTCCTCTACTTCTCAGAAAGATTAGAAACTTTGTAGATGGAAAACATCAAAGGTCCCCAGCTAATGAGTACAGAGCAGTAACTGGCAATGGAATTTTTACAGGTACTAGGGTTTGATATTTGCGTTTCTATGCATAGTAAGCTTTAGTCAGAGAAGTTAGATTAGCAAAAGTGCCAAACATAATGGTGCTGTGATTGTCAGAGCTGCCTCCTACTAATGAGTTCTAGACACACATGCTAACATTGTCCTGATAACCCTCATGGCATTCCCTTCCGGAGGTAAGGGGTGTGTGGATGGAAAAATGCAGCTGATGCAGGGCTAGGAGAACTTGCTCAGAGCATTACAGCAAGGCCAGAAAAATACATCTGTTCTTCCGGATGAAAGGGGTCCGATTTGGTCAATTATGTCTTCTATTCTGAATTTCTACCATGTCTTAGCTTTCAATATGTAATAACTAATAGAAAATGAATGCTGTAGATATACATAAATATAAGTATGGATGTATATATGCACATATTTGTCTTATTAATGACCATAGTCACAGAAGTAAAAGCCACGTCCCCATTCATCACATTACCCTCATCCTTAGTACCTTTGGTAATATTGCCTCCTCAAGGGAATAATAGTTAAATCCTGAGTAACTGGAATAGTTCCAGTTACAACCGTAAATAACTGGATTTTGGTTTATTTCCTTCTTTGGGGAAAAATTCCCTCTAATTTTTCTAAGTGTCAGATTTTTGCAATATAAATTTCACTGAATTTGTTCAAGCTATGTGACTGTTTTTCAAGGTGTAAAAGAGACCTTGTTTGAGTTTAAAGACATTATTTTCCAAATAGAGCCAAATACAAAAGATATCCATCACAATATCTTACATAATGTCACCATTTTTCCTGCTGCTGCTGCTACTTACTAAAGCATTGAACCAGGGGAATTTTTTTTTTTTTTTAATTCAAGGTTTAGTTTAGGGTTTGATGAGCTGATAAACTTAAAGGCTCTGACTACTTAGGACAAGTTAGTGACAACGCGAGGCAGCTGTCCTGGAAGTGATTTCCACTCCCCCAAAAAATCATTTCACAGACTTTCACTAAAGACAGAACGATGCAACGAATAACCAGGATCTTCTCATGTCCTCTTCCTATGTTTCTCTTCAGAGCAGTTATATACCCTATCTTGTGGTATTTGTGTAGAGTTATTATCATATTAGCCCAATAGTCAAAGTTGGCCTGGGGGACATATATGAACTCGAGTGGTTTCAAGTTCCAATGAGAATGCTAAAGTTTGGTTCTGGATAACACACTCACTCCTGGCCAAGCCCTGAGCCAACCCGGATGATGTGTAAATGTGCTTCGGGGTTGAGGGTTTGTCTCAACCTGAGAGAGTCAAATCTAGGGCTTTAACCATGGCAAACCACACCAAACAAAGTGTTTGGGTGAAACCTTTGAAAACTAAGGCTCCCGTGACTATCCCTTTTCTCCATGTATCTGTTTCTATTAAGATGAGGACGCAAAGAGGCTCAGGGAGCAAAACCACCAGCCTGGGACCATATGACAGAAGAAGATACTAGGAACCCAAGCACATCACCCTCCTGTACGTGTTCCTTTTTTTTTTTGCCCCTGGGTCCTTTTAAGAAAGAACAACTCAAAGTTACTACCAGTTGCTGCGCGTATTAAGCAACCATGTGCCAGACACCATAACAGATACCTTACACATGATCTCCTTTAATTTCAAAAGATAGCGTCAGGGCATGGTTAAGAACATGGGTCTGGTCCAAAGACTGCCTGGGTTAAAGTTCTACTCTACTGCTTCTTAGCTCTTTGACCTTAAGAAACTTTCCATGTCTCTGTTACCTCTTCTGTGATAGCAAATCCTTCCTCCTAAGGTTTCTGTGAGAACTTTTTTTTTCCTTTTTTTTTTTTTTTTTTTTTTTTTTTTTTTTTTTTTTTTTTTTTTTTTTTTTTTTTTTTTTTTTTTTTTTTTTTTTTTTTTTTTTTTTTTTTTTTTTTTTTTTTTTTTTTTTTTTTTTTTGCCATGCCACGCGGGATGCAGGGATATTAGTTTCTCAACCAGGGATGGAATCTGTGCCCCTGCAGTGGAAGCCCAGAGTCTTAACCACTGGACGACCAGGGATGTCCCATCTGGGAGAGTTAAATGATTGTAACATGCTTAGTATAGTATTTGGCTGACACATGGGTTAAGTGCTCAGTATGAGTTGGATATTATTGTCACAAAATCCTGCAAGGTAGGTAATATTCGCAGCATTTCATAGGTGAAAAGATTGAGACAAATTGGGTTAATCTGATGGTTCTCGAAGTCTGTTTCCTGTGAATTTGCTAGAAAGGAAAATTCTTGAGTCCCACCCAGCACTTACTGAATCAGAAACTTCAGGACAGGCCTCTGCAATCTGTGTGTATATATAGCCCTCTAGGGGGTTCTAATGCATGCAAAAGTTTGAAAAGAACTAGACAAATCAATTTACCCGATGTTATTCAGCTTTTAAGTAATGAAACCAAGATTCGGTCCGATTTGAGCCTATGTTCTTTCTACTAAACATGCTATAAATTTAGTCCCAGACAGGAATTATGTGCTTTCCTTCCTGATTTTGAACACATATTACTGGGATAACTGTCCTCCTTTCTCCATACTCCCACACATGGTTTCTTCTTTGTCAATGCAGCAACCCCTGCCTTAGCTCTGCTATGAGGAACTTCTGTTTCCTTTTCCCAAATCCAGGGCTTTCATACCACAGTAAAATCCTGAGGGTGGTGAGAGCTAGGGTGAAATGTTATACTGTGATCAGAAAAACTCATTATTTCGATGAGTGACATTTTCACCCAGATTTTTCAAATGTGTGATTAAAATTAAAAATAGAGGTAATTGATATCTAATTTTTCTTTCTAACTCCAGGATTGAGAAGGGCACAAGAATGCATTTAAGAATTACTAAGCACAGATAAAATTCAGTCTAAAATGACTATCCAGATGTTAGACCATCAGTCTCAAACAACTATCTGGATGTAAGAAATGCCATAATTAACTGCCACCTGGTCATCAATAACTAAGCCAAAACTTTCTTTTTCTGTTTTTTTTTTTAAAGATGCCTCTGGGTTTTTCGGGGTTTTTTTTGCGGTGCGCGGGTCTCTCACTGTTATGGCCTCTCCCATTGCGGAGCACAGGCTCCAGACGCGCAGGCTCAGCGGCCATGGTTCACGGACCCAGCCGCTCCGCGGCACGTGGGATTTTCAGGGACCGGGGCACGAACCCACGTCTACTGCATCGGCAGGAGGACTCTCAACCACTGCGCCACCAGGGAAGCCTTGGGGGTTGTGATTTATTCATATTATTTAGATGGTTAAAACTAAGCCAAAACTTTCTACTTATCTCTTCCCAAAGCCATAACTTTAGAGAGGTAGCTATCCCCCTCAAAATGCTACTGAAGCTATACCTTACTCCCAGAGTCTATATATCTTGCCAATTAATGTAAGCAAAGAGTCTTACCCACTTTATCCTCCTCCTCCACTTGCCACGAACAGCCTTCTTTTGTCACTAAAGGGTTCCTGAATAGAAACGTTTATTCTGTGACCTTATAAAATTCAGATATGCTCTGTTATGTTCTAGTCTCACAGTGACTGTCCTCAGATTTGGGGTGTCCTATTTCCTGTTTAGTTGTTTAAGACTGTCTTCCTTAAAAGCTGATTAATCTCAGGTGCCTGGAGTGAAGGCCATGAGGCCATGTAATATTAAGGCACCAAGAAAACTTCAATAAGTGGTTTAATGTATTTGCAGTGCCCAAAATTAGAACAGCTTTCTTTTTCTTTGACAGCTGATTTTTGTGCTACAATTTGCAGTTCTTCCCCCTCTAACGATTCGAGTTAATTTCTACTCTGAAAAAAAGAAGCAAAGGAGCTAAGGTAAAGTTATGGATTGAGATAGAATTGGGTAGGTAAAAGTGCAATGGCGAAGCAAGGCAGAATCTCTTCGTGGTTGTTTCCAGTGACCGAGGCACTGCCGGGTGATGAGCATCCCAGCAGTGGCAGCTGAAGAACTGAAGAGACGTGGAGACATGTTCCTCAATGGTGACAGTGGGGAGGGGCTCAGGAGTGGACCTCCAAGATGTAAGATAAAAGAAGAACCAGAGGCTGTGATCACCACTAAGTTTCCCCTCCTGCCAGAGCTAGTTAATGTGCTACAACCATTCCAGTACCCTGAAAATAAGGCAGTTTTCTTGGAATATGCATTACATGTACATGTCTTCTTATATATATAACAAAATATTTATAGATTATACCATTCAGAGTTACAAGTATTATTTTTATGCCTTGTATATAATTCCTATGTAAATATATATGTAAGCTCTTTTACACTGTAATAAAACCATCACAATATCTCACATTTAAGCACTGACTACTTAATGAGAAGATAGAAAGTGAAAAGTCATTGTTAACCTTTACATTGGGAATGTGACACTCAAAGGCTCATTGGTCTTGAAGCCAATGAAGCTTAAGCTCCAGGGCCCTAGTAAGTCTATTATGATTGTTGATATAATCGCTACCATTCTCTAAATGTTCTAAAATTTTGTTATAAATCATTTGCACGCATGTATCATCAAAAATATTAAAATTTTCGGGGGCTACCCTGGGGGTCCAGTGGTTAAGAATCCACCTACCAGTGCAGGGGATGCGGGTTCAATCCCTGGTCAGGGAACTAAGATCCCACATGCCACGGGGCAACTAAGCTCACGTGCCGCAACTACTGAGCTCAAGTGCTCTGGAGCCCGTGCGCCACAACTAGAGAGAAGCCCATGCACTGCAACAAAGATCCAGCGTGCCACAACTAAGACCCAATGCAGCCAAATTAATTAATTAATTAGTTAAAAAATTGAATTTTTCTAGACCTGCAATGATCTTTTATAATAACAGACATTTCCTGGGTCATTATGTAAACTTTAGCATTATTAAAAATATCTTGCTTCAACCTTAGTACATTATTTAAATCTTATAACATCTGGGGATGAGATTACATACCAAATAGGGTGTTTTCTATTTCCTTTGTCACCCATTCATTCAACTAATACTGTCTACTATGTGCCAGATGTTGTCCTAAGTTGTTTTTTGTTTTGTTTTTTTTGCGGTACGTGAGCCTTTCGCTGTTGTGGCCTCTCCCGTTGCGGAGCACAGGCTCCGGACGCGCAGGCTCAGCGGCCATGGCTCACGGGCCCAGCCACTCCGCGGCATGTGGGATCTTCCCAGACCGGGGCACGAACCCGTGTCCCCTGCATTGGCAGGCGGGCTCTCAACCACCCCGCCACCAGGGAAGCCCTGTCCTAAGTTTTTAAAACTTGTTGTCACATGTAATTGTTACATAGTTATATTCAAGGCTTAAATATAAGCCCACATTCAAATTTTTTCATTGTTTTCAAACATTTTTTAGATCTTCATAATTAACACTTTTGGTTGCTGCATAATGTTCCATTTACGAATATCTGCTACACACAGGGAGATCAACTCAGTGTTTTGTGACCACCTAGAGGGGTGGGTTAGGGAGGGTGGGAGGGAGACGCAAGAGGGAGGAGATATGGGGACGTATGTATACGTAGAGCTGATTCACTTTGTTATACAGCAGAAACTAACACACCATTGTAAAGCAATTATACTCCAGTAAAGATGTTTTAAAAGAAAAAGAATATCTGCTACACTGTAACATTCATTAAACTATTCTTGGGCATTTAAATAAGGCATTGGCGTTGGAAATAATGCTGTAACGAACATTTTTGTACAGAAAACTCTTCTCTTCCTTTGGATTATTTCTTTACATTAAATTCCTTCAATAAATCAGGGGACTGAACATTTTTTGGACAGCTATTACATCCCAAAGTACTTTAAGAATTCACACTTTCATCTGAAATATAAGGATACACCAACTTCACCAAAACTTTGCAAGCACTTGAATACTGTCACTTGATAAATGCTTATTAGCAGATATAAAACAATGCCTCCTTTTACTTTCAGCTTTCCATTTCTCTGATAACTTGTGAAGTTAAACGTTTTCTCCTACTTTTTAAAACATGCTTACTACTCTTAAATTATCTACAACAGGGGTGTGTGAAGAGCATCAACACCAAAACTAAACATGGACCAAGCACACAGTGAGTGCTGGGTACTGAATTAGCTGTATGTGGGAACATTCGTGTGAAGGCTATGATGGGGACCATACTGGGGGGACTATGAGTTGGAAAGGCTGTCCAGCCTTGGGTTCATATCCTCCTTCTTCCTCTTACCAGCTGAGAAAACCTGAACCTTAAGTTCAATGTCTATAAGATTGTAATAAAGATATGAAGTGCCCAAGGTTATAGTGAAAATTTAAAAATTCTGAGGTAGAGATTGTATCCCTAGCACATAGCACAGGGCCTAGTATGCAGTAGGTGCCCAATAAATACGTGACCTCAATCAAGTCCCAGTAACACCGGCATTGCTCAATTAATGGCAAATTTTAAGATATTTTCCCTGATCTTCTGAAACTAATAACCTGGACAAGACGAAAAGACATGATGATAAACCATAGTAAGTTCTTTATATGGATATGTGCACATGGGAGGCTTTCGATATAGAAATAGCACAGGGACTTCCCTGGTAGCACAGTGGTTAAGAATCTGCCTGCCAGCGCAGGGGACACGGGTTCGATCCCTGGTCCGGGAAGATCCCACGTGCTGTGGAGCAACTAAGCCCACGTGCCGCAACTACTGAGCCTGCGCTCTGGAGCCCGCGAGCCACAGCTACTGAAGCCTGCACGCCTACAGCCCATGCTCCGCAACAAGAGAAGCCACCACAATGAGAAGCCGGCACTGCATTGAAGAGTAGCCCCCGCTTACCGTAACTAGGGAAAGCCCGCGCAGCAGCAGTGAAGACCCATCGCAGCCAAAAAAATAAATAACTAAATTTATAAAGAGGAAAAGAAATAGTACATATTAGGAGAGTGCAAAGGACTCTTGACAGAAGACATGGGACAAAAATAATCACTATGACTTTGCTCATGTGATTAAGGCAGGAGTGTCTAGAACAGACAAATCTATAGAGATAGAAAGTATGTTAATGATTGCCAGGCCCTGGGGAAGGGAGGAATTGGAAGTTACTGCTAATGAGTGTGGGGTTTCTTTCTGGGGTGATAAAAATGTTCTAAAATTTGATAGTGGTGATGGTTGCACAACTTTGTAAATATACTAAAAATCACTAAATTGTACATTTTAAAAAGGTGAATTTTATGGTGTATGAATTACACCTAAGTAAAAAAAATAGGAAGTACGTTATTTTCTGTGGCTCATAGTTTAGAATCCCTGCTAATTAAAGAAATTCTGAGGCAAGATTAAATAAGGAGTTCTTTCAAAGTCTCCAATACTCCATTTTTGCATGTGATTGAGCCCCAATTCAGAAATTACAGGACTGATTGAATAAACTTTGGTACCAATTGCCTCTATTATCGGGAAGAAAATGTGAACACCTCGTTACCCCTTCCTACCCTAAATTAGCTATTAGTTTCCTTGAACTTAAGGAGTATAAAAATTACTGTTGTCAATTATCATGGGTCTTTTAACACTTAACAGTGTCTTAGAAGCTGTTGAGAGCATACTCATAACTAGTGAGCAGCAGATCACAAAGCCTGGCTATTACTCACAGGAGGGCCAACGAGCCAAAAGGCAAAAGGCGGCAATGGAAAGTGGAAACACCACCAGTTAAGCCGTGTCTGTTTCCACTTTATAATTCCTCTTGTTTCTTCTGGTGCTGCCCTTTGAAATGTCTTAGACGATTTTTCTCTTGTCCTTCAAAATGCCTGAACTAATAATTCATTATTGCGGAATTTAATTATTTCAGTATGAAATGGGCAGAGTGGGTATCTGTTATATTGTGATTTATAATAAAAAAAAATACATATTTGATCTTTGCCGCTCCAAAACCCTTGGAATTTCCTACGTGGCAAGAGCAATAAAGGTGTCTTTTGTGTTTTGTTAGGTTAATGACTTTTGGACCACACCTAAGGATGGGATGGGGCTCCATGGCGGGGAGGGTTGGTTGGGGGAAGGAACCACGTGATTAGAGGGGTTGGAGCTCTGTCCTGGGGAAGAGAGAGAGGCTGGAGATTGAAGTCAATCGCCAATGGCAAATGATTTAATCAATAGCGCCTAGCTCAGAAAGCCTCTGTAAAAACCCAAAAGGACGGGTTTCAGGGAGCTTCTGGGTGAACACGGGGACATTTGGGGAGGGTCATCCGCTCTGAAAGGGCATGGAAGCTCTGTGCCTCTTTTCCCCTCTTGCCCTATATGTGTCTTCCATCTGGCTGTTCCTGAGTTATATCCTTTCACAATAAACTGGAAATCTAATAAGAAGAAGGTTTCTCTGAGCTCTGTGAGCCCCTTTAGCAAATTAATTGAACCCAAGGAGGAGGTCATGGGAACCTCTGATTCATAGTAACCAGTCAGTCAGAAGCAAAGGTATCGACCTGGGCTGGCTGGCTGCTCTGAAGTGAAGGGTAGTCTTGTGGGACTTTTAATCTGTGGAATCTGATGCTACCTCTGGGTAGACAGCATTTATTGAGCTGAATTGCAGGACACCCAGCTGTTGTCGGAGCATTGCTTGATGTCAGGGAGAAACCCACGCTTTGGAACTGGGTGCAGGACCCTTAGGATCATACACCCCAAACAACTACATGCAGTTTAGTCTTATATATAATCTGTATTAACTTGTGTCAAATATAATTTTTCTGCTAAAAATTCAAGAGCGATACATTTTAATGATATATATTCCAAATTTATAATAGATTATGTGAGCAATCACATGCAGGACATAATTGTGTGACTATAAACAGAGTAATGTATATTGCACACTGTGTCAAACATCAGATTACAGTGTGTTAAGAATCAACTTATTCTAAAATTGTCCAGTAATCAATGAAAAATTTGATTTGGTCCCTTGCTGTGTGTTTTCTTTTGCCACACGCTCTCCAGCTGTTACCTGCTGGATCACACTCAGAATACCTGGCTAGATGCTCTCAAAGTTATCAATCAAACATGGAGGAATCAAAGCCTGGCTCATGTTTCCTGCTTGAGCCAACAAGAAGTAAAAGTCAGTCTTCTGAATAAAATATCTAGGAATAAACCTACCTAAGGAGACAAAAGACTTGTATGCAGAAAACTATAAGACACTGAGGAAAGAAATTAAAGATGATACAAATAGATGGAGAGATATACCATGTTCTTGGTTTGGAAGCATCAACACTGTCAAAATGATTATACTACCCAAAGCAATCTACAGATTCAATGCAATCCCTATCAAACTACTACTGGCATTTTTCACAGAACTAGAACAAAAAATTTCACCATTTGTATGCAAACACAAAAGACCCCGAATAGCCAAAGCAATCTTGACAAAGAAAAACGGAGCTAGAGGAATCAGGCTCCCTAACTTTAGACTATACTACAAAACTACAGTAATCAAGAGAGTATGGTACTGGCACAAAAACAGAAATATAGATCAATGGAACAGGATAGAAAGCCCAGAGATAAACCCATGCACATATGGTCACCTTATCTTTAATAAAGGAGGCAAGAATATACAGTGGAGAAAAGACAGCCTCTTCAATAAGTGGTGTTGGGAAAACTGGACAGCTACATGTAAAAGAATGAAATTAGAACACTCCCTAACACGATACACAAAAATAAACTCAAAATGGATGAAAGACCTAAATGTAAGGCCAGACACTATCAAACTCTTAGAGGAAACCATAGGCAGAACACTCTATGACATAAATCACAGCAAGATCCTTTTTGACCCACCTCCTAGAGAAATGGAAATAAAAGCAAAAATAAACAAATGGGACCTAATGAAACTTCAAAGCTTTTGTACAGCAAAGGAAACTATAAACAAGACAAGAAGACAACCCTCAGCATGGGAGAAAATATTTGCAAATGAAGCAACTGACAAAGGATTAATCTCCAAAATTTACAAGCAGCTCATGCAGCTCCACATCTCAAAAACAAACAACCCAATCCAAAAATGGGCAGAAGACCTAAATAGACATTTCTCCAAAGAAGATATATAGACTGCCAACAAACACATGAAAGAATGCTCAACATCATTAATCATTAGAGAAATGCAAATCAAAACTACAATGAGGGCAGCTTCCCTGGTGGCGCAGTGGTTAAGAATCCGCCTGTCAATGCAGGGGACACGGGTTCGAGCCCTGGCCCGGGAAGATCCCACATGCCGCGGAGCAACTAAGCCCATGAGCCACAACTACTGAGCCTGTGTACATGCCTAGAGCTGGTGCTCCGCAACAAGAGAAGCCACAGCAATGAGAAGCCCACACACCTCAGCGAAG
The DNA here is from genome assembly GCF_000442215.2 of Lipotes vexillifer. Lineage (NCBI taxonomy): Eukaryota > Metazoa > Chordata > Mammalia > Artiodactyla > Lipotidae > Lipotes > Lipotes vexillifer. The sequence continues at coordinate 1,337,211 of NW_006796752.1, read as the reverse complement.
AGCAGCCCCCGCTCGCCACAACTAGAGAAAGCCCATGCAGCAACGAAGACCCAATGCAGCCATAAATAAATAAATTAATTTTAAAAACAACAACTACAATGAGATGTCATCTCACACCGGTCAGAATGGCCATCATCAAAAAATCTACAAACAATAATTTCTGGAGAGGGTGTGGAGAAAACGGAACCCTCTTACACTGTTGGTGGGAATATAAATTGATACAGCCACTCTGGAGAACAGTATGGAGGTTCTTTAAAAAACTAAAAATAGAACTACCATATGACCCAGCAATCCCACTACTGGGCCTATACCCTGAGAAAACCATAATTCAAAAAGAGTCATGTATCACAATGTTCATTGCAGCTCTATTTACAATAGCCAGGACATGGAAGCAACCTAAGTGTCCATCAACAGATGAATGGATAAAGAAGATGTGGCACATATATACAATGGAATGTTACTCAGCCATAAAAAGAAATGAAATTGAGTTATTTGTAGTGAGGTGGATGGACCTAGAGTCTGTCATACAGAGTGAAGTCAGAAAGAGAAAAACAAATACCGTATGCTAACACACATATATGGAATCTAAAAAAAAAAAAATTGTCACGAAGAACCTTGGGGCAAGGTGGCAATAAGGACACAGACCTACTAGAGAATGGACTTGAGGATATGGGGAGGGGGAAGGGTAAGCTGGGACAAAGTGAGAGAGTGGCATGGACATATATACACTACCAAACGTAAAATAGCTAGCTAGTGGGAAGCAGCCGCATAGCACAGGGATATCAGCTAGGTGCTTTGTGACCATCTAGAGGGGTGGGATAAGGAGGGTGGGAGGGAGGGAGACTCAAGAGGGAAGAGGTATGGGAACATATGTATATGTATAACTGATTCACTTTGTTACAAAGCAGAAACTAACACACCATTGTAAAGCAATTATACTCCAATAAAGATGTTAAAAAAAAAAAAAGTCAGTCTTCTGCTATTTTGTCCTATTTAAAAGTAAAAAAAAAAATCTTATATATGTATGGGAAGCAAGTCTCCTGCTAAAACAGTTCATGAAGCCTAGACAATAATTAATGACTTAAAATGTCAAATAGGCACCCTGGATTTTTCCCTCTTAACGAACTCAAAGGGAAGTTTATTTATTTATTTGTTTGTTTATTTATTTATTTTGTGGTACGCGGGCCTCTCACTGTTGTGGCCTCTCCCGTCGCGGAGCACAGGCTCCGGACGCGCAGGCTCAGCGGCCATGGCTTACGGGCCCAGCCACTCCACGGCGTATGGGATCTTTCCTGACCAGGGCACGAACCCGCATCCCCCGCATCGGCAGGCGGACTCTCAACTACTGCGCCACCAGGGAAGTCCGGGAAGTTTAATTTTAAAGTGCATGTATCAGAGGGAATAAACACAACAAATATATTTACACTCAGTTGACTTTTAGAGCCGGTGAGGGTCCAAAGTAATGGAGAAAACAAATCCACACTGCATTGTTTCCATTTTATTGTTGGCCATAGGAGATTATAGTGAGTGTTTCTTTTACTGGAAGTTTCTTTCAACTCTTGCTATTTAACAAAAGGAAGCTTACCCTTAGGGAGTCAAGATTTGAGAAAGAAAGTTAGTCTGCTCACATCAAGATCCCCTTCCCCAGTTCTACTCTCATTTTTGTATCTAAATACTTCAAAGATTTATTCCTCCCTGCCCAAATATGGTAAGAATGAATTGGCCTTAAGAAGATCAGAATACTCTGATAGCCAAGTGAGTGAGTGAACAGATGAGGCTCTTAGAAGGAGGTTATCCCAAATTTGAGCTATTCCAGAACAGTTATTTCTCCTGGGAAACCTGGCATTTGAGTGGATAGAGACTGTCTGTCCTGTCTTCCCCCTCCTGCCCTTCTCTTCCATCTCCTGTCTCACAGCTCAAAAGCAGTGGCTGGAGAATCAGCGGAAGGGAAAGTCCTCAGAGGAAGAAAACCCTTCCAGTTTTCCTTTGACGTGCCTGAGTTTGTGTAGTGGAAGAGAAAAACAAAAACAAACACACAAACAAAAACCCTTGTTTTGTGGAATCAAAGAACCAGGATTTTAAAACTGGCTCAGTTTACTCATCCTTGAATAGATTACTTAGCCCCTATGGGCCTCAGGTTCCTGATCTATTAAATGGATATAAAATGATTGCCCTTGCTGATTTACTGTAAGGAAAGTACCTGACGCATGATAAGTGCTTAGTAAATGCTGTTGGCCTTCCTGTGTGTGCTGGGTGTGTGTGGCAGTGGGGATGAATGCCGCTAGCCTCTGAACAGGTAAAGTGCTTCAGGAATGTGCTGAGTGACCCCCAAAGCAGTTATAGTCGATCAGGCACACTCTTCAAAGGAGGATACAAGATCTCAATTAAAAATGTCAGGAGGGCTTCCCTGGTGGCGCAGTGCTTGAGAGTCCGCCTGCCGATGCAGGAGACGCGGGTTCGTGCCCCGTTTCGGGAGGATCCCACGTGCCGCGGAGCGGCTGGGCCCGTGGGCCATGGCCGCTGAGCCTGCGCGTCCGGAGCCTGTGCTCCGCAAATGGGAGAGGCCACAACAGTGAGAGGCCCGCATAACGCAAGAAAAAAAAAAAAAAAAAAAAAAAAAAAAAAAAAAAAAAAAAAAAAATGTCAGGAGATACCAGCTTATTTCAGGGGTCACTCCATAGTACATTGAGGGGCTCCTTTAAATCAGGACATCATAGAAATGCTAGAGGATTTTTTTAAGATGGACCAAATTCACAGAACAAACTATGCAATTTTGAAATAAACTTAGATCTAACTATTTATATAGTTAACTATGTATAATAATATATAATACATATTTTTCAATTATAGTTCAGTCTTTACTGATACGCAGATGGCAAAAATGAAATGAGATGAAAAACTACATAACAAGTAGATGAGAGTAGAACAAAATGCAAATTAAAGTAGAACAGCATTCCCAGCCACACTTAAAGAACCGTAGAGAACCCTAAAATTTCAAGTATGAAAGCCCCTCAATGATCGTTCAGTCTAGCCAGACAGCCAAAGCATACTCTATGTTCTGATTTACAGGAGAATTAGAGTCACTTCTGTTTTCTCATTTCCCAGATCACTTTTTGAAAGTATTTTATTCAAATTTTTGTGTACCTATCCACACATAAAGATAAATTTATATACATTTATATACGTGCCCTTTCAATCCCCTTTTTCCTTCTTACATTTTGTTTGACTTTCCCCAGCCCTCCTCATCCGTGCACAACAGCACTGCCCAGCAAAGTAACCCTTGTTAACAGCTTCATATATGTCCATTCATACGTTTCTCCAGGCTGAAGTCATCCTATACAGACACACACATACATAGACTTTTTTTCTTTCCTTTTCGTTATTTGTTTTGCAGAAGTGGAACAATCTTTACACAATATCCAAGAATGGTTATTCAGATTCAGCCCAATCTTGATCTCCATTCGACATCTAAAACTAGCAGTTTTATAATGTTTGGCCTACTACCAGAAAAAATAAACTAATACATTTAAAAAATATTTTCAAAAGTGAAGATGAAATAAATGGATTTTATAGAGCAGGACTTAGTTAACTTGGTGATTTGCACATAGCACTTTTTCAGTAAAATTTTGATTTTAAAACCATTTCTAGTTTTTACTAAGCTTGTTTTTTTTTTTCTTTTTGGCGCCTATGGTTTGAAGCACTAGTTTGTCTACAAGGGTGAACTTTCAGAAGTTTCTGGTAAAAGTTTTGCCTGAAATGTGTATATGGTCTAGGGGGACCGGGCACATATACACTGAAGGCCAAAAGAAAGAGTGGAGACAGAGTGTGATGAGTCACTAGGAATGGATGTTTTTGTCCCCAAGAAAAACGGGTCAGAGGTTCCACCTCACAGGAGCACACCAACTGCCACTCACTAATGCTTCCGTCACCAAGGCTCTTATTTAGTATCTTTTTGGCTTGGTGGGACAGGAAAAGCCTTCAACAAAGTTAGGAGGCCTCAAGTCTCCAGCTCCACAGGTTAGGGTCTCCTTTCCTCTCTCAGGCTCCCAGTGCCCTGAAGGTCTCATCCTCATTCCCCACTAAAACTGCTTCAAAGAAAAAACCAAAGGGGTATATTCACACTAAGATCATTTTAAAAATGAGTAAGAAAGCTTAAACATTATACCTACCGGTATTGTTTGCCTTTTTATAGAAACCAAAGCATGACTTTTTGTAAATTCCAACAATAGGCTTGTTGTCAAGGATAACAGAAACATAGGAAGAGGGCCTAAGAGCCTTTCCAGTACCCCTGAATGTACATATAAACCCCCTGAAGAGCTGGCTCAGAGAACCCAGGGCTGTGAGTGAAGAGACTCTGTGGGTTTAGTTGCAGCTCAGCCATGTACAAACATAGGAACTTGAGTCACTTCGCTTGTCTGGGATCCAGTTTCCTCATTCGTAAAATAAAAGTCTTGAACTAGACGACTTCAAGGTCATGTCCAGCTCCAACATGCTGGGATTGTATGATTACAGTAGCCCTTCTGAGTGGACCGCATGATCATCTGGACTTAAAAAAGGTTGCATGCTTGCCACAGCACTATAAAAGACTTCTTGGCAAATCCAGAATGCAAAGCTTCTACTCTGCCCTAGAACCTCCCCACCCCTCAATTCCCCTTTCACCCTTCAGGTAGAGAGCATGGCTCAAGGAAAATATTTAGCTCCAATTCCATAGATAGGTAGATAGATAGATTGGTTGCTTGACTTCTCATGAGACTATCCCATTTGTTCTGTTTTTCTGCCTACAAAACTAAACTCTACACTGATGACAGGGTGATTTTTTTTTAACATGAAAAGTAGATCATGCCAACTCCTGCTCAAGAGTCTAAAATAGTTTTTCATCACCTACTGTAGCAAATGCTGTTGGTTGTCAACTCTGCAACCATTTGTCCCCTTTCCCCTACTTTCTTTCAGAAGCCCAATTTTGTTCCACTATCCTCTACCCGGCCATGTACTTCAGAAGAAATGGGTCTCTCCCCTCCGGGAGTGTGAGCCAGTCATGGTGGTTGCATTCCCCTTGCCAGTGAACGGTTTAGGATCGGGCATGCCATGCAGTTTTGACCACTGAGACATGAGGATGAGTTGATGGGGGCTTCTTAATAAAGCTTTTCCTGATTAAAGAGAGACACATCAAGACAAAAAGTAAACAAACCTCTCCTTCTCTTCAGTCATCTTGTGATCAGGAAAAGGGCAAGTCTGAGGATAAACCATCATACCAAGAATGGCGGAGCAGAGAAGTGGAAAGCACCTAGGTCCTTAATGACAGAGTTGAGCCACTGAATTCAGCCTTCTTGAAACATCCCTGCCTTTGAGCATATTATATATGCTGATAAATCCACTACTCGTCCTTCAAGTTCCAACAAGAGTACCTCCTACTTTTAAAACATTTGGTCAATCTCCCCTGCAGACTCTGCTGTCCTAATTTTCCAGGGCATTTCTTACATGCCTCTATTATGTTATACCCATCTGCATGCCCATCAACCACACTAGACTGTGAGCTTCTCGAGGTCAGGGCCTCAAGGGCCTCTTTCTCTTATATCACCCGCCCCCATGCATGTGCAATCTCCATGGGCACACAGTTAGTATCTACTGGATGAATGTAATACCGGACTTTATCACTTTCGGGGTACAACTTACCCCTAATTTGGAAAGTTGAATTCCTTTTGATCTCAGTGTGGGCCCTGCACGGTGGGCTGACTCTGATTCAGGATCTGAACAATTGCAGTATCTGAGGCAACATCACCACCAGTTCCGAACAGAGACCTTCCCAGACTTGGAGGGGCAGCTTTGGAGTCAGTTATGTTTAACAACCTGACCATGAATCATGTTCTCTTCATTAAAGGAAATGAACGAGGAAGAGGAACATGTCCAAGTCCATCTGGGCAGGGTCACCATCCCGTCCTCCGGCTCAGCTCCAATACGAGGCAATGCTAAGGCATCCTGGGGCACCTGGGCCATCCATCCCGAGACCATCAGTGCCGGCTTAGTTTTCGGAGCGACCAAAACTCTCAAAACAGAAATATGAAACAAGGAGATTTCAGACCACAAATCCAAAATCTACATCTGTTCAGGTGAAGCTCTCATATGTCGAGAAACTGCTCAGGCACGATCGGACATCATCCTCTGCAACACCCTGCACTCTGCTGCTCTTCCCTCAGCCCCACCCTGCCCCCAACACACATGTGTAAACATCTAGAAAATCAGTTCAGCTTCTTTCTGTACATATATGCTGCTTGTTCCAATAGCTCTGGTGAGTGACCGTGTAAAAGTCCACATCTGCCCAGATGTGAAACAAAAGATGCACCCCGCGATGCAAATGATAAGCCGTTGAGAATTGGAACCGAGCAATTTCAGCAACTCGCTATTCAGGCCAAAGTGCTCTTTTGGAAACGTAGTCACGTTGAGTGTGACGGGGGGTGAACAATTACACCCGGGTTGAGATGACTCATTTAAAGAGCATAATTCGAATATCTTATTCATCTTGCAATGTAATCAAACTCCTGAGGGGCTGCTACACTCCTTGCAGGAAAGAAAAAGAAAAAGTGACAAAGGGGGAAAATGCAGAGACATTACAGAGGCTGGCTGGCAGTTACCAGAAGCTAAAGGGAGTCGGGGTGAGCAGGACGCCGCCTGCCATCACAGCCAGCAGTGATGACAGAGCAGACTTCACAGAGCAAACTGGCAAATTCCCCTCTGCTCTTCCCAGACTCGCAAGTCCCCGCCGGCCACTCACTCTGTCTGCCTGAAAAACACATGAATGCTAGGCTAAGCTCTCTCCATCATCAAAATGTGCTGAGTGTCTACTATGTACTAGTACTGGGGAGGCAGAGACAGGACAAAGTTTCTCCCCCGGAAGGAGCTCTCATGATAACAGGGAAGACAGACAAAACAGTGTGACCAGTGCTAGAACAGAGAGGTAGAAAAGACCCTTCTGAGTAAACAGGGAATGCTACTTGAGAGTGCAAAGCAGGCCTCACAGAACGTATGCCTCATGTGCCTTGGAAGATGAGTAGAATTCTCTAGATGAGTATGGAGGGTATCCTGGGCCTACACAAGGCTCAGAAACACCATAGGCCACGGGGAGTGGTCTGTGAGGGTGGGTTGAAAGTATCTGGGGTGGGCGGTCAGCTTTTACATCTATGCCCAGCCTTGGGCCGCCTCTCCAGCCTTATTTCCCCCACTGCTTTCTCTTGACTGATAGTCTGGGCACATCCCTAAATACAGCCCCGTTGCCTTTCCTGAACTTCCTCTCCGAATGTGTGCCCTGTCCTCTCCCTTGATTCCCTCACCCTGTTCCCTTCTCTGTCTGGACCCTCATCTCTCTGTGAAGCCTCCCCACATCCCTGGGCAGACCGAGGTGCCTGCCCCTCTATGCTTCCCATGTGGCCACTTGGTCAGACTATGTCTCCACCTCACAAAGGCATAGATGAAGTTCCTCCTTCAGGGAGCTTGGGAACCCAGAGCCCTAAAACACAAAGCAAAAGGCACAAGCAGTGAGTGCAATTCCTACTGCCCAGATGATCACTGTTATGATAGAGGTTCCAGGGATCCAAGGCCACAGTCTTCAGAGAGCTCCACTCCTAGCCATCCCCCTCATCTCTTCCAATTCCAGGGCCCCTCGCTGCCTTGTCTCAATCTATGACCCCAATTTTGTTTCATCTCCTTAATCCTCCATTTAAGGGTTGCTCCATTCTTTTCCCACCCCACAACCAATTGTCTTGGGAGACTACACAATGGTGAGAGAGAGCACGAGCTTTGACTTCAGGCAGGACTGGGCTGGAATCCCAGCTCCAGCAATGTGATGACTTGCTGTGAGGACTTAAGAGGATGACGTGGCACTGTTCCAAGACACAGCAAACACTCAAAAAGCCCCAGGTCTCATGGTTGTTGATTAGACTTGGGGTCATCCAGTGCGGCCGGCACCTATCTCCAAGCTTCAGACCTATTGTCCTGAGTTGCACCCATTTTCTTCCCCACTCTATCCCTTAACCCTCAACAAGAGCAACAGGTCCTACACAACTCTGGGACTTCACAAGCTTCATGAAAGAGGTGGCATTTCTGATGAACCTGAAAGACATGGCATGAAACAGGTGGCATTTCCGACGGACCTGAAAGACAGGTATCATTTGGCATGGCTCCAAAATCTACAACCGATGAGGCAGGTGACATTGGGACTTCAGTTAGCTCATCTGCAAAATGAGAGGCTTAACCTTCGTGTGGAGTTACCAAGTTCAGATACCAGCCTGGCCATGTATCAGAACAGGAGCTCAGGTAGGATACCAAATATATTGGTGTCTTCATTTCCCTCATCTGTAAAATGGTGACAAGAGCAAAATACTTACTTTGCAATGCTGCTGCAGAGACAGCGCTAACAACCATACCTGGCACACAGTAGGAATTTTAACAGAAAGAGAAGAAGAAAAATGGCGGCTGTCAAAAGTCTCAAAAAAAAAAAAAAAAAAAAAAGTCAAGTTAAAAAAAAAGAAAAGAAAAGAAAGAAGGGGAAAAAAATCACAGTCCTTCCTATGACAGAAATGACCATACGGCAAAAAAAATCAAATCAAATCAAATCTGGAATCCAACCTGGGGCTCATCTGTGATACAACATGAAAATTTCCTTCTGATACATTTTTCCAAAAAATTGATTTGAGTACATATTATTCCTTTCCAGATACATGTTGTCTTCATAAAATGTAATTGTATTATTAGGAAGACAGAAAAGCAGTTGTAAAAGTGCTGAAAGCAAATAAAACTCAAGTAAGCCTTTGATTTCTACCTCAGACTTCACCTGTGTTTCGAAGAGCAAGGGCTATCAAACAGGGATGCAGGCACCACTTGTGCCCTTGAGCAACTTGTGGAAACCCTGGAAAGCAAACAGACCACAGAACTATAACCAAGTGTTGGCCAAAATCAACCCAACCTCAGCTATCCCTCAATTTTGTCTGTGACGGATCAGTATGGACCCCTTCCATAATCTGGCAACAAAAACTTACGACCTATTTCAAGACTCTGGCTAACGAGGTCCTAATTTAGTTCCTAAAAGAAATGCCAGGAGTCCTAGTTCCATTCTACCCAACACGCCTCGCCCTGACCTACCGTTAGGAAAACGTTATCACATTGCACGGGAGGGTCTGCGTGTCTGTCTACCCGAAAGACTGAGCTCAAGGGCATGTCTCCTTCACCTTTCTCTCCCCAGTGCCTCCTGGATGTCTGTCACCAAATCTACTGTGTTTTCAAGCCCTGGAATAGAGGGCAGCCTGACACCAAAGTGCCCTCTCTTACAACTGCACCTGCTGCCTCCCGAAGGACTGAAGAAAAAGGTGCCTGGAATAAAGGAAAAGTGAGCGGTCACCTCCCACGCCATTCTTTCCACCCAGAACACCCTTTCCTCTCATCCTGGGGGCTCTTCAAGTCTCCTCTGGAAGGCATCCTTTACTGAGCCCCACTGGATTCTGACTATCTCCACCCTGCTGTTCTTAGCGCATATGGACTCAATGGGTATTAAGAGGACGTGCTGCCTCTTTTCATTCTTAAGCGCTCTGTTGCCCAGAGTAGCTCCTCTCTGGGCTCTGTCCTTTGGCTCTCCTATCTGCTTGTCCACTCAGAAAGCTCCCCGCTTCCCAAGCCTCCCTCTTCCCACCCTCCTTTCCCGCAAAAGTTGCATCTCTGAGGTGGACTGAGCAGGGCCCAAGTAGGAGGTTCTCACCTGACTATTCATCACAGTCATTGACAGAGGTTAAAAATAATAACAGATGGCTATGTGCAAACACTGTTTTTTGGAAGGAAACAGATCTCAAGGTACTATTAGAAACGTCTGCCTTTGGGGAGGACTGAGGGTTAGGTGGAAGAGACGCAGAGATTTTCTTTTCTGTACTATGAATTTTCATTTTGGGCATGCATGTCACTTAATTTTTAAGAAATGGAAAAATTCAGATGCTCAAGGTCTGCTCCCAGAGATGATTATTCAGTATATCTAGGAAGCCTTGGCATCTGTATTTTATTTAAAGCTGTGGATGACTTTGACGCAAAGGCAGAGTTGGGACTGGGGGAGGAAGTGTGTGTGTGTGTGTGTGTGTGCGTGTGTGTGCTTTGTGTAGGTGTGAGTGCATATGTGATTGTGTGTGGTAGGCCGCAAAACTCCATAGGTTAAAAAATAAAAATATTCCTCCTTCCCAGTACACCTCGTGTAGAAATTTCCCCTGCCTTCTCCTCCCAGGAGTCAGATCAGACCTTGGGCTCAGATAGTCACCTTCCCCCAAGGAAAGGCCAGAATGGAATTTGTTCCCCACTGGAGCGCAGGTACTGAAGGGTGCTGAGCACAGAGTCGGGAGCTAGGCAGCCCAGGCTCAAGTCCTGGCCCTCACTGTGTGCCTTTGGGGCATTTCTCTCTGCCTGTTTCCTCATGTAGGACTGTGTGAAAATAACATGTGCTGCTATGTCCGGAGTACCTAGATGCAGGCCTGGTATGGGGGTAGCACCGTGTAATCACCGGCTATTAGCGTAAGCTGGGGAAGCAGGTGAGCGCCTTGTCGTTAAGGTGGGAGCCTGGTCATCGTCTGCTGTGCCCTTGCAGAGCCCTCTTCCTGTCCCTGTGGAAGCGCACCACGATGCCATTATTTCTTTACATTCCTGTCTGCATTGCGGGAACTTTTGTGACCTAAGGGAAGTACACTGTGTCTCATTTAATTTTTTGTTGTACTTACACATAAAGCAGTGGCCTTTGTGCATCTGTAAAGCACACCAAGGAAGGAGTCCCTTGGTTAAAAAGCCCAGCCCGCCTTGCAGGTAGTGCCAGACCAAAGGTGGGTAAGTTATGAGGAGTAGTAAGGGTGGAAATTCCTGGAGTAGAGAGCCTGTCCCCATTGCGGGAGACCCTCGGATTTCCCTCAAATGGCCGCCACCTTGCCTCTGTCTCCCTTTCTCTGGGGCCAGCTAGATCTCAAGTGTTTCTTAGAGGACACATAAGGGCTAAGTTTTAGCTCTTCACTATCTTTTTTGAAACCCTGAGTAGAGACAATCACACACACACACACACACACACCGCTATACTACTCGCCTTCCAGAATGATTCAGTTGCCACCTGTTCCACTTTCTGAGTATGTCCTTTCCAATGGGTCAGCTGCGGGCTCCTCTTTCTTCCTGACCTAGCCATGCTTGACTCTACTCTTCCTCCAAGGACTCATGCATTCACTTCCCTCAGAGCATTTCAGCGTTTTGTCACCTTAGGCTGAAATTCGGTCTCTCTACCTAGGCGGGGGCTCCTCGGCAATGACTCTTTTCTTCTCCTGTGTGACGTACTCCCAGATTTCGATACATTCCTCTCCTCAGCTGACTTTCTCTGAGACCCCTGCAGAAAGCAAACAAGGTGTTAACTTGGTCTCCATATCAGTGGGAGTGGGGCAGGGTGGAGGTGGAAGGCAGGCTTATCGCTAAGGAAAGAAGTTCTTTTAGTAGAGTCTGCAGATACTTGAAAGAGAGCATTATGTTGTGTCCTGTTCTAAAATCCTAGAAAATTCACTTCGTCAGCAGTGGCCTTCGCACATAAAGCAGTGGCCTTTGTGCACCTGTAAAGCACACCCCTTGTTTTTTATTAAAACTGCACAGGAATAACCTTGCCCCGCTTTTGCCACTATTACTAACCTGCAGACCTTATCGCATTACAAATTGTGTTATGAAAATTGAGTGCCAACGCAGGGGAAAACTGATAGGACAAAGCTACCTGCACTGTTGATAAGGGAGCTGACTTCCTTCAGACCTAAGCCAGCTCCCTCCTGGGCCCGTGAATAAACTGCAGCCTCTTCAGCCCCAACCTCCTCTGCAAACTCGCCCCCATCAGAGGACCCGGTGAGGACCATCCGCCAAGTGCTCCTCAGCTGTCCTGAAGAACTGGCTCCATCTGCACCAGGGCCAGCAGTTTGCATTCAGAGCAACCAGCAGGCCTTTAAACAGACAGGGGCACAGTCCAATCCACACAGTTGTTGGTTTTTATAAGGACGTCTTCCCCTAGTTTCCACTTCAGTCTTCCAAACCACACTTGTAATTAGGGCGTCATCCTCACTTCTGTGATCTTATCCTCATTCTGTGTGAACTAGGAATTCTCCTAAACAAAAGATGGGCGGGAGCCAGGGCGGTGGTGAGCTTCTCACTCTAGATATGCTCAGGGGCTCTCCCCAAGGATTTTAGCCCCCCTCTTGCCACCACGAGTGCACACACACAGCACTGTGCCAATGGGGAGGACAAGGCTTCCATCTCCAGCTCATTACCCTCTGTTGCTGTGTGCATCTTCCATAGGAACGGGGCACCCGAGTCCAGCAACCAATAGAAGAAACCAAGGGGATGACCGCTCAAGGCTTTCCTTTGCCCACCAAAACCAAAAGTGGGCTGAAACCAACAAGGAACTGGCTGGTTTAACCTTCTAAAATAACCTCTCATTCTTTCTGGGAAAACCCTGCCCGATGACCCAAACTGATTTTCCTCATTTCCAATGCAAATTGCTCACACACAGACACACACAGAGACACACACACACACACACACATAGACACACACACACACACACACACACACACACACACACACACACACACTGTGGAGTATTTTTCTGAGGTAAATGCTGGCGTTGAGAACGTCCAAGTTCAGCACCACTTTTTAACTTTCCATCACCAGGCCTTATCTTTCCAGATGAAAAGGTCTGAGGGGGGGAGGTGATCATAGAGATGAGACTGGCTTTTATTAAAAGAGTGTTTTCCCAGACCTTAACTAAACCTCATCCACTTTTGTCAGTCAGGGCCGACAGCTGAGAGCAATATTAGAGGAGGTAATTGCACGTATCAGTCAACAGCTTTTGTCCCATGGCCGCTGAGAATTACAGTAAAACGGGCACAGGAAAACAGCATACTGGATTAAAGGCAAAAAAGATCTTTCTCCAGTTTCTCCCTACTCACCAGCTGTTATGTTCGGCTGTAGAGACAGAAGCAGCAATAATATCTGGGGGAAATCTAGCCTACCACAGTCTGGGTTTTTTTCCTCCTCCTGTTTTCCCTCTGCCTTGAAAGTGATTAATCTTTGACTTTAAAGAGACACTTTTTCACAGAGCATTCTATCTCACCATAGCAACGAAGCTATTAACCATATATGCATTTTTTTTCTCCCAGTAAAGTATATGAACACATATAAACCTGAACCTTCTACCATTTCTTGGGCTGACTGTAAAACCACCACCTCAGAGCCTTTGATGTCACTTGGTAACAGGTTCCAGCAGTTGCTCAGGTCAACAGTTGGCAAGACACATGCACATTTTATGTACAGTTGATTGTAAATCACAAACTCAAGCTGACGAAGAGGTAGCATAGGGGTCTGACATTCACCCCAGGTGAATGTCCCTGCGCCCCTGGCACAAATCCCCACAAGATAAGTGTCATTGTCTCCAGGTCCCTGAGGCTCCAGACACCATAGACTGTGCCCCACCCCAGCATTGAAGGAACGCCCTTTCTCTCCACCATGAGAAAATAGCTAAGACTGTCCAAAAAGCTGCCAGAGACTTTGGATTTGAAAGAGGATAAGAGGTGCATCCTTAGGGCTAAGTCAAGGGTACCTTAGAGGGAGAGCTGGCTGACCTGAAAGAACAGAGACCAACTCTAGGGAGACAGCAGGGACCAGAAAACAGTGGGCCCGAGTGATTTCTGAGTGAGTGAGTGAAACAAGGTGCAGAGGTGAGTCTGGCCAGCTCTCCTGTGACTCTGACAGAGGTCAGCTGGGACATCAAAGCGGTGCGCTACAATAGAGCTGTTGTTATTCATGAGTTTGAGCCTTAAATACTTGAAATCCTCTGGTATGTCAGGGTAGCCAAGGCTGACTACATGATGCAGTGATGAACAGTTATTATTTCTATTTTACAGACCAAGACACTGAGGTTTACAGACCTAAGGCAACTCAACCAGGTTAATATATCCAATGAGTACTGTAGGCAGGATTCAGACTCACCTCTGTCTTGCTCGTGGCACTACAACTATCTCACCTTTGGGTTGGTGCTTGTCTAGCAGTATTTGATTGTGGAAACCAGGGATGTAGGGAGCTATCAGAGAAATCTGTAGTAGCTTCCGGGGTATCAGATTTACCCAAACATTGGTGGGCATCAAATGGAACAGGAGGAGGGTGGTGTGGGATTAAGTAATTGCGTTGATGAGTATTTCAAAACATGCTTTTTCATGTTAAATTCAATGGCTGTATTAGAGAGCCAATGCCACATTTCTATTCTTTGAAAAGACTGAATAGGTAATGAATTAACATGATTCAAAATTCCAACACTACAAAATGGCACAAAGTGGAAAGTTTCTCTCACACTTATCCTCCAAGCCCCAATGGCAAATTCCCCTCTCAATATGCAAATTATTGTCTATTTTATGCATATGCACATATACCTATATAGTCTTTTTTCCTTTCAGACACAAATAGTAGCCCACTAGACATGCTTTTCCACACTTTGCTCCTTTTCATTTAACAAGAAATCTTGGAGTTCGCATCTGTAAACAAAGTCCTCCCTTATTCTTATTTACAGCTGTTAATATTTTATTAAATTCACGCATCATTATTTATTTAACCAGTCCTATTCCTGTACTTTCAGGATGTTCTGAAAACGGTACTACTATAAACAATACCTCAGTGAATAATCTTTTACATAGATCATTTCAGACATTTGAGAAAATATATGTGGGATTCACTGCTACAGGTGGAACTGCTCGGTCAAAAGACATATGCATTTCATTTTGATAGATATTAACAAATCTCTCTCTGGAAGTTGTATCAGTTGGCAGAGAGCCATCTCCCAGGGTTATCAGACTCTTTTATGTTGGCCAGTCTGATAGGTGAAAAATGAAATTTCACTGTCACTGCAATTTACATCTCTCTTCCTATGAGTGGGGCTGAGAAGATTTTCGTGTGCTAAGATCCTTTATTTCTCTTTTATTTTCTGCAAACTGTCTTTGCTCACTTTTTATCGGGCTTGGGTTTTTTTTTAATTGGCTTGTTGAGTACGGAAACTAGACCTCTGTCTGAGACTTGAGTTGCACAATTTCTCCAGGCCCGACAATCTGTCTTCTCTTGTCAGTTTCCACTGAGGACCCCAGCCCCACAATGGTGGCGCTGGCATCAGCAGCCTGACCATCCCCATGGTGACCCACCCGTACCTGAACTCTCGTGAAATCTACTTGTTGCCTGGCCAAGCTTCCTTCCACAGCCGGGGTTCATCCCCGATGGCCTGCACTTCTCCAAAAGACAGCTAAGTTACCTTGATCTAGCTATCCACCTTCAGGCCCCCCTGAGGAGATAAGGAGGTAAGGAGAAAAGTGAGAACTGCTGCATATTCTCAATACCAAACCGCAACCCAGAATTCATACACACCACTATTCCTTGTCCACTGAGCACTCCCAATATCATGTAGAGGGGCTTGATTATGATAATCACTATCATGTATTGAACATTTACTATGTGCCAAGCACCAACGAAAATACTTTACATATATTAACTTATTTCATCCTCAAAATATCTCCTGAATTATCATCAGCTCATTCTACAGATGACAACACAAGTGACGAAAATGTTAAATGATTTGCAAAGGGTAATAAGGCTAGTATGAAGATAGGATCGAAAGCCAAGCATTCTGGACTATATATCAACCTAACCAGACTCTGACATTGCTGTAAACTTTATCAGGAACCCTGGTCACCACTCAAGTCACATATATCACACGCACATACCCACACATACACACAGTACAGAGAAATTTCACTAATATTTTATGATATTGAGGAAAACATATCCTAGTACCAACATGATACGAGGTCTTGTGGCACTTATATAAACAATGATACTGAAAATTAAAGATGCTTTAGGCCTTAGCTTGCCTAGTTTTTTTTTTTTTTTTGGAATGTGGGTTTTTTTAATTGTGGTAAAATATGCATAACATAAATTTACCATTTTAACTATTTTTAAGTGTATAATTCAGTAGCACTGAGAACATTCACATTGTTGTGCAACCATCACCACCATCTTCCTCAACTGCAATGCCATACCCATTAAACACGAATTCCCCATACCGCCCCTGCCAAGCCCTGGCAACCACCATTCTACTTTCTGTCTTTATGAATTTGACTACTCCAGGTACCTCATAAAGTGGAATTACACATATATTTGTCCTTTTGTGACTGGCTAGCTTGCCTAGTTTTAACTGAAAGCCAAATAAGTTGCACATAAGTCTTATGTGGGGAACTATCCATCAACTTTCCAAGAATAAAGGAAATAATATGTAGGAAAAGTTGGCTAGAGAGTTGTAACATGAGCTGGTCCCATGGACCTACTTGGAAGCAGTGCTTTGTTACTTAACTTTACACCACTCTCATATCCTAGGCAGAAATGCATCCCAACCATCGACACGTGAATATGACAAATCTTACTACAACAACTGACTTCGGGACACCTACTTGTGCATTATATCTCCATAGCCTAGGTCTATAAAATTAAACTTCCCCAATCTTAACCCACATCTCAAAGCCAAACATACTAAGCCAGGCACAAGAATCACTCATTTAGCCATGTCTTTGCCATGCCAGATGAGGCAGGCTCATGTCTGCCCTCCACTCCCTACTGTTAATTCATCCCTTGGGCTGAAGGACATTCCATTTATTTATCACTCCGAAAACATATTCTGAGTCCCTACTGGTCTATGCGCACTAGAGGAAAAAAGACCAAAAAAAAAAAAAAAATTCCTACCTCTAAGGAGCTATGGTCTATTAAGATACAGGAATTTGGGCTTCTCCGGTAACGCAGTGGTTGAGAGTCCGCCTGCCAATTCAGGGGACACGGG
>NW_006796752.1:1274734-1320094 GCF_000442215.2 Lipotes vexillifer | reverse complement strand
CAAAAAAAAAAAAAAAAAAAAAAAAAGATACAGGTATTTAAAACAACAACAACAAAAAAAACTTTTAAGGGAAATTGCAATATTAAGGAACTTCTGCTTGGTGGAAGCAAGCACAAATGCCTTAGGGAGTGCACAGCATGGCTGTCAGAACTGAAATGAGGCAAGATGACAAAGGACACCCAGGGCAGGTGACGAATGAGCTAAGGCAGTATGAGGTCTAGAGGGAGTGCACAAGTAGAGGGGCACCCGGAGATGAGAAAGCATCGCCCACGTGAGAAGCCACAGAAGTGAATGACTGTGATTTGAAGGGAGAAGGCTGAGAGAGAAGATGCTCTCAGCATGAGCAGGGCCAGGTTGTGAAAGGCCCTGCACACGCTGCCAAATGTGTCTTTGACCCTGAAGGTGGCAAGGACACAGAAATGTACTAAGCAGGAGCCTGACATGACCAACTCTGAGTTTTAGAGAGGTCTCTCTGATAAGACAGTAGAAATAGCTAAAATTAATGAATAGGTGATATTTGACTATTTCCCTCTGGTCTCCCTTTTCACAGTCTCTCACTTGCCATCTCCTCCCTGACTTCTTCCACAGCAAGATGGCTCAGGGGGTTAAGCATTCATGATAGAGCACAAAGGACTGATAAGACTTAATTGGCTGGTGTTTTGATAACAGCCAAAATCTGAAGCAAAGGAATGCATCCAGATGTAGAATTTGGAAAAATCAAATTAAATTGGTGGGATAAATATCTGAGTGGGAGACACCCCATTGGCATTTCCCAAATCACACTAAAGGACATCTACCACGGCTCTTATTGGCACAAAATCAAACACCCACACACCTGCAGAATCACTTACAGGTAAGATGATTCGTTGCAGCAATATTTATAATACCATAGACTGAAAACAACCTAAATATTTATCAGTATGGGACTGTTTAAATAAATGATGGCATATTATAAAATGAAATACCATGAAGCTATAAAAAAAAAGGCTAGGAAAACTCACGATATACTGAGTTTAAAAAGATACAGTATTAAGTGGAAAATGCAGAACAGGGAGTGTACTGCACTACCGTTTCTCCACAAAAGATGTTGGGAATCAGGGGAAGGGAAATATATATGTGTTTATTTGTGTGTGCATAAAAGAACTCTGGAGAGAGACACAAGAGAACAATAATATCTGGCTGCCAATGGGAAGGGGAAATGGGTGGGCGGGGGAAGCAGGCTTCACTCTACTTAAACGTAGTCCCTGTCCTTGACTAGCTCACAGCCAACACAGACAAACGCCCATACAACGGGCAAGAGTTCACTAGAACAATCTTGTAAGTTACAGCACAAAGGCAAGGAAGGGGTTAAACAAAGACTTGGTCGTGGGCCAGAAAAGATAGATCTGAGAGAGATTCTATTCCTCCTACTACAGCCCGGATTTCTGTGGAACCAATGGCTCGTCAGGCCCCTGTTCCGCAGGCAGGTGTAGTTAGATCATGATTTAGCAGCCAGGGGGCTCTTCCCCTTGCTTTACAGATGTGGCAGCTGAGGAACTGAGGTGCAGCAAGGTGCAGGGACTTGCCTCAAGCCACGTGGGTGGGTGGCAGTGCCCCAAGCCTGGACCCACCACGGCGTCCCTTCCGCTGGCACAGACCCGATGACCCCAGCAGTGCTCTGGACTGGCTGTGCCCCAGTGGCTGTGGAGACTCCATGGGCCAATCCTCTCTGGAGGCCCTGAGCAACCTGTGCACCTACGAACGATTCAGACGCCGCCGCCGCCTCCACCGTCGGCTGAGGCAGACTTCTGAGGAGGGGTGCTCAGCAGTCACCTGGTTCACTTGGTCCTTGCCACCGTGTCGGACCAGGAGCCCCATCTTGGAACTTTCGGTTTGGTTCTTGCGCATACCAGCCCCTCTGTGGAGGGAACCAACGGAAATCTCAACATTAAGCTATTCCTCTTGCTCTAAAGGAAACGAAAGAACGTGTTTCAGCCTTTAATTTCTCTCCAGCAATAGAGCAATTTGTTCTCATTTGCAATCCCCCACACCGCTGCCTGCAGGCAGCGGGCCCGGCCTTCAGTACCCTTGCGGCTTTAGAAACGGACCTGGGGCTTAGCCTGAGGCAGCTAAACTCCTCAGGGATTTCAGAGCCCTGGCTTGCTCTGGCTTCTTCAGTTTCTCCCCGGAGCTGCTCTTCCTATCCAGGACCTTTCGTTTGCTCCAGCAACTCCGCACACTTAGCCGCGGAGCTCCCCTCTGCCCTCCTCATCAGCCTCTTTATTCTTCCTGCTCCTTCCTCTGCACTTTACAGTCTGCACTCTGCAGGCCGGTCCTAAAAATAGCTCCCCCTTGATCCTGCCTGCTCTTTCATCTGTGGTGCTATGCTTTTTTCCCTTTCACGTCTAGGTGCCTTTGGAATACGAGAGAAAAAAAAAATCGCACCTCACCAAATTTAATAATAAAATAGGAATAATGTAAATAACACAAGTGGCAAATATTTATTGAGCACTTACTTTGTACCTGGGACCAAGCTAAATACCTAGCATGCATGACTTCAGAATAAACACCTTTTCTGTTTTGCAAGCTATTTTTGTCTCAAATAATAAATGGTCTGTGGAAACATAGATTATGATTGGTTTCATCACAGTCCAACCTCTAAGATGACAATAATCAACTATGTTACCACATGGCTGCCTTCAAGGAGCCTTTAACTGTGTGATAGCCACACTCAAGAACCAACTCTCTGGGTCTTCCCTGATGGTGCAGTGGTTAAGAATCTGCCTGCCAATGCAAGGGACACGGGTTCGAGCCCTGGCCCGGGAAGATCCCACGTGCCGTGGAGCGACTAAGCCCGTGCACCACAACCACTGAGCCTGCGCTCTAGAGTCCACGAGCCACAACTACTGAGCCCACGTGCCACAAATACTGAAGCCTGAGCGCCTAGAACCCGTGCTCCACAACAAGAGAAGCCACCGCAATGGGAAGCCCACGCACCGCAATGAAGAGTAGCCCCCGCTCACTGCAACTAGAGAAAGCCTGCCCACAGCCATGACGACTCAACACAGCCAAAAATTTTAAAAATAAATAAATAAATTTATAAAAAAATAAAAAGAACCAACTCTCTGGCTATATGATGCTTACACTGTAGCCAGAAATGAGCGGATGGACGGCCATCTCCCCTCCCACCTCAGGGTGCCATGGAACAATACTGTCTCAGTGTTTTATTCTTATGCTACCAAACTCAAATTTCAACATCTCTCACCACAACCAAATCCCTCCTGCTTGAAATGCTACCTTAATTTGAAGCTATACAACATGATAACCCAACAGCCACAGGGTTAAAATTTGTAAGAGAAATATATGTGAAAGTGAGCTCTGAAAAATCTCTCACTTCTACTTACAAAGTTCTTATCAAATTTAACTGTTTGGGATGGGCACTTTTTTCTTTTTTTCCTTTGGCCACACCACACAGCTTGTGGGATCTTAGTTCCCCAACCAGGGATTGATCCCCTGGGCATCACCAGTGAGAACGAGGAATCCTAACCACTGGACTGCCAGGGAATTCCCTGGGATGGACATCTTCATTATAAGGAAATTCCACTAGAACTAAAGATCTAAACAACTCATGGATCTTGTGATACTATATATTCTATGCACCTCATTGTCACTTTTTTTAAATGGCTAAGTTGCTGAATACTTACCTGAGTCATTCAATTAGTATAGCATCTGAACCTGGTCTCCCTTCCTCAAATCTCTCTCCCCTCTAATCAAGCTCCCTTCCACATGCTGCAATAGTGGTAGTTCTAATAAAAATATTTGAGTAGAATTATTAAACAAATATATCATCACTTTATTTTGCACACTGATATATCCCAAGAATAATAGGTGTTCAAAAAATATGTTATTAACAAATAAATGAATTAGTTAATGATCAAGAAAAGCATATTTAAAAAGGAAGCTTATTGTTGCCTATAAATCTACATTTTTTTTTGCTTTGGGGTGTTTATTTGTTTGTTTTAATAATTCTTCCCAAGTGCTAACAGGAATGTGATAAATTAAGCATCCTCATATTCTTGACGAAAGAGAATTTGACAACATAGTTTTTTTGTTTTGTTTTGTTTTTTTCCTTGCGTTATGCGGGCCTCTCACTGTTGTGGCCTCTTCCATTTGCGGAGCACAGGCTCCGGACGCGCAGGCTCAGCGGCCATGGCTCACGGGCCCAGCCGCTCCGCGGCACGTGGGATCTTCCCGAAACGGGGCACGAACCCGCGTCTCCTGCATCGGCAGGCGGACTCTCAAGCACTGCGCCACCAGGGAAGCCCGACAACATAGTTTTTTAAAGACACTTCATATCCTTTCACTTCTAGGAATTAATTCTAAGAAAATAGCCTACATAAGAACAGGAAAAAAAAAAAGTCATATAGAAAATGTTTCCAAAATTTGAAAATATTTAAAGTTCAGCAACAATAAAATGTAAAGTTAACGGTGGTACATCCACTCAATGAAATAGTATGTAGTTATCAAAAATGATTATTAGATTTACATAATAGCATAATAAGTGGGAAAAGTAACAAAACATGCACTGTGATAATACCTATGTAAAATATGCAGAGACTCATGCAGAAAATGTTAACAAGGGGAACTAGATTTAAATTGTCTGCCCAGTTCATAAATTGTGTAAATTTAGGTGGGTTAATCTTTATTGTCCAATTTCCTCACATTAACCATAATGTGATGATAATAATAATAAAATCATTGATTTCTTAGGAGTGTAGTAGGGGGGAAATGAGTGCTGTGACTTAAGAGGATATAAGCACTCAGCAGACATGCTGACTGTAGTGTAACTATGAGGGTGACTGAACTACAGAGTGTTGTTTTCATATCCCAAATCCTCAGTGATGAGCTAATAGCGCACACGTCATGATGTGTTCTGCTCATCTTTCTCCCCCTCCTCTGGGAGAAAGGCCTGGGTGTGGATCAGGTGTGGATCAGGTGTGGATCACCACCGCCCGTGATGCTCCTGTTCTCTTCCTCCCAGGACTCCCTGCAGTGCTTCCTGCTGGATACTGTTGCTTGACACTGCATTCATGCTGCCTTTTTTGTTTTGATTTGTTTTGTTTTGTTTTGTTTGCGGTACGCGGGCCTCTCACTGCTGTGGCCTCTCCCGTTGCGGAGCACAGGCTCCGGATACGCAGGCTCCGCGGCATGTGGGATCTTCCCGGACCGGGGCACGAACCCGCGTCCCTGGCATCGGCAGGCGGACTCTCAACCACTGCGCCACCAGGGAAGCCCCATTATTGCCTTTTATATGTACGTATTGATCCCTGAATCCGCCTACATGGCTCTCAGGAAGGGGGCATTTGGGGTCCCTCTTCATGGGCCCTTTAGCATGCAACCAAATGCACCACCACAAGTTATTTTGATTTTTAAAATACATTAATTTGGCGATCATACAGAGAAGAAGTATATAGAGAAGTTTGAGTGTTAAATAAATTGTATATTCACTTTTTTTCAAAAAGTATATAGATTGTACGTAATTCAGTCAACATTAGCTCTTCTTGTCCATTTCTTCCTCTTAAGCATATTTTATTTCCATAGTCATATATACGCTAAAGAAACAAATAAATCCTGTTTTCCTTGGTTTGTATTTCACATCGACTTAGTTTTACTACTCAGCAGAGCCTGCAGATTAACTAATTCTGTATCTTTCCTGTACAGAAATAAATGTAATAATCGAGGTCAGTGGTAATTAATTCCTAGGGGGGAAGAAAAAAAGATGTACCAAGTGGAAAGCCAGAGGATAGGCCACGTATGACTTTTACAAAGGAATACTTTGGAAGGCAGGAGTCCTCTCAAATTCAACTCGAATGATGCTCCCAATCCAAAGGTAAGTGGTTCCACTCAAAGTTTTTTATGCCTATTATTTCCCTAGAGCAGGACACCTGAAAGCAAATACCTTTAATTTTGCCAGCTCCTTTTGTGTTTTTCACAATTAGCTTATCTCCAATTATATAAACACGTGGTACATGACGACTGTCTTCGGTTATGGAGCTATTACAGGAAAATAAAGGTCACTTTAACTTTGAGAGTAGATTTGAGGACAAACCAGATTAAAGCTTATATGGATATACAAAGTAACAGACTAATGCTATTGTCTGCTTCCCTTAAATTATTTTATTAGAAGGAACATATTAATTATAATGAAAGCAAACTTGGACTCTCTTGGTTTCTAAAGAAAATTCCTTTGTAGCATCACGGCAGGATTTCCCACCATTTTTCTCTTTCTGATGAAATTAACTCCCCATGGTTGGTCAGCAGGATAATCTAATTTTAGCCAATCAGCTTGGGAGCTGCCGTTGACCTCACAAAGGGAGAGCAAAGTATCTGCAGTCATAGCAACCACCCGCTCAGCTCTGATCATCTCTGGACCCTTCCGCCTAATGACAGACACCGGCTTGCTTCTTAGATGATTAATCTTTTCCCCTGTGAACCTCCTTGAATACATTAGCCAAACAAGTCTGATAAATTTGTTTATCCCAAGACAATCATTAGAAAATTACCTGCAAAAGTAATTCTCACTAGAGCAGTTTGTGAATGGAAAGCCATATGGCAGATGAGAACAGAAATAAGCAATAAAATCTCTTGCTGTATGTGGCAACAGGTCAGGAAAGTTTTCCCCTTTAAACTTTATCATTTTACATTAGATCACAATAGCACAGCAGCCTAAAGCCCATTTCACAAGAGCAGAAAAATTTTTATCCTGTCACTAGTTATTCCTCCTACCAACTCTGCACACCTACTGTGTGTTAGGCTCTAGGGACACACCACTGAATACGAGCTATCTATGCCTTCCACAATCTCACAGTCCAGTGGGAGGAGAGAGATGTGTAAATAGATAATTACAGCACACCATAAAGGCCATGAGAGAGACAGTTCAGAGAGCTCTGAGAGCACTGGAAGGAAGTGGATAACTGTCTATTTTCCAGAATCAACAAAGGATGTCACTGCAATGACATTCAGATTAGGCAAAAAAATGGATGAGCAGGACTTTTCCAACATAGGAGAATATTCTAGGCAAAAAGAATAGCGTTGGAAAGACGCTTATGGACATTTGTTTTGGTTTGGTTTTTGAATTTTATGTTATTTTTTTATACAGCAGGTTCTTATTAGTTATCCATTTTATACATATTAGTGTATACATGTCAATCCCAATCTCCCAATTCATCCCACCACCATCGCCCCCCGCCCCCGCTACTTCCCCACTTGGTGTCCATACGTTTGTTCACTACATCTGTGTCATTTGTGATAGATTCCCGGGCAGCAAAATATCTGGAGCAAGCTGGGTCTTGGCTTCTTCCAGGAAATGAGACTGGAAATGTGGGTTGGGACTAGGTTGACAGTCCTTTGTAGGATGGCATGAACACATTTTCAGGACTTCAAGAAGACCAGACAATGCAGATGGACAGGAAGGGCCAACTTGGAAGCTCTTTCTCAGACTGAATCAAAAGAATGTAATTGTTGATGTATCCTTGGTGATGCTCCTCATATATGGAAAGAATGGGAAGACAGCTTGTGTTGCAGCCACACAGCTAATATGGACCATTTCCATGTGTAGTCACTGGATCCACTACTAAAGGGTCAGTTTGATGAGTGGGAGAAAGGGTAGGATCCCTGTGTGGTTGAGAGGTTTAAAATGAGAGAATGTATTTCAAACAGCTGATGAGAAAACTGTGTGGTCATAAATGTAAGCATAGCTTACTTGACCTACAAGCTCTTATAAACCAACATTAAACAAACCTCACCAACACCAGGGGTCAGGTTCCGGAAGGCTGGACCCCCAGCCAAGGCAGTCTGAGTCCAGATGTGGACTCTAGCAGTGGTGAGACAATTGGCCCATGCCAGAGGTTCCAAAGCAGTACTCTGGTCCCATTAAGATGTCTTCAGAAACACAGACTGCAAAGAAAGAGGCCACGTAGCCGAGCCCATCATTGATAACATTCTTCAAACCCATTCGGGAACCCCAAGCAAATGTGCTCCAGTCCTGGGCCAAGGCCCTGGGCCAGAGGATTTCTACATCTACAGGTCTGTCCGGGGATCCCAGTTCTGGTCTCCAATTCTCTCACATCTTCCAAGAAGAGTATCACCCACCACAAACTCAATCCACAAAAGCGCAAGAGAGGTGCCAATCATTAAGCTGAGCAGTTGGTATTTTCTATATTTTCCAAATTTTCAGCAGTGAGCATGTTAGGTTTTATAATATAAACATGTTTTTTAAATAAAAATTGCAAAATAAATAACCCTGAATGCTATGTCTCTGTAATAGCAAAAGCACAGCAAGTTGGACACATAACCATCACAAGTGCTTACTAAGCACCCACTCAGTACCAGGCCTGTGCCAAGCCCTCCTCGGACCCTGAGCCATTTGTTTCCTCACAGCGATCCCATAAGAAAGGGGTTCTATAAGTTTCTCTATTTTCTTGATGAGGAAACAAACTTGGAAGTTTATGTCTTTAAGAAACTTACAAATGCAATAGTAGTTTCAGATAGCCTCTTCTTTAAAAAAAAATAAGACAAACCGTCAATTCAACACTTTAAAGAGAATATTGCCTGGAGGCTATTACTGCTACTACCAGAAATATAAAAAAGGAAATTCTATCCATTGCCCATATTCTGAGCACCTGTGTACCAAGCTCTGGAATACAAGGAGAAGCAAGTGATCTGATGGGTGAGGCACACAAACAACTGAGTCTAAGATTGTGTGATACACGCCTTAAGGGTGGGCTATGCTGGGACTTCCCTGGTGGTCCAGTGGGTAAGACTCCACCCTCCCAATGCAGGAAGCCCAGGTTAGATCCCTGGTTGGGGAACTAGATCCCGCATGCATGCCGCAGCTAAGAAACCCTCATGCCACAACTAAAGATCCCACATGCTGCAACTAAGACCCGGCTCAACCAAAATAAATAAATTAGGTAGATAGATAAATAAATAAATAAATATTTTTTTTAAAAGAGTGGGCTATGCTAAATATTCAATATTCTGTGAAAAACCATAATGGAAAATAATACAAAAGAGAACGTATACATATGTATAACTGAAACGCTTTGCTGTACAGCAGAAATTAATGCAACATTGTAAATCAACTATATTTCAATAAAAAACAAACAAGAGTGGGCCATGCAAAGAGGAGGCACAAGTCAGCCCATATGCACCTTGTCTGAGCAAGAACCGTTACAGCAACAGCTCACCTCACTGAGTACCAGGCTCCACACTTGAGGCTTGATAAATGTACATACTTTATTTGAGCCTGTGACAGTCTCGGCATGGGGGGGGGGGGGTTATTTTACCCTGCCATTTTATAGATGTGAAAGATAGAGGTCAGAGGTAGGGAGTTTATCCAAAGTCCCACAAGGGGGGGGGGTGTTATTTTCCCCTGCCATTTTATAGATGTGAAAGATAGAGGTCAGAGGTAGGGAGTTTATCCAAAGTCCCACAATTATTACATGATAGCTCTAGGATTTGAGCTTAGGTCTGTGTGATTCCAAAGTTTGACTGTTTTTCACTGCATCATAAATCACAAAAAATACACCGTATGCCCATTTCACAGGTTTCAGTTCTTTACTACGACAGTACAAGCAACATGAATTCAGAAACGAATTCCCACGTTCACACAGTGAAGTGTTCTTCCCTAAATTTGTTTCACTTATTCCCCAGCTTCCTTGTTTTCTTCATTCTCCCACATAAGCAGTATTTTCCAGGACCAGGGCACTAACACAGTATTGTGAAGCAATTATACTCCAATAGAGATCTGTTTGAAAAATAAAATACAATGAAAAATAATGCTGTTGGAAAACAAACAAACAAAAAAGAAAGGACCTGTGTTTCAATTCCAAAAGATATAAGCTACACGCTTACTTTTTCTTTGGATGTCTCCAGACCCTGGTGATTTGCTGGAGACAATATTCTTTCTCTGTCTCTCACTTTTTTCCACAATGCAAGTCCATAGTCTATCTTTTTACAAAGGAGCTCTCCATCAATAATAATAGGTCCTCTGAAGGATGGACCAACAGGCACATGAAAAGATGCTCAACATTGCAATCATCAGGGAAATGCAAATCAATGAGATATCACCTCACACCTGTCAAAATGGCTATCATCAAAAAGAACATAAGTAATAAATGTTGGCGAGGGTGTGGAGAAAAGGGAACCATCCTACAGTGTTGGTGGGAATGTAAATTGGTACAACCACTGTGGAAAACATTATGCAGGAGTCTCAAAAAACTAAAAATAGAACTACCATGTGACCCAGCAATTCCACTCTTGGATACATAACCAAAAATAAAAACTAATTTGAGAAGATACAGGCACCCCAATGTTCACAGCAGCACTATTTACAATTGCCAAGACATGGAAACAACCTAAGTGTCCATCAACAGATGAATGGATAAAGAAGATTCCATGCAATGGAGTGCTACTCAGCCATGAAAAAGAACAAAATTTTGCCATTTGCCACAACGTGGATGGACTTGAAGGGCATTACGCTAATTGAAATAAGTCAGACAGAGAAAGAAAAATACTGTGTAATGTCACTTATATGTGGAATCTAAAAAATACAACAAACTAGTGAATACAACAAAAAGGCAGCAGACTCACAGTATAGAGAACAAACTAGTGGTTACCAGTGAGGAGAGGGAAGGGGGAGGGGCAATATAGCGGTAGGGAATAGAGGTATAAAATACTATGTATAAAATAAGTTACAAGGATTTTTCATGCAACACAGGGAATATAGCCAATGTTTTACAGTAACTATATAAATGGAGTATAACCTTAAAAATTGCTCATCATTATATTGCACACCTGTAACTTATATAATATTGTATAGCAACTATGCTTCAATAAAAGAAAAAAAGAGCCAAAAAAAAAGGTCTTCCTTTTTTTTTAATATTTATTTATTTACTTAGGCTGCGCTGGGTCTTTGTTGTGGCACATGGGATCTTCATTGCAGCACACAGACTTTTTTTTTTAATAGAACTGGCCTCTCCCTCCCTCAGACCCCTCTTGTACCCCATCATCTAGCTCTGTTCCTACATTCTTTTTCTCTTTTTAATTAATTAATGAATGAATTTTGGCTGCGTTGGGTCTTCGTGGCTGGCTCAGGCTTTCTCTAGTTGCAGCGATGCAGTGCGCGAGCTTCTCATTGTGGTGGCTTCTCTTGTTGTGCAGCACGGGCTCTAGGTGAACAGGCTTCCGTAGTTGTGGCACGTGAGCTTCAGTAGCTGTGGCTCGTGGGCTCTAGAGCATAGACTCAGTAGTTGTGGTGCACGGGCTTAGTTGCTCCCCGGTATATGGGATCTTCCCGGACCAGGGCTTGAACCCCTGTTCCCTGCATTGGTAGGCGGATTCTTAACCACTGCGCCACCAGGGAAGCCTGGCACACAGACTTCTTAGTTGCAGCATGTGGGATCTAGTTCCCCGACCAGGAATCAATCCCAGGCCCCCTGCATTGGGAGCGTGGAGTCTTACCCACTGGACCACCAGGGAAGTCCCAGGTCCTTCGTTCTTTTCCCCTCTGAAACCCACATGATTCGAACTCTTGCCCTTAATCTCACCTCTGTAAAGGTAATAAAGTGTGTTTAAAACTCAAGGAGACAAGAGGCCATAAGGCCCTACATGAGGGTAGGAGGCTGCATCATTTAACCCAGAACTGCTAAAAACTCCGAGGAACATAGGCCCCACAAAATTAGACCTCTCGTGCAAACCTTTTCCATTAACTTTCTTGCATTATCCAGAGGGAGATGACCTTTAGGACAAATCTATCTAGGCAGAATGCCTGAATATCTTACTGACAGATGTGCATCCCCTCCCTCTTGTTCATCCAGAAGTGTCCACGGGGAAAATCACAAGGCCCTATGGGGGCATGGGACACCCCATGGAGACATAGATATTCCAAGGGAGCAGATCCAGCAGATGGAAGACATTTTGGTTCCAAGGCAGAGTCCATCTATATTAAACAAAGGATCTCACCAGTGGTTGGGGTACCTGAACAGAGTTTTGTTCCCCCAGGACATGAGGATTAGGCTGATAGCCTCTGGCAAGCATGCTGAGGTCCAGAAATGACAATCATTTCAAGCAGTGAACTAGAGAAAAAAAACAGGGGTCAGGACAAAAACCTAGACAAATCACACTAGTATCTCTATCACAATCTCCTGTGTGCTGTTCTCTCAGCTCAAGGTTTCTTCTAAATCATGTTGCATACCACTGACAGAATTATTTCACACCCTTACTCAAGAACCTTCTACAGCTCCCTGTTGCCTCCTACTGCTATGGTGATCATACATCCTGATTTGCTAGATAGTCCTGGTTTACACTTGTTATCCTTGTGTAATTACTAACGGCGTCTCCTATTATCCTCAACAGTGTTCCAATTTGGATAATTAATGTGTGGTCACCGTATCTTCTACCTGCTTCAAACTCCTCTGCCCAACTTGTTAGGTCTTTTATGCTCAATAGTTCTCAAATCATTGTGTGCTCATGGTGACCCATTTAAGGGATTAAATCGGATCCACCATTATGACTTGTTTCTCCCTTCAACACTAAGTAGAGATATTTACTGCCCTGAATATTGTGAGCCATGGTTCTTAAATATTCCAGTATGTTACGCATTTAGTAGTTACATGTTCCAGTATACAGAAACTAGTTTTGGGAGCTGAATATCAAGTTAAACATAGGCATGTTGGAATCCTGACTGTGCAACTTACAAATTATGTGGTCATGAGCAAATAATATATCCTCTTCCAAACTGAGTCTCCACCTATAAATATATGGATGGTCACAGAACCTAACTTAAGGGTTAGCCATAAGCTTTAGGTATGAGGATGCAGGTAAAGTGCTTAACATCCACACGATGGCTAATGGCAGAGGCCATCATCGCCCACTCCCGCAGCCCACTCCACACAATGTTGTCGGACAGGCAGTTCCCCAGCACAGCGTCCTCACTTGTAGCAATGATGCACTGTGCACTTCGATCACAATTTGGAGGTATAGCTGGGGAGTGTTTGTGTTTTACGTAGGGTTTGGTTTATTGGGGGAGCGCTCTCGGGAGAGAGTGTATGGGGAGGGAGAAGTGAAGCAAGAATGTGAGCTCAGCTTTAGACGAGCTTCGATCTGATCCCAGGGAGAAGCTCTGGAGCACAAAGCACCACCAAGTGAGCCCCCGCTGGAACAAGAAGGCTGGACTTTTATGCTCCATGTGTAATGATCACTGGCCAAGGTCTGGAGGGTGTATCCTCCTGGGGAATGAATGCAGCTGAGGGGATAAAGTGGATGCTGTTGTGGGCACCAACAGCATCCATTAACTTGTGATACCCATGTGGACCCCTGTATGTCCCACTATGCCTGGACAAATTCATGAAGACTTTGGAAGCTTGTGCATTTACTATGTGTGACTGAAGACAAGTCACTTAATTTTTCTAAACTTCAATTCCTTTATCTGCAAAATGAGGTTGGTTATACTTAATCTTGTAGGTTATTCTCAGGATTGAGAAATATCACATTCCTAATCGTGATAGTACATATGAAGGAATTGCACATCTTTTTCTCACAGCCTGACTTCCCTCCATGCATTACGCATACACAGCATCTAGGTTCTGTCGCTCACATCTTTGCTCATGCTATCTCTCCTCTCAACACTCTCCCCAAGAAACGGGTGCCGAGCACGTATGCACAAAACACACACACTCAGCATTCCTCTCAGGCTGCACCCACCCCAAAATAACTTCCAACGTATCCTCTCCTTTAAGCTTCCTTTTCCAGATCCTTCCCACCTTAGCCTCATCCACTTCCTCAAACTGGCACTGTTCTTGACCTTCTATGAAATCCCTTTTCACTTAATTCCATTTGGCTTAACATGTCATTGATTACTAATTGTTTAGTATTTGGTCCCTTCTAACCAGATTTTAAATTTCTACTCCTCCATTCTCACTCTAGAACATAGGCATGGGACTCAATCTATCCTTCTGGCTCAATTAGGAATCATTTGCTGATCAGAAGAACAATGAAAGACCTCAGGTG
Source organism: Lipotes vexillifer (assembly GCF_000442215.2). Taxonomy (NCBI): domain Eukaryota; kingdom Metazoa; phylum Chordata; class Mammalia; order Artiodactyla; family Lipotidae; genus Lipotes; species Lipotes vexillifer. The sequence goes on along the minus strand of NW_006796752.1, from coordinate 1,306,045 downwards.
ACCATTTCAATTCTCAGGATTCTCAAAGCTAACAAAACCCTTCCCTGTGATCCAGAGGTGCTTGGCTGACAACCTGGACAAATAGTGCATGTAAAACGAATGATAATGGCTTCCCCTGTAATTTAGCTCACAGATGAATCTTAGGTGAGATTTTTCTATTGGGTTTTCTATTGGGTTCTAACAGTTTCTGAAAATTGATGCCCTAGGAGGTGCAAAGTGGAATGCCCAACACAGCTCTGATTATCATCTGCAGCCTTTGCATGCATTACAATAACAGAAGGGCTAGGCTGCTCCCAGCAACCTGAAATCTTTTACTAAGTCAGACCTTAAGTATTTAACACGTACAGGTACATCCTAATTTATGAAATAGGTATGTTTCTGCAAAGATGATGCAAATTAAAATTTGGGGATAGAGGGGATCAAATTATATTTGAAATTCCCTTGGAACACTCTCTAATCGATGGCATTATGCTACTGGGGATTTTTCCTGTAAGTAATTATCCACTTATTTAGTTAGTTAGTTTTAGCATAGAGTTTTTTGATCTTTTCAAGGCAGGATATACGTATATTTTCTCTCTCAGACTTCTAGAGAAATAAATAAAAATTTAAAGTTACTGTGATCCAATCTGCTTTCGTGTCATCTTTTCCCTCAATACAAAATAGGTTATTTTACCTATTTATATTAAAATACCACCCACTTTTATATCATAATCTCCATTTTACAGGTAAGGTGAAAATTCAGAGGGGTTAAATATCCGAGTTAAATAGTGTATTCATTTGCTAGAGCTGCCATCACAAAGTACCACAGGCTGGGCAGCTTAAACAACAGAAATTTATTTTCTTACAGTTCCGGAGGCTGGAAGCCTGAGATTGAGGTCTTGGCAGGGTTGGTTTCTTCTGAGGCCTCCTTCCGTGGCTTGCAGATGGCCATCTTCTTCCTGTGCCTATATGTACTAACCTTTTCTGAAGATATCAGTCACATTGGATCAGGCGCCCCCCCGCCACTCCAATGACCTCATTTAGCCTTAATAACCTCTCTAAAGACCCTATCTCCAAAGAGTCATTCTGTGGTACTGGGGGTTAGGACTACAATCTGGGGGACACAATTAAGCCCATAATACACAATTAACGAGTGAAGGGCTCAGACTAGAGCCCAGCACCCCAGAGGCCTAATCCAAGGCTCTCGTCCATTGTACCTTTCCGTACATGTTTATTCCTAGCTATGCGTTGTTTGTGGAATTTCTTTAAGAGTAAGGTATCAAATAAATGTAAGGTTTCATTTACATTCCTATGTTTCATCTACAGCATTTCTGCTATAATGCAACATATGTGTAACTGTAAAAACCCTTGCCTTCTGCAAAATTGCACATGAAAAATAAGAGTTTGTGGGGAAAATAGGGTTAGGCAGCCCACTCAAGAGCTGTAGACTTTTGGAATAGAGCACTAATAAAAACATTAACCGTCCTAAAAAATCCTCTAACGGCATTAGCACCTAGCCTCAAATCAGTCTCCCACATTTGCAGCCTTAAACCTCAGAGCTCGGGAGTCATCTTCCTTCAAGATGTACGTATCAAATAACATTTGCTTCTAATAGAGACAATTTTCATCAAAATTTAATAATCCGATCCTGAGTTTAGTCTTCATAAAGACGGTGTCCTCATACTCTCCCTAATTTTGTTATGAGTACCCAGTTCCTGGGAACCAGTATCCTAATTGCTAGAATGCACACATACTTCTATCTCCAAGCACTGGTTAGGTGATAATTATAATTCCAACAGCTACCGTTTACCAAGCAGATATTAGGTGATAGGCCCTGGGCTAAGTCCCTTAAACATCTATAGTCCTCATGACAACTCTGCAAAAGAAGTATTTTTATCCTCACTTTTCAGCCAAGGAAACTGAGGCTCATAGAATTTGTGGGACTTCTTTGAAAACACACAGACACCCAACAGTGTGGCCAGGATTTGTTCCTGGATCTTACTATAGTGTTCAAAAACCTTTGCCTATTCCACACTTCACAGATAAGCTGGCCTGTTAGATTTAGGTCGGTCCATTCAACCAGCCACCGGTTTTGATAGTTAACTGTAAAAACCATCACCATCCTCACTACTTTGCTCCCAAAAGTGAACACTCTAATCAAATGTGCTTTCTGACCATCATAATGTGTGATGACTTTTTATTTCTCATGAGACAGAAAATAGAGCAGCTGAGGTGGTCCATCAACGTTTCACATAAACTGCTGCCATGCTGGACTTCCAACCTCTTCCTGTATGCTTTGATTTTATTTTGTTTACCTAAATCCAAAACTTAATAGTAATCTCTGTTAATTTTCATTATGTCAGTTTAAGCCCATTATTCCAGGTGTGTGTTATCTTTTTACACTTGTCATCTTTTCTATTAACTCTCCCTCACAGTCTGGACCTCTCTGCAAATTTGATGAATATTATATATGCCCCCATTTAAGTCATTAATAAAGACACTGAACAGAACAAGATGAAGTTTAGGACACTTCCTTCTTCTAAAGAATCCCTCTCTGATCACAGAGGCATGCTGTTAATCCATCCAACTCTCCTATCATCTAGATTTTCATGAGAGGCTATAATCTTGCTGAGTATAAGATACAGCTTGTCGATGCATTTGGTTTTTCGATAAAAACAAAAACAATAACAATGAACAGCTCTGCTTTTCTTTTAGGTACTTAGAAATCATTAGATTTATAATTTGTTTTCAATTATTGCCCAGGATCTGCATTACAATTTAGTAGTCCAACTGTTTTTTCTTTTGTTAACAGCAGTAGCATGTGTTCACTTCCTATCTACTGACCCTGCTCACATTGTCAGCAATGTCTCATTAAGTTTTATCAGCAGTGGATTGGTGGTCACATCTGTAGACTCTGTAAGCACCTTGCATATGTCATTCCAAAATGGAGGCAGGAATCTATTTGAAGGCATGGACTTATTTAGATTTAAAGTTCTTATTCTATCCTAGTTAAAGGTACCCTTGTCTACAATGTTTACCCTACATTTTAGAGTCTGAAGACCATGTTCCTTAATAGATGAAAAGAACTGAATATATCTGTCTTCTTTCCACCTTCTATTATTATAACATTTTCTTTCCCAAATTTGTACATCATTTTCTTCTTGCTCTGAATGTCCTTTTTGTGGTCTTTGGTGTTTCATGTGGACTATTGAATATTAAAATTAACCTTTCTTACACCCTTTAAACATGAATCCTCATTTATGTCGCCATTCTCCCATGGCTCATTCACATCTGAGCTCATCAAAGAACTCCCTGGGTAATCACATCTCTCTCTTTAGACACTTCCCATAATATTTTGAATGACTCCTTCAAGATTCTGGGCCAAAATCTTGTGCTTTTGTCTCAAACCTCATTGGATACAAAGTATATATTTGCCTCACAGGTTTACACATGTTTCGGAGCTATTGTAACACATATACTTGAATTTGCATGTTTTCTTAATTTATGCAATAATTTACATAAGCACTGAATTTTTGAAGGGCTTACTAGATCTCATCAATAACTGAATTTGGATCTTATTTTTAAATGTCTTCATGTTACTAACAAATTGCTTTACTTATGAGATACCTATAACTAATCTATGAAATACATAATTCTTTGTGGTTATTTTTAATTTAGTGAATCTAAGACATTAACTTTATGAGATTTACATAAAGAGAGAATAATCAATTCAGTTAAAAATTTTATATTGTTTTAACAGACACTATACTGATTAAATAGTATATTAGTAGTTTCAATCACATTTTCAATTCCAAATGTTCCAAGGTCTTTAAAATTTTCAGGGCTTAGCAAAAGCCAAAACATGTTTTGTCAATATATCTAGCCTTAATTTTTAAACCCATGTGCACTCTAAAAAGGATTTCATTCATCTGTGTTTTATTAATTTATCCTGAACTCATCAAAATATAACACTGGAAGAACTACTTGATGTCTTCAGAATTTAAATTTTTAAGTTATTTGTAGGAATTACAGTAAGTAGGAATCAACTCCCAAACATCTAAAATTAATTCCAAAATGTATAATTCTAAAGATGAAAACCTTATTAAAATTGCTTACTTAGGGCTTCCCTGGTGGCGCAGTGGTTGAGAGTCCGCCTGCCAATGCAGGGGACGCAGGTTCGTGCCCCAGTCCGGGAAGATCCCACATGCCGCGGAGTGGCTAGGCCCGTGAGCAATGGCCGCTGAGCCTGCACGTCCGGAGCCTGTGCTCCACAATGGGAGAGGCCACAACAGTGAGAGGCCCGTGTACAGCAAAAAAAAAAAAAAAAAAAAAAAAAAAAATTGCTTTCTTACTTGCTGAGGTTAAGAACTTACAGATAAACAGTGGGTTCTGCTACTCTTCAGAAGCCTGAAGCAGTATTTGCTAAGAGAAGTTCATATCTATAAACAAAACAACAAACTAATACCATGCTTCTGACCACATCTCCCCATTAAGTTGACATGGATGTCCTAATGCAGAAAGATTAGGCTGATACATGAAAGGCCTCAGGAATATAGCCCAACCAATGATCATGCCAAGTGGTAGGAAGAATGTACAATGGGAACTAAAGCTGACCCTTGGCTTGGTAGTTGTCCTATCCTTGGTCAACTTTGTGTTCTTGCTGTACAACATGCTGCTTCACCCATAGAAGATCTTCATAAATATTCTTTATAGAAGTGTCCTAATAGATGAATGAATGACTCTATGGACCACTTGTTAATGGACTTGAGACTGTCAAATGGCTTATTGCTAAAGTCAGGAATGTTTCTGGACCTAAGAGCCGAAGCATATAGAACATGGGTACTGTGGATGCTGGCAAGAGGTAATAAGTGTCCAAAAGAAGGTGGTGTGCTGGTAAATGTCTAAGAACCAATTTGGAAGGAAATAAAAATCCCTCCTTAGTCTATTTTCATAGTGTAAATATTCCCACTATGGCCAAAGTGGCATGGCTGATTGTGGAGTTGGGAAGAGGTGCATACAGTCAGCTCTCCCTGAGACAGTATGAGCAGCTTCAGAGCACCAGTGAGCCAGTCAGCACATCAGAAGTATTCAATACTTACATGTAGGCTATGACCCCTTTTCTGTGATTGTGTATGCATATGATTTTATTCAAATAAAATGTGAGATTAAATGCTTTAATTGCCAACTATACAGAAATGCAATCATTTAAATTGACATAACAGATGCATATTTATTGACATGGAAATATATTTCATATCAATATTTATTGATGGGGGAGATTTCAAAACAGTAAATATGCCATAGCACTTTATTGAAAATATAAATACATAATCAAATCCACACCCAGAACAGTTCAGAGTAAAACGGCAAGATCTCAAAGAAAAAGATCAAATATCAAGAGCAATCAGAGGAAATAGACATCTTTTCTACAAAGAACTACATAGATACCTCATCAGTAACAAAAGAGACCAAAAAATCATTGAATCTTCAGTGTTGAAAGAAAATACCTGTCAATCTAGAATTCTATAACCAACTAAAGTGTCATTTGAAAATGAAAGACAAATAAGGATTAGAGAGATCATAATATGCAGACATCATCACTGAAAGAAATTCTAAAGGAATCTGAAAGAATTACTAAAAAAAAAAAAAAAAGAAATTAATACAGATGGAAGAAGCAGGATGCAAAAAAGTAAACTAAAATCTCCAGCCAAGTCTCCTTAGCATCAGAACTTTTTGCCTTCTAGTAAGGATCTCTAAGCAATGTTCTTAAATATCCTGGTCAGAATCTCTCCTTCTGATGACAAGTGACAATCTGAACACATTCTTATGGTCTAGAAGAAAACATGCACACACCTAAAGACAGCCAGTGGTTATAGAATGTTACAACTGAACGATCCCCTAGAAGATGTTTCTTTGATGATCACAGATCCTTTAGAGAATCCAAACAAAGTTATGGATCTAAGAAAAAAAATAATGTCCATAAACAGAATTATGAAACTATTTATGGGGGTTTACAGACACTCCTCTTCCCAAAAACCAATCCTTGAACCATACTAACAGCCATAGATAGACCCCAGTTTACAAACCTACAGTTATAAGATAAACAAACAGTGTTGCTAGAAAAAAAGTTAGGTATGCCCAAGGCTGCCTGACCAGGTTGTGGCAAAAGCAAGGGTACAGAGTCAGGGCCTGCCGCCCTTGACCCCTCACACAGTGTTCTGTCCACCAGTGTTCAGGATACATTGCCCCACACTGCCAGGGCCATTCCCTGAAAGAGCACTTCTGAAATAAATGGAGGAACCTGACAAAAACACCAAGTAACAGCTCCTTCTATTCCTTCTCTCTTCAAAGCTATTTTAAATAAAATTCTTAAGCCAAATGATAAGTTAACTATTAACTCAATGAATGCAGAAGGGTCATATGGCCCAAATTATGATGAAAAAGTCATCATAATGTATGTTATGTTTAGGGGCCTTAAAGATATATCATGCCTTAAAAATCAGGCATGGAGATGAAGAGAAAACGTGGTGCAATTAGGGTAAGGCAGGTTGGCCTCTTATAATCTTTTCTAATAAGCGGCTCCCCAGGGATTGGAAAGTTACCTGTCTCAAAAGCACTTTGAACTATCAGAAAAAATTCACTTTATGATTAAAAATCATTATTAATAATCCCATGTAGATTTTTAACTGAGTGAAGATAGAAACAATCTTCTACTAATTTATACAAAGCTGGTCATGTCTTCCTCTAGGATTTTTTAAAATAAAGACTTGGATAAAAGTCTGTGGCTACCTGGAGACAAGAAAATCTCCTTTGATTTCAGAAATTGTACAGTATTTCTTTCTTATCCTGCTTTGAAATTAAATTTTCTATACTTCACTTTCATTATCATTGAGAAGTGTAGTTGTTTGATAAAAATGACCCAAACTTTTTATGAGAGCTGAGGGAAGCAGGAAAATAACTTTGTGTTTAAGCTATTAAGGTATTCCCACATTCTATGGAGTGTGTTAATGATGAGGAATAAATTAACATTTATGTTCCCCTGTAAATATGAAGGACACTGTTTTGAGCCACTTCCTATTGGCCCATCAACACTGACATCTGGTCATGAAAGCCTATTGCATTGTCAGAAAGAAGCACTACATTTGGGAATTCCATGATTGACTAGATCTAGAGACAAATTCAAATGATATTACTCCCAACTGAATTTCTGAACTTCCCATATTGGATGAGTGGATCTAAAATATGCAAGGTTGATTCCAATAGTTTGCTTGATAGGACCTGTGAAAGAATGGAAACAGAGACTTAGCTCTTCCCGCCTAGACTGTAACCCCCAGGAAGGCAGGCCCTTTGGCTTGTTCACAGCATGCCCCTCATGCTTAGCACAAAGTCTGGGAAAATATTTATTGAACCCATAAAGTAATGTATAAATTTTCCTGGTACATATGTATTTTTTATTGGAAGCATCTAGTCTTTGGCATCTTAAAAAAAAAACGTATTTAAAGTTCTTTAGAAAAAAAAAAAAAGCAGTCCATAAGTAAGGGCAAAGAGGAAAAGAAGGAAGATGGGATTGTTGAAGGCACATCAAAATTTCCAAAAGTCCAATCCAACATGTAGTGAATGTCTACTTAATAAAAGTTATCTGCCTGATAATGTTTGGTTTAAAAATGTACACATGAGAGTTCTTAGGATCACCTGGGCCAGTATCTACTTAATCAAGCCCCGATGAGACCAGGAATAGAATGAGAAAAGAGCCAAGAACACAAAGCAAATCTGACTCATGGGAAGGTCATGCCCATCAACAGCTTCTTTTCCCCTCCTTGCCTAACATTACCCCTCCACCTTTCAGACCCTTTGCCAACTCATGCTACTCTGTCCTGTCATTCATTCTAACATCCAAAGTGTCACACCTTGCTGGTTTTGTCTCTTCATTTTTCCTGCCACCCCACCTAGAACTTTTTGATCCCCTCGTGCAGGCTTGGCTCCCTCTTCCTGTCCCAGTGACCTTAGGCGTGAGAAATTCCAGGAGCTCTCTTCTCAGTGCTCTGTCTATAAGCTAACAGCCAGTTTTCAAGACTACATAGCAGTTTTCTCATCTTTGTCTCTTTGTCAAAGTCTTCAACTACATGTAAACATGCACACATGGGCATATGCATGAGTGTACATGCTAACACGCACACACACATACAGAAACACACACACCTACACCTTGCATACCCAGGTTATGAAAGCTGGTAATAAAACTAGATCTCTAGTATCAGATGTCTAAAAATCTTAAATGACCTTTTTTTTTATGTCACAGCATTGTGATCATTATTATTCATGTCAGTGACCCTAAGGCATTGCAAGTCATTAATGTCCCTTATGATATAGCAAAGATTAATAATTTCTGGACAGTTTTAGTGATGAATGGATTTGGATGAATTTGAACCAGGTCAAAGTCGGCAACTCCTGCCTGAGGATACTTACCTAGGTAACTCCATCCAGGCAATGGCTTCAAGACCAAATGTCCCTTGGTTCCCGAGGCCTGAGGTTTCTCTTCTCAATGAAATTTAAATGGGGTCTTTAACCCATGCCTAAAATGGAAGTTATTGAAAAAAATAACCCTTGTAAAATTAATTTCTCTCATCTATCTGTGCATCTATTTCCTATACATCCATCTATGATTTATTATATATAAAGGTTTAAAACTGCCAAGCACATACTAAGTGCCATATAAGAGATCACTGTTATAACACATAAGGAGTATCATGGGCAAGACTTACAGTCCTCTTTGGATAACATGGCTTTTGCCAAGGTCTGGATTTCTCCTTCTGCTGTCTGCCCCTGTGTCATCCAGCAATGTCTCTTTTTTCTCTTTCCGTGTAACTGATCTGCACTAATCTTGTCTTCTGTATCCACACTGAAATGCTAACTGGAAAATCAAAAAGCACATAGTATTCTAGGCAAATACTCAAAATTCAATCAATAGAACATTAAGATTTTTTTGAACCTTAGTTATAAAAATTTATTCACTGCTCTTCTTTTCCTTCTTATCCATGTAATGTGAATTTCTGCACCCAGAATGAACTCATTTGACACTTTGCAGTAACCCTCCCTAAACCTCTCGTGAAGTTTCCTCAGGACACCCTTGCAAGCCTGTAATAAGCCCCCACTGACAGTGGAAAACGTTATTTACAGACCTTGGCAGGTCTTTCCTTCTTTTAGAAAGAAAAGAAGAGCTTCCTGGAAAAAATGTTTTTCTATCTCTCTTACTCCCAAATTATGCAACTCAAAGCTATAGTTTCCTATCAGCAAGAGGGGAAAGGGGAGAAAAATGTTAATTGTTACATATATGCTATAAATTGAACAACTTTTAAGTATTTTGTTGATTTATCTTTGCATTTCAATATAATAATAGGTTCTCAATAAATGTTTATTTTACAGATGAATGAAAGTCGGTAAAGCAGATTTTACTCATCAACAGATCTAATCTCATATCATTCTAACATAAATGGAAGTTTATTGCATGCACCATAATTGCTTTATATTATTCATGAGGAGAGAAACAAACATCATAAGGCATTTGCCACCTGAAACAAATACGTATGTTACTGTGTCCCTGACAAGATGAGTCATGAAACTGAATGGTTCAGAATGAACATTCACACCAAACTCCATTCCAACATGATTTGGTCCTACTGTTACAATCGTTTTACTCACACCTATATTGGAGAGCCTTTCCCTCCTACAGCAGGTGTTACACCTCCCAGGGTAAATCAAGACCTCACCTTGTGACATTTCTCCAAGTTAACTACTCCTTCGATAGACACTACCCAAAATAAGTTATTTCTTTTCTTTTTTTAACTAAACAAATGGCAAAACTTGACTCTTGAAATTTGCAAATAAAAATTACAGCATATTTTCATTGGAAAGAAAATGCTATAGAATGTGCAGTAAAAGCTTTCTTAAGGAATGATCTAGCCAGAAAAGTTGAAATGGACAGTTCTGAGGAAAACAAGGTAGTAAGTCTAATTTTAGTTCTGCCTTCCTTTTATTCAAATACGAGTTTCTTCTTATTTCTTTGAAATGTAAAAAGAAGGCTGAGCAGATTAAGGTATGAAAAGGAACAAGTTTGTTATCATGTGACATAAGCAATGACCTCTAAAACAAGTGGTGAAGCCTGGCTTTTTACCTAGAAATCAGAGCTTGGAAACCTTTCGGTCAGAGGTCACAGAACAACAGCCTCAGGTTGAATCCAGTCCAGTGTCACAGGCAAACATGTATATATGAAATACTAACGTTTAGAAATCATGGATTTTGGGTAAAAATCTAGATTTCTAGTTTCTCCAAAAACCTGGGCTCTGGGATCCTCTGACTTGGGACGTTCTTCCCTCTGGGTGGGAGGTTGGAGCCAAGGAAGCCACAGTGACCCCAGGGATCCTCCTTTGCACACCTTCCCTTTGGGCTGCTTGGAAGTAACTAGGCTGAGTCCAATTTGTCTTTCTTGCCAATTCAGAGATTTGGAACAGACTAAAATCTAGATGCAAACGATGTAATTCTGCCATTTTGAACTTCTGCTTGTTTGTCCATTTTACAGTTAGTAAGAGCGCATGACAGGGCTTCCCTGGTGGCGCAGTGGTTGAGAGTCCGCCTGCCGATGCAGGAGACGCGGGTTCGTGCCCCGGTCCAGGAAGATCCCACTTGCCGCGGAGCGGCTGAAAAAAAAAAAAAAAAAAAAAGAGCGCATGACAAATCTCTAATGCAAAAAGCTGTGCTTAGCATTTCAGTCTGCATTTGTGTTTGAACAGTATTCAGATTGAAACAGGGTTACTGTTTGTTAAGAGTTTGGTCCGCTAGCAAACCTCAACAGCTTGTAAGTTCTTCGAGAGGAGGGAACTCTTGTGCCAGGACCTCTGACGCCATCATCTTACACCATCACAGCCCTGCAGGTTGATGAATACTTGAGTGTAAGAGAAGTGGGCCGAGTCTCTGAAGGCAAGAGTCAAAACTGCAGTAAAGCAACGGTTACCTTCGCTTTCATATATAAGTAAATGACATGTCAGGGCATTGTTTAAGAACATACAAAGGAAGCTCAAAGCCTTGAAGTCAGTTTCTAAATTATTCAAATTTCATTGCTCTTTCACAAAATAGGTTTTAGCTGCCTCCGTTCATTTTGCAGCCTACTTTACATCAACCATCAGTTTAGGGTGGAAATATTTAAACAGTAATGAATGAAATGTTTCTTCACCATAATTGATTTTCCTTATCCTTTAAGAGGTTAAAATCTCTGACACCGTTCATTTAGAAAAGAAATAAAAGCCAACTTTCAGTCAACATAAGTGTTTTAAGAACCAAAACCATTTAAATGTAAAACTGAAAATTGCTTTAAAGTAATTCGTGAAGACAGAAACAAAAATCATAAGTATTCAGAATCTGAAACAAATTCATTTTATAAAGCAAAATGCATGGCATAAAATATTTTTCCATAGCAATAAAATACAATTTTCCTTAGGGAGTTTGGAAAATTTCCTCCAAACTTCTGATTGATAAGAGAAAGACTGCTTTTTGAGGTAGTAAATCGCCTCCTGACAGAGTCTCCACAAAGCTTCAGTGTTTAATACCAAGCTGCTGGGATACGAGTACAAAGACATCAATTATCCCAAAATAGATTGGGGCAGAGTCCAGTTCACTTATTAGTTCTTTAAGCTATGTCCACAGGGGACAGGGAGAAATAGAGATTTGGCAATCAGCTGGTTAATTTGATCAGTGCAGACAACTGCACTGTACAATTTAGGTCGGAAACATACCCTGACCTGGTGCTTCTAATTTGGAACATTCATCAAATTAATCAAATAATTGCCAATTCTCAATTTCACTATACTCTGGTAAACAGGGTCCCAGTATCAATGATCAAGTTTTCACTTACAACTATAAACAAAATGTGACATTACATTATCTGGGCATCTGCACCTTTTAGATGGTGTTCCATTTTCTGCACAGCCCTTCCGAAACATCTTCATTCTCCCCAAGCTATCAGCCTACCTCCCCTTATCCTCCCGCTTCCTGCCAAGATGATCTTGCCTCCTGGCATGTGAAGAAAATAGAGGCCACCAGATCCCCCTCTCTCAATACATAGTAAACACTCCTTGTAGCTGCACCCTCCTTAACTCCTGTCCCAACAGGAGAGCTTTCTCTCTTCTTTTTCAAAACTACTTTCTAGCACCTTCTCCAGATCTCACCAACACTGCTTCTCAGGGACCTTGTTCCATCTTCTTTATCTTCAACCTTTCTCTTCATGCTGGTTCAGCCAAAGCAACATATAAACAAATGAACCCTCTCTCAGGTGAAAAAGTTGTCTTTGTACTGTTTAAATTAGTAGGTGCTTTCTGAAAAGCAACTTGGCAAAAGGTATCTAAGTGCCTTAAAAAGGTTCAGATCTTTCGACTGGATAAATTCCTCTTCTAGGAATCAGTTCTAGGAAAATAGTACAACATACGGACCTAGCCTGATTTCAAAGATATTCTGGCAGCATTGTTATGGGGGAAAATAGGAAAAGAAAAACTAAATATTTAACATCAGCCATTGAAAGTAACATTTCTGAAGAGTTTTTAATGCTGGAGGAATTATCAAGTGAGAAAGTTATGCAAATGAAATTGAAAGCTTGCCTGAAGGTCTAGCAGGTGAGTGCCTGTTACAGTAGTATGAAGCCAAGTCCCTCTGCAAATTACACCGTTCGAACATGAGAAGATGATAAGTGTCTGTCTGCTTCACTGCTCCATCCTTCAGCACCTAACACAGTGCACGTGGTGGACAACTAATAAATATTTGTTGAATGAATGAATGAGAAGTTTTATCTCCGTCTAATTAAATTACTCCATATGGAGAAACACCCAGGGAGCCATGAGGGAGGAAAGGGGTCTAGCCAATCAGATCAGCCAAATCAACCTGGGTGATTAATGCAGGGACAGATGCTAGAGCCAATTCTCTGTAGGTGCAAAAGCAGAGCCTATAATCACTCATTTGTTCTCTTCTCAACTCAGTTAAAATACATGGAGAAGACTGGAAGGGAATAATAAAAAATGGCAGCAGTGTTTGAATTAGAGTAGTGGGATTATAAATGATGTTTTTTGCTTTTTAATACCTTCCTGTGTTATCTTAATATTCTGCAAAGACCATGTACGCTACCTTTAATTTGAAAAGAATTTTAAAAATAGGGCTTCCCTGGTGGCACAGTGGTTGAGAGTCCGCCTGCCGCATATAAACAAATGAACCCTCTCTCAGGTGAAAAAGTTGTCTTTGTACTGTTTAAATTAGTAGGTGCTTTCTGAAAAGCAACTTGGCAAAAGGTATCTAAGTGCCTTAAAAAGGTTCAGATCTTTCGACTGGATAAATTCCTCTTCTAGGAATCAGTTCTAGGAAAATAGTACAACATACGGACCTAGCCTGATTTCAAAGATATTCTGGCAGCATTGTTATGGGGGAAAATAGGAAAAGAAAAACTAAATATTTAACATCAGCCATTGAAAGTAACATTTCTGAAGAGTTTTTAATGCTGGAGGAATTATCAAGTGAGAAAGTTATGCAAATGAAATTGAAAGCTTGCCTGAAGGTCTAGCAGGTGAGTGCCTGTTACAGTAGTATGAAGCCAAGTCCCTCTGCAAATTACACCGTTCGAACATGAGAAGATGATAAGTGTCTGTCTGCTTCACTGCTCCATCCTTCAGCACCTAACACAGTGCACGTGGTGGACAACTAATAAATATTTGTTGAATGAATGAATGAGAAGTTTTATCTCCGTCTAATTAAATTACTCCATATGGAGAAACACCCAGGGAGCCATGAGGGAGGAAAGGGGTCTAGCCAATCAGATCAGCCAAATCAACCTGGGTGATTAATGCAGGGACAGATGCTAGAGCCAATTCTCTGTAGGTGCAAAAGCAGAGCCTATAATCACTCATTTGTTCTCTTCTCAACTCAGTTAAAATACATGGAGAAGACTGGAAGGGAATAATAAAAAATGGCAGCAGTGTTTGAATTAGAGTAGTGGGATTATAAATGATGTTTTTTGCTTTTTAATACCTTCCTGTGTTATCTTAATATTCTGCAAAGACCATGTACGCTACCTTTAATTTGAAAAGAATTTTAAAAATAGGGCTTCCCTGGTGGCACAGTGGTTGAGAGTCCGCCTGCCGATGCAGGGGACACGGGTTCATGCCCCGGTCCGGGAAGATCCCACATGCCGCAGAGCGGCTGGGCCTGTGAGCCACGGCCGCTGAGCCTGCGTGTCCAGAGCCTGTGCTCCGCAACGCGAGAGGCCACAGCAGTGAGAGGCCCGCGTACCGCGGAAAAAAAAAAAAAGAAAAAGAAATAATGTGTATTTCAGTTTAAAGCAAGGCAGGGTCAGATGCTCATGAGAAACCCGGTGTCTATGCATGTGGATTTTTAAAAATTTATTGAATACAAAAAGCACAAAGCCAAACAGTGTACATAATATTCTACTGTTTGTGTTAGGAAGGGGGTAAAAGAAGAATCTATATTCTTATTTGTCATTAAATACAAATAAAATTGTATTTGCTAACATATGCATAAAAAATCCCTGGAAGGATATGTAAGAAATTAGAGCAGTGGCTGCCTGTGGAGAAATGAGAAACAAGGACAGGGGAGAGACTGTCCGCCCGTCCTCAGCTTTCTGCTTTGAACCATAAATGAACTACCTATTCAAAACATATCTTAAGGGGAATATAGTGGGCAAGAGGTCCCACAAAACAAAGACTGGAAACTACCACAATGAGATAAGGAGGTCACCGGTGACTATGGTGAAAGCACTGTGAGTGTGAGGTGTGGGGAGAGGGATCCATGGGGTCTGGAACAGGTGGTGTTGGAAGCCGTCGAGCAATGGGTTAAGAAGTGAATGGAAGGAGAAAAAGAGGAGACTGTGGGGATGGAGCAAACCTCTGAGAAGTGCTGGTGAGAGGTGGGGAGGGACGAGGGAGAGAGAGTCGAAGTTAAAAGAGGGTGCCTGGGGTATTTCCTTGGTGGCTTAGTGGTTAAGAATCCACCTGCCAATGCAGGGGACACGGGTTCGAGCCCTGGTCTGGGAGGATCCCACATGCCACAGAGCAACTAAGCCTGTGCGCCGCAACCACTGAGCCTGTGCTCTAGAGCCTGCAAGCCACAACTACTGAGCCCACGTGCCTAGAGCTCGTGCTCTGCAACAAGAGAAGCCACTGCAATGAGAAGCCCGTGCACCGCAACAAAGACCCAAGGCAGCCAAAATTTAAAAAAAATAAATTAATTAAAAAAATAAAAGAGGGTGCCTGATGACCGCTCTGGTCTCCTAAGCAGTGTCCCTACCCAGTCTCACCCTCTCCTCAATCTGAACTTCATCCTGTTGCCACGGCAACCCCAGGGTGCCCCACCATCAAGGAAGCTCCACCTCCTCGGCACATGGGTCCCTCAGGCCAGTCTTGCTCACTGCACCTGACTGTCTCTCCCCACTCGCCACAGGGAGCTGCCCAGTTCTGGCCAACGTCAAATGAGTGGCCACTTCCAACATCCCCTTTCTCTCTTTTGGACTCTGGCCCACTTTTTCACCTGGCTAAGATCCAGTCAGAAAACCCCACCTCTAGAAAGCTCTCCCTGCATTCTCTGCTCCACACTCCAGCCATGCCCATGGCCTCTGACGACGGGTTGCTTATTGGTTTAAACACTTCACCTTATTTGATCTCCTTCATTTGGTCACTGGTACATATTAAATGTCTACTGTATGCCAGACAGTGCCAGACACTGTGCAAGTTGCTAGAAATAAAAAAGAAAATGAGCAAGGTCAATATGGTTCAGCCCTGAGAGTGCTTACTGTCTAGTGAGGGAAACAGAAATGAAACCAAAACTAGCTACTCGCAAATGTGGTAAATTCCAGGAAGAAAAGGTAGAGGGTAATCCTGGAAGCAACTTGAAGGCAAGAAGATAGTGATTTTTGGACCTAGAGATTGTCATACTGAGTGAAGGAAGTCAGACACAGAAAAACAAATATATGATATCCCTTATATGTGTAATCTTAAAAAAAAAGTGTACAAATGAACTTATTTTCAAAACAGGAGTAGAGTCACAGATGGAGATTGGGACTGACATATACACACTACTGTATATAAAATAGATAACTAAGAAGAACCTGCTGTATAGCACAGGGAACTCTACTCAATACTCTGTAATGGCCTATACGGGAAAATAAGCTAAAAAAAAAGAAGTGGGGCTTCCCTGGTGGCGCAGTGGTTGAGAGTCCGCCTGCCGATGCAGGGGACTAATGCCTTCTGCCTAAGATCAGGTACAAGGCATGGAGGTCTACTCTTACCACTCTTATTCAATATAGTACTGGAAGTTCTAGATGCTGAAATAAGTCAAGAAAAAGAAATAAAAGCCATACCGAATAAAAAAAAAAAAAAAAAAAAAAAAAAAGTGGATATATGTATTATATGTATAACTGATTCACTTTGCTGTACTCCTGAAACTAACACAACATTGTAAATCAACTATACCCCAATAAAATTTTTTTAATTCCAAAAAAAGAATATAGTGATTTTTAAATTGAAGTAAACATTAAAAATGAAAATATTTAATTGAAAAATTAAAATGTAATCAGGTTACTATATATCTAAATTAATTTGTGCTTGTACTGTATATCTAAATAAACCCAGGGCAGGGGCTTCCCTGGTGGCGCAGTGGTTAAGAATCCACCTGCCAATGCAGGGCACACGGGTTCGAGCCCTGGTCCGGGAAGATCCCACAGGCTGCAGAGCAATTAAGCCTGCGCGCCACAACTACTGAGCCTGTGCTCTGGATCCCGCGAGCCACAACTGCTGAGCCTATGCACCACAACTACTGAAGCCCACGTGCCTAGAGCCCGTACTCCACAACAAGAGAAGAAACCACGATGAGAAGCCACGCACCACAACGAAGAGTAGCCACCACTCACGGCAACTAGAGAAGCTCTCAAGCAGCAAGGCAGCCAAAAATTAAAATAAATAGATAAACCCAGGGCAAACAGCAATTAATAAAATATCACGTCATGTAGAAAGAGGAAAAACAAAGTGTTCACTGAAAGAAAAACATGGATATAACTCACTTTTCACTGTCAATCCTTCTAATCAATCATTTTTCCACACTACAATATAAAATCAGCCAAAAGCTTTATTAAAGCCTGAAAGGTTTTTTTGGTCACACAGAAATACCCAGGTGTTCTATTGCTTGGGAGTGACTTGAGTTCTCTTAGCTTTTTCACTGGTTAAGTTAAATGTTGGGAGTATATTTTCCCCATGGACCTCTGATCCTTTAAGCTAACCTGGACACGCACACTTGTCCACTTACCTGCCTGGAGCCCAGGCTGTTTGTGCCTGGTCTCCTGATACTTCAGTCCCCCTCTCCCTCCTGGCCTTTGGCTCTGACTTGCTTCTGGACTACCTTGGGGAGGTCCCCAGCACAGTCACAGCCTCCTCAGAACCCAACCACCATATTCAAATGCTGCTCAAATATTTTAAAGCAGAGGGCAAGACCTCTGAAGGTTTGCTGGTTTGTGAACAATCAGAGGCTCCTGTCCAGGCTAATAAGCTCAGCATTTAGAACATAAGACTAATGAGACCAAGATTACAGATCTTTTTCCTAAACAAGTCAGTCAGCTTTGACCTTACCTAAAGGACTAAAAACTTTTTAAGTTTCTCTATACCTTCTCTTTGACTCCAATCTGAGGCTAATTTGTATTGAGAGATACAAAATGCTCCTCTAGAAGCCAGGTGACTGGAGGAAATGCGTGGCAGAAAGATTTTTTACTTTGAGAAATTTTACATTTCAGTAGATGTTGTCAAGAGCTCTGCAAAAAGTTTATAACAATTTACACAGGTGAAGGTAAGCTCTTATCTTATCTGACCTGTCCTATATCTGGGAGGAGATTTTTTTAAATGACATTAAACTAAAATCAAAAGTATCAAAAGTTGTAACATAAGCAATCCTCCTCTTTGAACCTCCCGCATCCTCACCCCAAGAAACACCCATGTGTCCAACAAAGATGACTTTGCCCAATGGCAAAGCAGGGCCCCAATGGCTTTCTCGATAAACAGTAGACGGACAGAGGAGAAAGCTGAAATTCAGACTTAAAGCAATTGTTGGGAGGAAAACCTTGGAGATAAACCAAAAACCATGAAAATTTCACTATCTATTTTATAAAAATACATACATGCACAAAAATATATGAATAGGAAATGTCACTGAAACACAGTTTGTAACACCCCAAAAGATTGCCTACTTGTTTTTCACTATGGGACCAATTAAATACCTTCTTGGCAATGCTCTACAGCCATCAAAAGGATAGTAGTGTCGAGGGAAGATGTCTCTGATAGATGGTTAAGAAAAACAATTTACAGGACAGTTTGAAGAGTACAATCCATTTGTTTCTAAATATGACTGTGCAAGTGTGTTTGTGTGTGCATATACATGGATAGAAAGGAAAAGGCCTAGAGTGACACACACCCAATTACTGTCAGTGGTGACCTCTTGAAGAGGGTGGCAGGAACGGGGTGGGAATGTGGCATTGAAGGGCTTTCACGTTTTTACTCTATATGCTTAGGGAACATATAATTACTTGTGTAAATATTTTATGACGAGTGTGTACTGCTTCTGTAATTTTTCAGAAAGTACCATTAGACAGATGGCTAAGCTCCTTCCTCTTCATGAAAAAAGAAGTTGTGGGTACCAAGGAGGCTCTCATTTTCCCCAGGAACGTGGGCCAACAGTTTCCACAAGCGCCGTCAGGTCAGCACCACAGTGCTCAGTGATTAAAACGTGCCTCTGAGCTGCCATTGACCATATAATCTAGCTCTCAGTGGGATTCAAGTATATCACAGCTTGATTGAATTCCATTTTATAGAATATACTTTCACCCCAAGCCAGGAACCTGGGCCCCCTAGATAACGGATCTTTATTGGGCATCTGCCTCTGAGACCCTGTGCACTGAGGCAGATAGAATTAGTGCCCTAGAATTAGTGGGGATGAGGAAGTATTTTTAAAGCATATATTGATTTTGAATGGCAGAATATCTTACCCCTAGAAAGCAATCTAAACCATAGCACTGTATACGGTGGAAATAAGCTCTCTTTAAAATGTTCATTTAGAAAACTCTCTCAGGCTGAAAGCCTCACCAAAACTCACCAAAGTCCATGCTTCCCTGTGTCTCCTGGAATGGGACAGCCTCTCACAGCAGCCCCAAATGCAGAAGCAGCAGTGGTCAACTGAAGCTAAGGAACTCGGCGGTCCACAGGACCAGCTGCTGTAGCAAGCTCCCAGGAAAGGCAGTACAAATCCACTAGCCCTTACGCTCAGTTCAGAATCCACAAATGCTCTAAATGGAAAGGTTTACAACTCATTTGCCCCCAAAACTAACCAGACGTGAATTCAAGTGGTAGAAAATCTGAACTGATTGAAGCTATTTATGGTCTTTATTATTTCACATATTGTAAATATTCAATATGTTTCAAAATATTAATATGTCCATATTATAAAATATTACTAGTCATCTTAACTGGAGAATTATATTCATTCAGAATATTCATTGTAGTATCTCTCTAAGATTTAAAAAAACTACACTTTTTAAACCATTCCTGGCTCTGAGTGTTTCAAGTAAGGAATGAGGACCCATATATGCTACGATCAATGAAGGTTTGAAAGAAATGAGATTTAAGTTATCCCAATAATCAAGAGCAATGCACAATCCTTGAGTGTGCACATGTGTGCGTGTGCACACACACACAGAAACACACAGACATGGTCAAAGAACCTTGTTAAAGTCTAATAAATAATTGCCTGATTACTTGAGAAATAAAATGAGTAACTAGGAATAAAGAGAAGCAAGAAGAAATATGCCCACGTCAAAATCATGAGTAATAGGAAATGACTCTTTTGCGGTACGCAGGCCTCTCACTGTTGTGGCTTCTCCCGTTGCGGAGCGCAGGCTCAGCAGCCATGGCTCACGGGCCCAGCCGCTCCGCGGCATGTGGGATCTTCGCGGACCGGGGCACGAACCCATGTCTCCTGCCACGGCAGGGGGACTCTCAACCACTGCGCCACGAGGGAAGCCCGGAAATGAGTGTTTACTGCTTTGATTTTAAGAGATATTGCCCTACTGCTTCGGTTTTAAGAGGTATTGCCCTACACTTGCTAAATGAAATGACACACCAAGAACATTCTATTTATGGTAAAGGAAATAAATATGACCTCCTCAAAGGAAACCTTTCCAGATCCTTCTAAATGAGCATGATCTCACAGTTTTCCTTGGGAAAAGATTTTGAGGGGTCAGTAACTAGGGACACATTAGTTGATTCTGTGGGTATACAGTCTAGCCAACCTGTGAAAACTACCCTGGAAAAGGTACGAAAGACCTCCTGTGTAGACTTAACTCCATGGACCCATTGATTTTAGCTTAGGAAGGGCCTATAGAGAACATTAACTTCATCTAAGTCTTTGAAATACCTTTAAAATCACCTTGTTTTTATAAAACTTCTAGAAGAAAACATAATCTAAAATCTTTGTGACTGTGAGTTAAGCAAAGATATCTTAGATATGACACCCAAAGCATAATCCATAATAGAAAAGCTTAACTAATTTAGACTTCATCAAAATTAAATACTTTTGTTCTTCAAAAGTCACAACTAAAAAACATGAAAAGATAAGCCACAGATTGGGAGAAACTATTTGCAAATCATATATATAAATATATAAACATATATATATAAGATTTATAGTCAGAATCTAGAAAGATTACAACAATAAAAGGCAAAGGGCCTGGTAAAAAAAAATTGACAAAAGATTTAGTTAGGCATTTAGAACATATATGAGTGGCTTTATTGTGCCCAACATCATTTGTTACTAGGAAAATGCAAATTAAAATGACAGTATGCTACCACTATACAACCACTAGAATAGCTATAACAAAAAAAGACTGACAATACCAAGTGTTGGTGAGGAAGTGGAGGAAAAGGAACCCTCATACATTGCTGGTAGGAATGTAAAATGAAATAACCACTTTGGGAAATAATTTGACAGTTTTTTTAAAAAGTTAAACAGGTCTTCCCTGGTGGCGCAGTGGTTGAGCGTCCACCTGCCGATGCAGGGAACGCAGGTTCGTGCCCCGGTCCAGGAAGATCCCACATGCCGCGGAGCGGCTAGGCTCGTGAGCCATGGCTGCTGAGCCTGTGTGTCCGGAACCTGTGCTGTGCAACGTGAGAGGCCCGCGTACCGCCAAAAAAAAAAAAAAAAGTTAAACATATACCTATCATAAGACTCAGTAATTCCACTCCTAGGTATTTACCCAAGAGAAATAAAAATATATGCCCATACAAAAACTTTTACACGGATGATCACAGTATCATTATTCATAACAGGCAAAAACTGAAAAGAGCTCCAGCTGGAAATAATCCAAATGAACAAACAAAATGGGTACATCTATGTAATGGAACACTACACAGCAACAACTGATAGGTCCACCAACATGCCTGAGACTCAAAAAATATTTTGCTAAGTGAAAGAAGCCAGACACAAAAGGCTACATATTGGGATTCCATTTATATGAAATTTCTAGATAAGGCAAAACTTTAGAGACAGAAATCATATCCGTGGTTTCCTAGAGCTGGAGTAAGTATGTACCACAAAGAGGTTCAAGAAGGAACTTTGGGGGGTTAATGTAAATGCTGTAAACTTCAGCTGTGTTGATAGGTACACAAGTGTATAGATTTCTTTTGAAGTCAGCAAATCACTTGCTTTGTTCATATTCAGTGTTACCTCTTTCATTAGTCTTTGCTCAGGAAAAATATGCTTTAGGAAGTATGGGTTAAGACAATCTGAGATAATAAAAAATTACTGAGTGGCCATATCTGAGTCGATCCATAAACTTTTCATCCTGTGCTTACTACAGCATTTTTTGCCATAGAAAAACCAGGAATAACTTAATGTTCATCAACCGGCAATGGTTAAACAAGATAAAACTCATCCATATTACAAAAGACCATGCAGATGCAGCTATAAAAAAGAATAAAAAGATCTCAAAAATATGCTAAGTGGAAAAAAAGCAAAGTCATAGAACAATAATGACTAGTGTAATTTAAATCTAACACACATACATACATGCACACACACACTAAACTACATCAGGCTGACCCCTGGGGAAGACTGAGACAATAAGGGTAGAAGGGGACTTTTATTTTTTTAAGTTCTCTTCTGTAATATTGTAACTTTTTCATTATTATTTCAAAATATGTACCATTTTTTTAACATCTTTATTGGAGTATAATTGCTTTACAATGGTGTGGTAGTTTCTGCTTTATAACAAAGTGAATCAGCTATACATATACATATATCCCCATATCTCCTCCCTCTTGCATCTCCCTCCCTCCCCTCTACGTGGTCACAAAGCACCAAGATGATCTCCCTGTGCTATGTGGCTGCTTCCCACTAGCTATCTATTTTATATTTGGTAGTATATATAAGCCTATGCCACTCTCTCACTTCATCCCAGCTTACCCTTCCCCCTCCCTGTGTCCTCAAGTCCATTCTGTACATCTGTGTCTTTATTCCTGTCCTGCCCCTACGTTCTTCAGAACCTTTTTTTTTTTTTTTTAGATTCCATATATATGTGTTAGCATATGGCATTTGTTTTTCTCTTTCTGACTTACTTCACTCTGTATGACAGTCTCTAGGTCCACCCACCTCACTACAAATAACTCAATTTCATTTCTTTTTATGGCTGAGTAATATTCCATGGCATATATGTGCCACATCTTCTTTATCCGTTCATCCAAATGATGGACACTTAGGTTGCTTCCATGTCCTGGCTATTGTAAATAGAGCTGCAATGAACATTATGGTACATGACTCTTTTTGAATTATGGTTTTCTCAGGGTATATGCCCAGTAGTGGGATTGCTGGGTCATATGGTAGTTCTAGTTTTAGTGTTTTAAGTTACCTCCATACTGTTCTCCATAGTGGCTATATCAATTTACATTCCCACCAGCAGTGCAAGAGGGTTCCCTTTTCTCCACACCCTCTGCAGCATTTATTGTTTGTAGATTTCTTGATGATGGCCATTCTGACTGGTGTGAGGTGATACCTCATTGTAGTTTTGATTTGCATTTCTCTAATTACTAGTGATGTTGAGCATTCTTTCATGTGTTTGTTGGCAATCTATATATCTTCTTTGGAGAAATGTCTATTTAGGTCTTCTGCCTATTTTTCGATTGGGTTGTTTGTTTTTGTGATATGGAGCTGCACTGAGCTGCTTGTATATTTTGGAGATTAATCCTTTGTCAGTTGCTTCGTTTGCAAATATTTTCTCCCATTCTGAGGGTTGTCTTTTCATCTTGTTTATAGTTTACTTTGCTGTGCAAAAGCTTTTAAGTTTCATTAGGTCCCATTTGTTTATTTTTGTTTTTATTTCCATTTCACTAGGAGGTGGGTCAAAAAGGATCTTGCTGTGATTTATGTCAGAGAGTGTTCTGCCTATGTTTTCCTCTAAGAGTCTGATGGTGTCTGGCCTTACATTTAGGTTTCTAATCCACTTTGAGTTTGTTTCTGTGTACGGTGTTAGGGAGTGTTCTGATTTCATTCTTTTACATGCAGCTGTCCAGTTTTTCCAGCACCACTTATTGAAGAGGCTGTCTTTTCTCCATTGTATGTTCTTGCCTCCTTTATCAAAAATAAGGTGACCATATATGCGTGGGTTTATTTCGGCTTTCTTATGTACCATTTTTACGGTTTAAAAACACTGTTTAAATGTTCTTATTAGCCCTTGAGTAAACATCACTTCTCAGCAATCCCTGCTGTTGGGGAAGCCATGTTTTCCTTAAAAGGAGACGAGAGTAAATTACTTTGAAATGTGTTAGAAAAAAACATTTGATAGAATTCTCTATTGGCCAGCAGTTTGGCATCCTGGTAGCTTACTAGTAATGATAATAATGGCAGCAGTATTCTTTACACACAGGTTTCTACTCTGACAACCCTATAATGTAATGTTGCCATCCCTATTCTGAGGGGACTGTGTAGCTCAAGAGGTCAAGTCACCTG
Source organism: Lipotes vexillifer (assembly GCF_000442215.2). NCBI lineage: Eukaryota > Metazoa > Chordata > Mammalia > Artiodactyla > Lipotidae > Lipotes > Lipotes vexillifer. Next base: position 1,281,988 of record NW_006796752.1, on the reverse strand, counting down.
CCCAAGGCCACCAGGTAGGCAGAGTGGGAATGAGGCCTCTAACTTTAATTCTGGCATTTTTATTCAGCTGCCTCCCTCATCAAGGGTGATGATAAGCCTAATGGTGACCCTGAGGCACTATGGGATTCTAAAGGCTTTCTGAATCATCAAAGAAAGGTTTAATTATATTTAGCACAGTTGGGGTTTTATCCATACATTATTGTGTTATAATCCCTGGAAAAGTCTTCAGCCACATATAGCACACACCATCACCCTTGTTTTGAATACTGTAGTTGATTAACCAGATGCCTCTGGCCAGGCTGAAACGTGGAGAACTTACTCTTAAGTTGGTCCCATTCATGATTTGAGAGTCTTTACTTCCCTCTAAAAGAGAAGGTACCTCTCTGCCCTCAAACCTCTCTTCCCCAAAGATCAGATCAGCCCAGCCTTCCCACAGCTGGAGGGCAGAAGGGGTCAGGAGGGGGCGGCCTGAGCCACCACTAGCAGAGGCCTCAAGGTGCTACGGCCTGAGGCTTTCCTCCCAGCTCCCTCTTGTGGCTGGGCCGCTAGTGACAAGCTCCTGCCCACCACACCCTCACTCTATCTGGGCCTTCCCACAGCATGTGAATGGGAGCTCTCACAGTGAAAGGGAAGAGCATGAGTAAAGGAAAGCAAGTCTAAGCTCAAGCTGAAAGCCTGTGGCCACATTGCTTTGAAGAAGAGCAAACCTAGGCCTTCAAACTACAGAGTGGGCTTCTTTGTGACCACACAGGCCACCCCAGCAGGGGGAATGCCATTCACGGGTTGATCTGCTCAGCCCACACAGGTTAAAACAGACCTGAGTTTTCAATGTGGAGACAAGAGGCAAAGCTCTACGACTGGGAATCACGCAGCCCATGCTAGAAATAAAGAGACAGAATTGTGCGTAGTAAGAGCCCATTTTAGAACCAGACAGACATGAGTTCAAAATCAGCCTTGGACTCCAATTAGATAATTTGGAGTAATCTATGTGCCTCAACTTCTTTGTCTATAAAATCAAGGTAGCGATAATACTTACTTTGATGGTGTGATTAAAAATTCATCTATGAAAAGTACCTAGTATCATTTCTGGCACATAATAAATGATTACTAAAAAGTAGATATTATTACTATCAAACTCTCATCCGGGTTCTCCCACAAAAATGAAAAAATCAGATGATTCCTTAAGAACCTTCTAGGTCTAAAACTTTATGATTCTGGGACTTCCCTGGTGGCGCAGTGGTTGAGAATCCGCCTGCCAATGCAGGGGACTCGGGTTCGAGCCCTGGTCCGGGAAGATTCCACATGCCACAGAGCAACTAAGCCCATGTGCCACAATCACTGAGCCTGCGCTCTAGAGCCCATGAGCCACAACTACTGAAGCCTGCGCACCTAGAGCCCGTGCTCCACAACAAGAGAAGCCACCACAGTGAGAAGCCGGCACCACAACGAAGAGCAGCCCCTGCTCGCCGCAACTAGAGAAAGCCCGTGCACAGCAACGAAGACCCAATGCAGCCAAAAATAAATAAATTAATTAATTTTTTTAAAAAAACTTTATGATCCTGTTATTGAAATGACTAAGAGGGTCACATAACTTGATTGCCATGACAAGCCCCAGGGCTCCATAAGTTAGGGATTCATTTCCAGGTCTCCAAGACACCACTGTTGCTGTTGCCCCAGGAGCACTAGAGCAGACCCCAGACTCCACGTTGGTAAATCACGACCCAGGTGCAAGGCCAGGTGTCCATTGTAGGATTCATTAACCACAAGGATGAAATGAAAGAAGCACAGTTCCTACCCCTACATTATTTCTTCTTAAAGGCTTTTTCTTTAACCTTCTATTGATAAAAATTAACACACGCTCTTTGTGGGTTGGGAAGTGTAAAAAGAACAAAGAAGAAAACTATCAACTATAATCTCACACGCAGATGTGAATATTTCAGTGTACTTCAGATCTATTACCTACACATATTCCTCCTTTTGTAAGTGAACTCACTGCATGTTCAACTGCCTATTTCACTTAACATCCTAACAACCTATCCCCTGGCCAATGGTTCTCTACAGAGCCTGAAGTCTGTGGCAGTAGGCTCCACGCACTCGCAGAGACAAGTACACGTTTCACTCAGCCTATCTCCTAAAAGCCCTGAGGGGGAAAGAGTTCCAGAAAAATCACTAGCCGCCCCTCTTAAAGTCCTTGAACCCCACGATTTTCAGAAAGTCTAAGGTTATTCCTAGGACACAGTTCTCCATTGGCTTTTGATGATCTCCCTGGAGGAAAGGGGTGTAGGGGGAGAAGGGTTTAATTCCTCTCTGATCCCTGGGGTTCTACATCTGACTGTCAGGCAATGGATGTAAGAGGCTGAAGGGCTGTAAAGTGAGGATGAGAAGTTAGGTCATGGAGCAGCTAGAGTAGAAAAGCAAAGATCCTCCTAATACCTACAGTTCATATGGTAGCCCACCTGAAATGACTCAGGGCCAGGAGGTCCAGGTGACAGGCCACATCTACCTCTAAATGTCTTGATCTCATAGGAACATACTCCCCTTACGCTGGGTGCCACAGGAAAATGCTCAGGAGAATGCAGTCATGAGGTTCCTGTGGACTTAAAAAAAAAAAAAAAAAAAAAGGAAGAAGGGAAGGGAGGGAGGGAGGAAGGAAGAAAAGAAAAGGAAGGAAAGAAGAGTATGAAATAAATGAACATAATTTGAAGTTTAATATTGGCAGTGTCACTGGTGTTAATAAACTAGTGGCCTGAAACCCCAGAAGCCTGCTTGGGGCTGATCTTTAGTGGGAAGAGGTAGAGTTGGAATAGTGGTACTGGTATTATAAATAATAACACCGAAGAAGCACTTTCCTTTCAAAAATGACATTTGGACCAAACATGCAGCCAAAATTCAAAACTCCCACCTAACAACATCTCTGGTAATTGGTTGCTATAACTCCAGATTCAGAAGCACAGCCAAGAAGGGGGCACTGTTAGATGTCAGGGTTTGCCTTAGCAGGGCAGGCTTCTATCCACCTGCCCCTTCAAGGGAACTGAAAGACTGGCAAAAAACAGTGAGTTCATGTCGACCTGAGAGCCTGCCAGGATCATTCAGGAGAAAGCACACTTCCAGCGCAAGACAATGTGGCCACCCACTCGGGCTGCCTGGGAACAGGGGACCTGTCAAGCCAGGTACCTGGCCCCTTCCTTCTTACCCCTTCACTTGGTGCCAAAGAGCAATGATGGCATTGGGAGAAAATTATTTTCATTGCATAGTAAACCCGTCTCCCGGGTTGAGTGGAAAGAACAGAGTTAGCCTGCCTGCAGCATCAGTCCTTCAGTGCACGTTGTACTGATCCTCTGTTGCGGTGGGGTCAGGGTCGGGGTGAGCACCTATCTGAAAGTTCTCTTAACCTTGTAATTATTTTGTATTTTCCATTTTACTGCAACCTTGTACCTTGAGCCAAAAGCGAACCAGGGTAAAGGTGTTCATCTCGAGTAGTAAAATATGCGTTCGTGTGAATTATTCAAATAGCCACATTGACAAAATTCATTTATTAACTGGTGTTTTGCTGCCTCAGACAGTTCATTCCCTTTAAGGACTAGATACAACTCTTCCTCCAAATCTGAAGACTTGCCTTTCAACTTCAATTTTCAATTTGTTGTTGATGGCCTTTTGGTTTTCTCTTTTTTCTAAGGCCTAGTGAAGATTCTCCTCAGGGGTGGGGGGAACATGGTAATTAAGTAGCTGTGCTGGGGACAGGGGTTTCTGTATGAGTCTCTCCAGTTAGTCAGGTCCCCTCATAATAATGTCTAGAAAGCTGGTGAAGATACTGAAAAACGGAAAGGAAGCGCAATGTATAGTTACAAAAGATGGGATACCAAAGGTACTCAAAGTTGCTGACAGACTCAAGGTACATCTCAGCTCTTAGGAAGTTTTCTTGCCCCAGTTATTTCTTCCTCAACTTACCTAAATGTTGTCTCTCCTTTAAACTTTTCTACTAAGTCTCCTCTAATCACCTTCCCAGAAATCCCTTCTTCCTCTGAATTCCTACTGCTTTTAGTGTTGGTACAGTTTCAAGATGTCACTGTCCTGTACTGTTGGTCATTATGTCCCATCTTTTGCATGGGTTATTCTCTCTTTAAAATTAAGAACCTTCTCTTGATTCTGAAAGATACCCATAGCTCTCAGAGCAGTGCCTGATTATGTGATGCAGAACCTGAGAGAGACCCATGGGGGACCTCCAGTGACCCTGTTGGATCTGTTCTCCCCACCACCTCTCCTTCCTCATCCCCTGCCTCCTAATCTCCAGTCCTAACACCTCTCTCTACCCAACAGGGAAACATTTTCTTTACTAGTGCCCAACTCTCTCAAGTGGCTGGGACCCCAAACAATATTTGTTCTGTCTTGGTTTTCAGTTTTATTTCATAATCCTTTCATTCACAAAGCACAGAGCCCTCTCAGGGGATGGGGACCAGGTGGGTTCAAAGGCCTGTCCTCAGAAACACCACCTTTCCAGCAACAATCCCTGCTGCTCAGTCCAGTCTATCATGCAAAACTCCTTACTCTGGGTGATTTTACTCTCACGAATGTGACGTCCCTCAGCAGTGCCCCAGCCAGTCCATCAGTTACAACTGTCAAGGTCTGTATCTCAACTGGCAAGAGCATTCAAATTCTCTCCCATGGTGCCCCTGGGCACCAGGCCAATCAGATGGTGAGAGGTCTGTGGTGTCGCCCTGAGCTGCTTTCCATGGCAGTTAAGAGGAAGACCATCGGGTGGGGAGTGGAGGGTAGTATCCCTCAGGCCAATGAGGTGCTGACATATTGCACACCTTCCTACCAAGAAATGGAGAAAGTTCCAGGGAAACTAGGGTAGACAGGTTTTCAGTGAGGGCTCCTAAAGTCACATTGTACAGAGCAACACTTGACAGAACACTTTTTTAATAATGAGGTTTGCTTCTTTTAAAAAATTCAGTTTAACTAAAAATAGAACTACCATATGTCCCAGCAATTCCACTCCTGGGTATATATTTGAAAAAAAACAATGACACTAATTCAAAAAGATACATGCACCCCAATGTTCACAGCAGCATTTATGTACAATAGCCAAGACATGGAAACAACCTAAGTGTCCATCAACAGAGGAATGGATAAAGAAGATGTGATATATATATATATATATATGTATATATATATGTGTGTGTGTGTGTGTGTGTGTGTGTGATGGAATACTACTCAGCCATGAAAAAGAAGAAAACTTTGCCATTTGCAGCTACATGGTTGGACTTGGAGGGCACTATGCCAAATGAAATAAGTCAGACAGGGAAAGACAAATATTGTATGATATCACTTATATGTGGAATCTAAAAAATACAACAAAGTAGTGACTATAACAAAAAAGAAGCAGACTCCCAGATATAGAGAACAAACTAGTGGTTACCAGTGGGGGGAGGGGGGAATATAGGGATGGGGGAGTGGGAGGTACAAACTATTGGATGTAAGATAAGCTCAAGGATATATTGTACAACACAGGGAATATAGCCAATATTTTGTAATAATAATTGTAAATGGAAAGTAACCTTAAAAAACATACAAAAATTAAAAATAGTTTTAAAAAAAGCCATATTAAAGAAAAGTTTTAAAGAATTCAGTTCGATACCAAAGAGCTTTGTTGAAAAGGTGCATTGGCCAATTCTTATTAGCATCTTTGTTGCTTTTTAATGTTTGTCTTCTTTGGGAGACTGTGTCAACTCCAGTAAACTGTGTGCATTTGTGGTCACACACCCCTTACGGGTTGCCTTGAACAGCTTGGTTTCTCCTCCCATGATGGGATATAAGCTCTAACAATAACCAGTCTCCCATTTATTATTGCTGAATAATTCCTTCTTGGTGGCTTTATAATAATAATATTTTTAAAAGAATACGTATTGCTCTGTTTGGCTCTTTTGAGATTCCTAGTATCTCATTTCGTCAGGGGAGTCTTTGTTTCCTCAAGGTAAAAAAAAACAAAAACCAGAAACCCATATATTACTGGCCTTTTTATTTAGCTGTCACAACACCAGCAGTGGGAGAGTCACTATACGGAGGAAACAATAGTAACATGGATCACTTCACATTAAAATGTGGTACCTAATTATTGTTTTTAGGGGCAGTTAATGAGTGGTACTTGTAGGTGATTAAACACATTTGGGTTTGGAAGACCAATGGAGTGAGAAGAAAGCCACTCTGCTTAGTAACAGTATGGAAAGGGAGAGAGTTTGAGTACTGCATCTGCCTCAAGAGTCTCTTCCCACCCCACCCACGGTGCCTTCTCATGGGTTTAACAATGGGCTGAGGATGCTGGGAAACCACCCAGCCAATAGAGTCCATTCACAAAGGACAACCTGTTTGCTATGAATCATCACAGATTCAGCTTAGCAGCCACTGAGAACAAAAAAGACTTAAATGTATTTACAGCTGGTGATGCTGAATAGAAGGGCCTGAAAATGTCAAAGTTCAGGAGTCCCTACTCTACATCATGGATTGTACCAGATACTGAGGATAAAAAGATAAATAATAACCCTCCCCAGGCCTTGGGAAACTCCACCTTGCAGCCAACATAGATCCATATACACTGCTACAGATTCAATGTTTGTGTCCTGCCAAATTCATGTGCTGAATTCTAACCCTCAAGCTGATAGTATTAAGAGGTGGGGCATTTGAGTGGTGATTAGGTCGTGATAGTAGAACCCTAATGAATGGGATTGGTGCCCTTATAAAAGAGCCACAGAGAGCCACCTTCCTCCCTTCCACCATGTGAGGGTAAAATAAGAAGTCTGCAGCCTGGAAAAGGGTCCTCCCTCAACCATGCCGACAACCTGATCTTGGACTTCCAGCCTCCAGAACTATGAGAAATAAATGTTTGTTGTTTACAAGCCACCTAGTCTATGGTATTTCATAATAGCAGCCCAAATGGTTTAAGCCATACATTTCACCAAAAAAGCTCAATGATGAGAAATTCCCTGGTGGTCCAGAGGTTAGGACTCGGTGCTTTCACTGGCAGGGTTCAGGTTCAATCCCTGCTCGGGGAACTAAAATCTCACGAGCTGTGCAGCGTGGCCAAAAAGAAAAAAAGCACAATGATGTATTAAACCAGAGGTATGAACAAAGCATTATGGGAGCACAAAGATGAGAAGGACTAACTCTGGCCAGTTTGGAGACACTGAACGGGAAAGAGGAAAAGTCTCCATAGAGGAAGTGACGTTTAAACTAGGCTTTCAAAGAGGAAGAAGAGTT
>NW_006796752.1:1264289-1274724 GCF_000442215.2 Lipotes vexillifer | reverse complement strand
TCCAGCAGGTAGAGGATGGAGCCTCTGCCAGGAGAAACAAAATAGCAATGAGACATTAAAGTGTGCGAGGACGGAGACCAAATATGCAAAGCAGTTTCAGCCTGACTCATGCAGCAGCAGTATGTTTAGACTATCTTGGAGATGCCCCTTTTTTTACAGTTTAAGTTGCTGTAAAGATAATATACGTTAAATACATATATTTCTCTAATCCAGCCAGAGCTTGAAACTGAAGTTCGTACTGTATAAAAATTGCTTGGGGACTTCCCTGGTGGCGCAGTGGTTGAGAGTCCGCCTGCCTTTGTAGGGGACACGGGTTCGTGCCCCGGTCTGGGAAGATCCCACATGCTGCGGAGCAGCTGGGCCCGTGAGCCATGGCCGCTGAGCCTGCGCCATGGGAGCCTGTGCTCCGCAACAGGAGAGGCCACAGTAGTGAGAGGCCTGCGTACCGCAAAAAAATATATATATATTGCCTGTTCCCCAATGCTATGACCTAAGTCTTTTGCTCAAATAGTGGACAGTAATTTAAAGGGTAACTTTGGGAAACTTGAATGATAAAGTGAAAAGAAAGCAGTCTAGAAATAGGATATGTTTCCTCCTTGGAATCCACCAGTTAGCAGGTCCCCTCAGCCATTATTTCATTTACTCTATCTGCACAGTCCTAAGCACAAAGTTTATGAAGATGAATTAGATGTGATCTCTCCCTTCTAGGAGCTCACAAATAAGCAAACAAGAATAAAATGGCTGAAATGCAAGACTTGGGTTTGCTTTGTTGATACTGAAGAGCTAGAGCTGGTTAATGATGATGTTTTCACCTGTCTGGGGCAACATAAGCCAACTTCTCCTCAACTTTAGCCTTCATATCCTCAGTGCATCCTTTGCAGTTGCTACGTGCCATCTCACTGCATAAGTTTACAATTCTAGGGTGACATAGGAACTCCACATTTCATGAGAGAGTGTGTTCTAATTTTCATAACAGTAAATGTATTTAAATTTTTTACACTGCAGTGCTGTTCTTTCTGTAATTTGGCAGTAAATGGTAGTAGGTTATTTAAATGCCTTTACTCATATGTCAGTTTCATACTGGTCCCATAAAGATATTTTACCAGTTCTTTAAGTACAAAAAGTATGAAAACTTTCAGTCTACACCATGCCAAGCAAAATGTTCACTGATAACTTTTCTTAATGTATTTGCTTATCATTTTGGACATATTTAAATTCTGTCATTAAGGTAGATACTTGTTGAAAATAGATGTAACAGACTAGAAATTAATTATTAACAGGCTAGAAATATAATTACAAAAACTACAAACCTGGATTTAATTGATTGTAGTACCCACTAAGAGAAAAAAAAAGCAGATCACAAAACATTATGTTTAGATCATGTCTAATATGTATTTTTCATGTATATTTACACACATATACATGAAGGAAAAGAACTGGATGGAGAATATATATATATATATATATATATATATATATATATATATCTCAAGCTTTCTAGTTCCTTTCAGATTATTAGAGAGGTAGGATTAATAAGGGTTTTTCTTTTTTTTCACTTATCTGCATTTTATAATTTTTCTATTATGGATCTATATTGCTTTTAAGAAAAGTTATTTCTTTTAAAATAAAAAGAAATGTGTGTTGATTTCTTAAGAAGGCACTATGAACATATCCATAAGATTTTTTAATTAAAACTTTAACCCTGGGGCTTCCCTGGTGGCTCAGTGGTTAAGAATCCGCCTGCCAATGCAGGGGACACGGGTTCAAGCCCTGGTCCGGGAAGATCCCACGTGCCGCCGAGCAGCTAAGCCCATGCACCACAACTACTGAGCCTGCACTCTAGAGGCTGCAACCCACAACTGAAGCCTGTGCGCCTAGAGCCTGTGCTCTGCAACGAAGAGCAGCCCCCGCTCACCGCAACTAGAGAAAGCCCGTGCATAGCAATAAAGACCCAACGCAGCCAAAAATAAGTAAATAAATAAATAAAAATTTAAAAATAAATAAACTCTACTTACTCCAATACAAAATTTAAAAAAAAAAAAACTTTAACCCAATAATTTTTCTTCCAAGACTCCATGCTAAGGAGAGAGGAACCAGGATTAAAACGCGTTGAATGATCTGGTCACCACTTGTTTAGTAAGCACCCACTGTGTTCCAGGTACCCAGGTATGGGACTCCAGCCATGCGCAAGGCCAGACCTCAGGAAACTCAAAATCAGAGGTCCGTCATCTCCATCAGGATCACCTAGAGGGCCCAACTTTTTTTTTTTTCTTAAAAGCCATCTCTCTCCCCTTAAGCCTACTGCTCAGGACCCCCATGGTGGAAGACAGAAATCTCTGATTTAAAAGCTGCACTGATGACTCATGTTGTCAGCCTGGAACCAACCTCAGGGCACCTTTAGTGAGATAGTTCATTGCCATGTCCTTTAGAATACTGAAAAATTGCAAACCAATTAACTGCTCAATAATAACAAAACGTTTTAATAAAGTAAGTGTAGTTATTGTTTTGAGATTTTACACTGGCATTCAAAATCCTATTTTAAATACTATTTAAGGTCTATGGAAGTTCTCATAAAATGAGACTTGACAAAAAACAGGCTAGAAACTTTTTTATTCAGCATGATCACAATTTTATTATGTAAAATATATATGGAGAGAAAAAAAATGACTAAAAGAAAATTGGCCAAAACAGGAACACCGATATCTATTATCTTATAGTAAGATCTTTTTATTTTCTATTTTCTATTTTTAACTTCCCTGAATTTTTCCAAATTCTCTATAAACGAACACGTATTGATTTAATAGAAAAAAAATTACCTTTTGAAACAACAAACAAGGAATTATCATTTCTCCCCTGTGGCATAACTCACAGGAAGGCAGGATACTATGGCAGCAAAAACACCAGCCTCTCTTCTGTGTGGGCCTGGAGTGTTTGCAAGTCCTTGGTTTACAGGAGGCAGGACTTTATGAAATAGGTTTGATGATCCTCATTGTATAGATGCAGAGGAAGGCTTAGAACAATCCATTTACCTGTTATTCAAAAAAAATGCTTACAGAGCCCATGAGTCAGACAGTCATAGCGAGACCAGGTCTCTGCTCTCCCCACCAGGGTCCCACAGACTGGTCATTTGACATGAGCAGATTTGCTCAAAGCTGGAGAGTGGCAGAGCCAGGATGTGGATCCAGGTCCTTCTGCTCTCAGGACTCAGATTCTTTTCACCAGAGTCCTGCTGTTTCTAACCACTTGTTTAAGATACATTATTTTAGGGCCCCCAAAGCAGGCATGAAAGGAGTATGGCCACACTGTTCAGGCTTTCTTATCTTCAGCTCATCCTTTGCAATCACTACTCGCTATGACTGAGCACGGGGTCTCCACCTCTCATCAGAGGGTGGGGAGAGTGAATGAATAAAAATAAAAGTTTTATTGGGCTTCCCTGGTGGCGCAGTGATTGAAAGTCCGCGTGCCGGTGCAGGGGACCCGGTTTTGTACCCCGGTCCGGGAGGATCCCACATGCCATGGAGCGGCTGGGCCCGTGAGCCATGGCCGCTGAGCCTGCGCGTCCGGAGCCTGTGCTCCGCAATGGGAGAGGCCACAACAGTGAGAGGCCTGCATACCGCAAAGAAAAAAAAAAAAAAAAAGAATTTTATTACGCATCAGTTTTCATCATGTCACTCTAGTGCTCAGAATGTTTTCAAGGGTTCCCCACTGCCTACAGGAATGATCATTCAAGGCCCTCCACTGACTGTCCCTATTATCTTCCCCTCCCACCCCATGGTGCCCTCCCATCCATGAGTGCCTTATCCCTCCATCAGTCCACTTACTGAGCTACACCTTTTTATCGGCTCCATGGCTTTGAGCAGCTTACTTAATATCATTAAATTCCATTTCCCCATTTATAAAATGGAATTGTATCTCATCAGAATTTACTAAGAGTTAAATGAAATGTTTCCTATGGATCACTTAGCAAAGTCCCAGCCCATATTAAAATTATCTGTAATGTTAATTTATTGCTATTATTATGGTTGTTACTGTTTTTAATCTTTTGCTTTTTGCTTTTCTCTTCCCATATCTTCATTTATACTTTTTCTTTCTTCCTCCTCATAACCCAAACCTAAACCATTTAATTCCCAGATTCTACCTGAAAGCCCTACAGGCAATCCTAGCCCACAGCAAACACTCTCTCCTCTGAATCCTTTTTGTACTGACAGCAATGTTGTAGTAAGAGTTGCAGGATAACCTAGTGGTTAAATGCTAAGGCTCAGGTGTCAAAGTACCTGAATTCAAGTCCCAGCTCTACTGCTCACTAGCTACAGGCAAGTTACGTCACCCAGAGTTGGTGTCCTGTCACATTGGGCTGTTCTGGAGAGAAGCCATCAGACTCATGCCTGCTAACCTCACCTCAGAGCCTGCTGGGCATTGTGGCCGGGCTGTCCGAGTCCTGTCCCCCAGCCCTGAGGTGCATCACCAGGTATTTTTTCGGGATTGGGCTACCTGGATATATCAGGGATAGCTAGATATTTAGAGTCTGGAAATCCCCAGGCAAAAACAGACACCAGTCCTTTGAAATCACATGATCAAAAGTCAATCACAGGGGATTTCCCTGGTGGTCCAGTGGTAAAGAGTCCACCTTACAATGCTGGGGACGCGGGTTCGATCCCTGGTCAGGGAACTGGGATCCCACATGCCGCAGGGCAGCTAAGCCTGCATGCCACAACTGCTGAGTTCGTGTGCCTCAACTAGAGCCCACACGCTGCAAACTACAGAGCCTACGCACCCTGGAGCCTGCGCGCCACAACTAGAGAGAGAAAACCCATGCACCGCAACTAGGGAGAAGCCCGTGCACCACAACAAAAGATCCTGCATGCCTCAACTAAGATCCGACGCAGCCAAAAATAAATAAAATAAATGAATAAATAAATAACAAATCTTAAAAAAAAAAAAGTCAATCACAAACTTGCAGTGCAAACATAGCACAAAGTCCTAAATTGAAAATTGTTATATTATAATGAATTAGCCTCAGTCAGCTTTACGGCAAAGGCCTATATCCTTTAATTACTTTAGAGGTTAGTTTTGTGACCAAAGAAATCAAGATTAGTTCAAAAGAAGTTTTGTCTGAAAAGGCTTAGGCCCCAAATGGGAATCATTCTATGTCTTACTAAGATTTGCCTAAAGTTTATGTCTTGCCTAAAGCCCCATGCACATAGTAGATATACAATATATGCTAGTAATTGATTTATTAATTAAAAGCTGAGTTTTATTTGAAAAGGATAGCAAAATTGACATCTTTGACTCAATATTTCTAACTTGTTAGAAATTTTAGCTAGAACTACGTTACCCCTTATGTAGGGGGAAAAAAAGTTTGAAGTTTAACTGTGATAGAAAAAAAGAAAAGTGAGACAGTCTCAGTGTTCATCAATAAAGGAATAGGTAGGGGAGCTGTGATAACCCCACGCTAAGGAATACTACACAGAGACATATTTTATTTCTATTTATGTTTATTTCTAATACCTCCAAAGAATTTATATTTGTATGTAAATGTAAAAGGAAATTCATAAAATACAGAGAAAACTTCTGACAGTAGCCACTTAATTCTTAGAGAAGGAAAGACAGTGCACGATTGTGTGTGAAGTGGGAGAATTGGGAAGGGTGAGAATGGAAGTAAATGCTGAATCTTTCACAATAATACTATATTTGTGTATTACGTATAAAATTAAAAAAAATAGACTGTCAAAGGGGAATAAACAATTTAAATTTTGTTAGAAGTAATTGTTTTAGGAATGATGCAGGCAAAAATATTTTTGCCGAAGCATGACCACCAGAGTAAAGAAATTGGTTATTTCATATCTCTTATTTTCCTGTGTGTGTGTGTGTGTGTGTGTGTGTGTGTGTGTGTGCGGTTTAAAGGTTGGTTCCCTTTAGGTCACTCTGTTTACACTGCCACTTCACTCTGCCTTATCTGAGAATAAATTCCTTTGCTAATGTGTTTTTAAAAATTAGAAAGTTTCCTTACTTAAAAGCCACCAATCACTAGGATTGACATTAACAAGCGTGTTGAGCAAAATCTGATTTAGGTGGAACGGCAGGTCCAGAAAATGAAAAATTTGCATCACACGGCATTTCAGAACATGACAGTAGTCACTTAGCAACGGAGTTCCCTTTATCTTTCCTAAGGAGACCCTTTTAGGATGGAAGTTGTCTAATTGTTCCAGACATCCACGTGAAGCCAGGCTGCGTTCACCTGAGCCACCCCCCTCCTTGTTCCCTTGAAGGCTTACCTGCCGGCACCACCACAGTTCTAGCTGCAGTGGCTTAGAGGGCCAGCCCTGGGGGGCTATTTCTCATTGTCTGCACGCTGCATCTTGCCCCGAGACCCTGAGGAGGCTTTGTGGTATCATAACTTTCAGACAGACAAGCCGCTAAAGTAAATAGCAGGGGAGAAACATGCCAGGCCACACACCTAAAAGACACCTTCATTTCAAACATTAGCACGTCAGTATGGTTTAAGATTGATTAAAATAGTCTCAATGCCATCAGAAGTCTCACTCGCCATCCCTAAATGAGTTTCTCTTTCTTTCCCCCCTTCCTCAAAACACTGGTAATCAGATAGCAATTGTCTCTAAAATCTCAGGAATACAGGGGCAATGGCAAAGCATCTCGACTAGAATGCTGCAGGACAGCAAGAAGAAAATATGCAACCGACCATAAAACATTCTGCTGGTTCACAAATATCAGATACAGTGATAAAGATGGGGAAATGTGTTTTAAATAGCAAAAGATAACATTATCAAAAGGATATTTGAGCAGGTTTTCTTTTTTGTACAGGCTAGTTTTAGAAAGTGTTTTCATCTGTCAGATAAGTTTTCAACATCAAAATAAGATTTTGTTTGAGTCCAAAATTCAGGAAGAGGTTGGTGTTATACACAATGGGGGTATATGGCTATGACTCCAAATAGAAGGGAAGATTGGCAATTATCCAGATAAATCAGGTTTTTAAATGTGAGTAAGTCAGTCTTATTGATTAACGGATTTCTACTGATTTTAGACCTGCTTTTAACCTGTGTCCTTGGATTCGATTTTTCAGTGAAAGATTATTTGCTCAGTTGTGTACTGTTGAAATACACAGGAACACAGATTAGGGTGAGTGTATTTTGCTTTTCCTTTCTTTGGGATCTTTTTGGGGCAAAAAGAGGTCAGATTAGGGAAGGATTTGGCATGTAGCTCCTTCTCTGCTCACCCCTCACCCCCATATAGAAGTCTCTAGACAATACTTCTTGACTAAATTTGGGGCTGTCTCTCTTAACATTCATTCTTTCTATGAGAAATGCTAAGAGAACACTCTGGTCTTTCCCTGTAACAATTCTTACACTAAACCTCATTTTCAAATGTAAGATCTGGAATGAAACTCTAGGCACGAATATGAGAACACTGGGCGATCAGGTTTCCATTTTGGTCTGTTTCTGGCTTGATTTGATTAAAGTCCACTCAGACTCCACATCCAGCGTCTTACTTTCTCATTCTTCCACCACCGTTTAATCCTTAATTTCCTCTTCTGCTGGAATGCTTCATGCTGAATGATTGGATTAAACTCACAGCACTTCAGGATATACCTAAATCAGCTTGGTGGTCCAAGATTCCTTTAATTGATACATGGCTTTTCCATATTTATCTGTATTAAATGTTGCCTCCTTCTTACTTTCCTTAGTTAATTCAAGCTGTTTTCAAAGAAGACAGAATTTTGCAAAAAAAAGGTCTGTCTCTTTTTCAGGGAGGGGGTTGCTGGAGAACACTACTTACACTCACTATTTTTTTCTCCAAAACAAGCATTGCATCTATTCTTTGTCTCCAGCTTTCATGGACTTTTTGTCTCTTCTCTCCTTTAGATCTGTGTATATTCTCAACACCTGTCTCTCCAGGATGCACATACCCGGTTTCTTCAGCTCACCAGAAGTAGACATATATATTATTTCCCTGAGGGCTAGAGAAAGTTATCAGAACTTGGCAACATATAAAGTAAATACCCACTAATTGCAATACATTCATTTAAATCAGGTCTTTATCCTCCTTAGGCATTGTAGTAGGTGGCTTCCTTTGAAGTCTTGTTGAATTTGTCCAAAATTACCTTGCCCGAGGCAGACGGCTGTTTGGAACATTTGTTCTGAACCGATCCCCAAAGCAGTAAATCTTAGCGTTGGTAACGGCTCACATGCCACAAAGAGGAAATGTCCTGGGTAGGGCATGGATCCAGGCTTAGATCCCCCATTGTATGCAAAGAAAAGAAAGAGAAAGGGAGAGATAACTGCACAACTCTCAGGGATATAATGCTATTGTACAACTCTGATGATGTTATAAACCACAAACCCTGTACGTTACTGAAATACATAACCAAAAGCCTGTCAGTGAATTGCTTTTCTCTTTTTTCTGCTGTATCCATGCATGCATGCATCTCTCATTTAACAATGATTTTGTTAGTGTTATTTGTTTGTTTGTTTGCTTGCTTGCTTTAATCATAAGTAGCTTATACCCCTCATTATTTTAAATTCATCCTGGGAATTTTATTTTACCTATATAATCTGATGCAAACCATCATGCTCTGAGGTCTTCGGACAAAGTCAAGCCTTTGTTTAGGCTGAGTTTCATGCTTCGACTATGTACGTAAAACAGCTTTCAAGTTTTTTCAGTCTGTTGCAAGGCTTTGCTTCTGTTATATCAGAAACTGCTCTGTAGTAGGCAAAGGAGCTATCTGAACTTGGAGAAGATGATTCTCTAGTTAATTGTCATGGAGACAGCCTTAAGTCATGGCCTTCTTGAGTAAGGATAGAATCCAAATGAGGTTGTGGAACATTTATACATTACATGATTTAAGAGCCATATGAAAGCATATCATGGGACACACTGGGTAAAAACAAGTCATCTGAATGATGCTCCAGTAATATCCCAGTCTTTGGATGATGGTAGATGAATCAGTGAATAAGAATTATGAACCTCATCATGCTATCAAGCTAAAGGAGTTTAACTATGAGTTAAAATGAGGGAGTAAAGCAAGAAGGAAGGTGACAGATGAACAAGTAAGCAGGCGATTTTGTTCAATAAAAGGAGAAAATTCCCAGGATGATGGTGAAGGGAGATTGTGAGATGGCAGTTGTGCAGAAGGCCAGGGGAATTATCCATCTAAATTAGAGCAGGCAGCAGACTCTGGGAGAATGAATCCAAGACTATGAACTTGACTGAGTACCTGATGTGCTTAAATATATTGACAAGATTTAGACAACCGGGGAGTGTGTGAAGATAAATTAGTGTTAAAAATATAGAAAAATAAACCAACTAAAAAAAAAAAAAACAGTTAAATGGAAAGTGATTATTATCAACTTCAGAGAAGACAAAAAGTCATGAAAGTTGCTATGAAAAGAGATAAGGGATATCTTTACTTACTACTATGATCTTACTACTTGTGATCTCCATGATATAAGTTAAATGCTTCCATTTCTCTGAGAATACCTATTTGATTATATTAAAAATAAAACAAGGGAAAGAAAAATCATAACATAAAAATTTTTTAAAGATTACCTTTAGGGCAAGGGACATAATAGCTAGACATTTTTTGAATATATATTGTTTTATAGACTTGACTTTGGAGCCAAGTTAATATTGTATACAATCACCAACCAAATTAAATTTTAAAATGCAATCTCTAAAAAACTCAAAAGTAAAATGAAACAAATGAACTTCAGTGTATAGCCAGTTGAAGGAATAACCTCACAGAGAGAAACTATTCCAAATGACTCTTACAGCACAATTGTTTGACTATGTGTTCTTAGCCGGATATACTCTAAGGACAGTGGTTTTCACCAATTATATTACAATAGTAATAGCACTGGTGCTATTGTTATTCTGAGACTATTTGTATGATTATGCTGGTGTATTTGAAAACTGGAATTTTCAATATGAATAAAGAGATAAATATGTAAGATCAATATAGTTGAGAAAAACATCTGAATTGCAAGTATCAGTATGAACACGTGTATTTTATCTCAAATATATATATCCTGAAAAGGCCTAGAAAAAATGACCAACCCAGTAGCAATAAGCACCACTAATGTCTAGACCATGCTCTCTAAATACCATGTCCCACTAAAATAGACCAGTGCTCTCTGGAGATTCTCAATTCCTTGACTGGGGTAGAAAATATATAAGATTATCCTGAAATATCTTGTCATACCAGAAAACAAAGATGCTATCAAAGATTACTGAGGTTGGGCTTCCCTGGTGGCACAGTTGTTGAGAGTCCGCCTGCCAATGCAGGGGACACGGGTTTGTGCCCGAGTCCGGGAAGATCCCACATGCCGCGGAGCGGCTGGGCCGGAGAGCCATGGCCGCTGGGCCTGCGCGTCCGGAGCCTGTGCTCCGCGACGGGAGAGGCCACAACAGTGAGAGGCCC
>NW_006796752.1:1228452-1263897 GCF_000442215.2 Lipotes vexillifer | reverse complement strand
TGAGAGGCCCACGTGCCGCAAAAAAAAAAAAAAAAAGATTACTGAGGTTGTATCAAAAGGACTCAGGAGCCAACTTGAAGAGGATTCTACTGGCTGAAGACAGGATAAATTGAGCTTCAGTAAGGACAATAACTGCAATGGATGGAAATATATCAAATACGGTCTTGGCAGTTCCATAAATGGAATTAATATTATAGTAATAGTTCAGAAACTCATCTAGTGATCTCTTTCTCCCTTGAACTTCTGTGATGCTCACTGCCTATAACATTCATCTGATAATGAATAATGTGCCACCTTATTTTACTTTCAATCACAGTCTGCATCTTGTATGCCTTTTTAAACATTGACTTATATCTTAAATGTAGACTCAATATATATAAATGGTAAAAAAAAAAAAAATCAAAACAAGCCAGAAAGTATAAATAAAGCCAGTTCTTCCTTCACTCACACATTCCTAACCTCTTACAATTATCCCCAGTCCATCTCCCAAAAAGTAACTTATATCCTATTTCTTGTAGGACTTTTTCTTTAAGTATGCTTATCTAAATATACACATATATTTATAGATATCCTTTTCTTCTAAAAAATTATAAAAGTAAAATAATTCTATATCTATTATTTTGCTTTTTTTAATCTAAAAAACTATATCTTGAGGCTCTTTACATACCAGTATATCCAGATCTCCCTAATTCCTCTGAACGGGTGCACAGTATTCATGATATGTTTATCTGGTTCTACCCCGATGAATAGCTAAGCTTATTGGAGTTTTATGTGATCTTTTCTATTTGGCGTTCCTATTTCACTTTACACATGTTTATAACGTATTCGATTGTGAACACTTCATTAGGGCATGAAGCCTACTGCATGTTTCTTTACATCACACACTGTAAGCACTAGAAAATAATGTGTGCTTCAACGATTGTGTCTACTTGGCCCTCCGTGTGAAAGGCTCCTTGAAAAAATGCCCATAAGGAATTTCAGTACTCCAGATTTCCACAGTTTTACTTTTGAGGTCAGTGAATAGATGCTTAATAATTCATCATAGTTCCTAGAGGAAGCAAGAAGCTCTTTACAAGACTGTAGACCATTTAGCACTTTATAAATCGGAGCTAACGCTTGAAATTACACTCAGAGGTGAAGAAATAGTCACCATAATGAAGGAGGACATAAGCTACTTTATGCCCTGAAGATTTGGGTTGATTTTGTCTGTATGGATCTTGTTTCTCCTTAGGGCCATTAGATTTTGTTGGGAAGACAACATCGTGATTGCACAGCACACCGTGTACCAACAAACAAGGCAGCTGCAGTCTCCCATATGTTTTCCTTATTTATGTCATTGGAGACTGTCACTGCAGTTGGTTTGAGAGCTTACTCAACCCTCAGCAACAACCAAGTTCAAGGAGGCCCCATATGTACAGTACGTATCAGAGGTGGATACTCTTTGGCATATTAAAGGCTAATTCCCAGGACTGTAAGAAGTAAATAATGCAAGAAACTAAAGTTTAAAAAGGAAGCCATTTTATCAGATAAAACAGATTCTGCTTTCCTTTTCCCTTTATTTGAAGTAAAAAAGGAAAAGTATCAAAGGTCATTCAGAGGTTTTTAAAATTATATTTTGAAGTATCGAGAAATATTAATACCTAATTCTGTGCTCATTTGTAAGGTTATTTCTTTGAAATTTAAGTGGGCTCCCTTCACACTCACTCACACTCACAGACACACACACACATACACAAGCGCACACACACAGGTGTGAGAAGCCCAATCACTCCAGGATTAGCTGTTCCTCAAAAAAGCTCAGTAATGATCTGAAATCTGAAGCCCTACTTGAACTTTTCTACTAATTCAGTAATTACTGCTGTGCCTGAAATTGGCCCCTTTCCTGCAATTACTCAACATGCACTTTCAGTCAAAGAGGTTTAACACCTGAATTTAGATTCTAATTAGCACCTAAGGTGGAATTTTTTGTTTAAAGCTTATTAAAACGGGGACTTTTCCCAGCGTAAGATTTCACTAGTCTACGCAGGTAAACACATGTTTTATAGACTAATCTCTTTCTGGTTATCTTAAAAGCAACAGAGGTTAGAGATAAAACCAAGATTAACATATTCCCATTTAAGATATTAACTACAGAATAAATCAAATTCGATCAATATCTGATGTTGTCAAACTGGACAGGCTCTCAATACAGCCAAAGACCACTATTTCCAAGCCCCTGTTTAAAGAAATGATTTCTCTCAAGGGAAGATGTAAATAAATGGAGATAAAAACAAATTAATATTGGTGTCATTGGCTTTCAGGGCTATCTCTATTTCCTTCCATGAGTCTTCCTAAGTACTAATATTTAAAAGATAGTTATAGTAAAAACTCAGAATTATGTGGAGGCATGTAGTCTTCAATTCCTCAGGCAACAAGTAGTGTGTTTAACTTCAACCACGGGTGTGTCTTCACATTAACTATGTGTCCTCTACCACATCCCTGAGAACTGGTCACTGGGTCATTCCTTGGACACCTTCAGCAATGGGAAACTCACTACTTTATGAGGCGGCTCATTTTTTTTACCAGGCACCCCTGAAAATAAGGATCCCATAAATGATGGCTTATAAGCACACTGGATTTGGAGACATTCTCATTATTCAGTTGACTCATAATGAGCTTTCAATACACACTACTGTTTAACAACTTTTCCCCTCCCTTGTACCTGTGCAATTGACATTTTAAAGTCCAAGAACTTATATTTATCTCTTTTGAACTTCAGTTCAGCTCCTCGTTCAACCAATCAAGATGATTTGGATTGACTGTGCTCTCTGGTCTCTTGCCATCTTCAAATATAATAAGCATACTTTCTTTGTTCCCATTTAAAGATAAACTTGTAGATACATACAAGGTCTCTCAGTAACAAACCTGACTCATACAGAAATGAAACTCTTGTGGCTTGTCAGTTATTCTGAGTCGTGTCATATTCAGAGACAAATCAAGTACAAGAAGTTGAAACAATACTTGTGTCTTCAAAAACGAAGGCAAGAGTGTCAAAGAGTCAGAAGTGGTAAAACTATTTGTATTAATTTGCTAGGGCTGCCATAGCAAAGTACCACAGACTGGGTAGCTTAAAAAATAGAAATTTGTTTCTCAGAATTCTGGAGGCTAGAAGTCTGAGATCAAGGGTTGGTTTCTTCTGAGGCCTCTCTCCTTGGCTTGTAGGTGGCCTCCTCCCTTTGTCTTCACATGGTCTCGCCTCTGTACATGTCTGTATTATAATCTCCTCTTATGAGGACACTAGTCATATTGGAGTTGGGCCTGCCCTAACAACCTTATTTTAACTTAACTACCTTTTTAAAGCCCATATCTCAAAATACAGTCATATTCTGATGTACTGGGAGTTAGGAGTTAAACATATGAATTTAGGGGGAACACAATCAGCCCATAACACCACTTAAGAGATATTTTCTATCCATATTCTGAGTTAATAGATTGCCTATGTTCCTTTAATGTCAGTTTCTCTAAATGCTCAGTTCTAATCTCACTAGATTTGCAATCTTATTTATTTAATGCACATGTGTTTTCACATTCCTTTTTAAGGACTTATATCTATACTTCAACATCTGCCTTTAGGGACTTTCCTGGTGGTCCAGTGGTTAAGACTCTGTGCTCCAAATGCAGGGGGTCCGCGTTTGATCCCTGGTCAGGGAACTAGATCCCACATGCCACAACTAAGACCCAGCACAGCCAAATAAGTAAATATTAAAAAAAAAAAAGAGTAAAGCAATTATACTCCAATAAAGATGTTAAAAAAAAAAAAAAAGAATCTGCCTTCGAATAGGTTGATGCCTAAATATGAATCTTAAAGTGTTTAACCTCTTTAAATGCAGCTATTTCACAGAAGGTACCTCTTGCTGATGGACCTATTCACAATAAATCATATTTTAATCTAGGCTTTAATGAGCATCAATATGTAAATAAACATAAATTTACAAACTTACAGCATATTTACTTATATTTCTGCCACTACACCCAATCTTTCCTTGAAAGAATACAATATAAATATGTAGGTAGATGGCCTCAGTTACCTTGACCCAGGTGTCACTAAGGAAATTTGGTTTCCTTAGTGAGGTCAGTGAGGTCAAATATATGCTATAGATAGACCTTTGGCCCAAATATTTATCTCCCTTAAATGTGTCTCATCACAGTGAAGCCCTATAGTTGTACAAAAAAGCTCAAAGCCCACAGAAGTAAGGCTACAGAAACATCTTAGATCAATGGATATTAGCCACATTCCATCAGTAATATACCCTCTGCATCCTCAGATTCTTAGAATCTAGATATTATTAGCAAATAGTAGATACTGTGTGTTTGTGAATGAATAAAATGATTTTTTTTTAAACAGTATAATTCCCCTGTGACCACACTGTAAACTATCATGTTCCTTTAGAGTAACTGTCTGCAAGCACTTAGACAAAACTCTTATCATGGTGTAAAATTACTTCAGTTATACCACGTAATCAAAATGATAATATATTAAATAGAGCAAAATTTTGGATTGAAGACAGCCACTAGGCTTTAGAATTATCATGACTGCTAAACTAGCCAGCTCCTTTAACAAGTAACTAAAGGATGTATGTTTGCCCCCCACCCTTCTCCAATATGCCCATTACTCCACCCAACTGTCAAAATGGCTGGGCATCTGTGAGACCAGGCCACATGTGGTCCAACTACACACAACAGTTAATGCATCAGTGAAGCAGGGAGAAAAAGCTAAAGTGAAAAATAACATGAAGGTTGGCATGTTATTTTTAATAGGACCTATTTATTCCACGGAATAAGAAAATGTGCTTTTCATGGCATTCTCTCAGGACCTTGGAAAACAAGAGAATTAAAGATAAATTAAATCCCTTTTTAAAATATTTTGCTATTTTTTCCCCAATAAGAGAATAGAAATTTTATCCATATCTTCAATTAACCTCAACCTGAGGGGGTAGTGTAGCGAGTAAGGGCATGAACTCTGGAGCCAGGCTGCCTGGATGAAATTCTAGCCCTTCCACTTGCTCACTGTTAGCACAGGAAAGTTACTTAAGCCTCACCACCCTCACCTGTAACATGAATATATTAGTATCGACCTCTTAGGATTATTGCAAAGATTAAGTGAGGTCAGCCCTTAGGACAATGCCCAGCATGTAGTCAGCCCTCAATCTTAGACATTATTATTTTTTGTTAATAGCATTAATAATCACAAAAACTTATAAGGTGACTATTATTATCTCTATTTATGCATGAAAAAAATCAAAATTTGCCCAAGGTAAACTGGCAAATGATGGAATTGAGATTTCTGCCTGACTCCGGCTTCTGCTGTAACTGCTGCTATAAAATGTAATCTTTTGTAGAAATTGCTTGTCTCCCCGTGGCCAAGGGCGTATAGCAGTGGGGGATTGGAATTCCTTTAGAGGACTCAGTCATTACACAGTTCTTTTCTCATGCTAATGAATGTGGCAAATTCAGGCATAGTTTGGGCAAACACCTGAAGTGGAGGCAGACAGGGGATCAAGGGAGGAGTAGAGGCATCAGGCAGTTTCTGAAGTCAGGGCATCAGCGGCATTGTGATCCTGGGCCATCTGTCCACAAACAGCAGGATGCCAGCAAGTGACAGGTTAGGTTAGGGCAGTGGTCTCTGAGGGCAGAGGCCTTGTCTTCTCTAACTCTGTGACATGCCCAATAGAGCATAATAAATACTCAATAATAACTGTTTGTTAAATTGAGTTGTCTTGAACTAAATTGAACTAGCCAGCCATCCTCACTGGTATTGCTTGAGAAGCATAAAAGGCCCCACCTCTGCCTTCACAACCACACATGCCAAAATAACTCATGTATTCATTTGTTCATCAGTGCCTTTCGTGGGAGTGCTCGATAATAAGCAAGACAGGCAGGTTCCTGCTATCATGGAGCTTAGAGTTTGATGATGGAGGAAATGGATAATTAAGCAAGTAATTATGTACAGCAGGAAGAGTGCTCAGAGAGGGAAGTAGGGGGTAACCCCAGGAGCACGTGTCAGAGAGACCTAAATAAAAGGGTGGGGAGAGAGGGTATCACAGGACACAGGGCCCGTGGAGATGAAGCTGGAAGGCCTTGCCGGGCCTTGCAGGCCTGGATACAGTTTGAGTTCTGGTGAGTGATAATGGGATGTTCTTCAATGTTTTTAAGCTGGGAGCAACATGTTCCATTTGCATTTTAGAAAGCTCCATCGGGCTCCGTTATGGAGACTGGATTAGGCAGGGACGGTCTGGAAGGGAACAATCACGCTGCTCCAGTAATCTAGGCAAGAAATGATGGAGGACTAGGCTAGGGGCAGGAGAAAAGTGGAAAGACTGGACACCTACTTTGAAAGCGGAGATTAGGTGTGGAAGACGAGAGTGAGGGAACAATCAGAGATGAGCCACTAGGCTTTAGAATTATCATGAAACCGAGATGATTGTGGCTCCTTTCACTGAAATGTAAGAGGATGAGACCAGTTTTTTTTTTGTTTTTTTTTTTTTCCCGGTACGTGGGCCTCTCACCGTTGCGGCCTCTCCCGTTGCGGAGCACAGGCTCCGGACACGCAGGCTCAGCGGCCACGGCTCACGGGCCGAGCCGCTCCGCGGCATGTGGGATCTTCCCGGACCGGGGCACGAACCCGTGTCCTCTGCATCTGCAGGCGGACCCTCAACCACTGCGCCACCAGGGAAGCCCG
The DNA here is from genome assembly GCF_000442215.2 of Lipotes vexillifer. Lineage (NCBI taxonomy): Eukaryota > Metazoa > Chordata > Mammalia > Artiodactyla > Lipotidae > Lipotes > Lipotes vexillifer. The sequence continues at coordinate 1,257,179 of NW_006796752.1, read as the reverse complement.
GATGAGCCCAGTTTTAAGTATGCTGATTTCATAATGCCCCTGGGATATATGAGTTAGCAGCTGCATATTAGAGTCTGAAGCCCAGAAGTAGAAATAAAGACGTTATGAGCTACTGTGCGATATACGGTCACGTTGCAAGCATATGTGTGGCCATTGACTGAGTGAGACCAAAGTGAGACTAGGAGGTGAATATAGGGAAGGATATTGAGGAGTACATTTATTTCACGTAGCTGACTCCAAACTTAAAAGTGCATCTGAATCATGGGGGAAACTGTTAAAACGTACAGGGCCCCATCCTATGAGTTTCTCATTTAGAAAGTCTGACTTGAGGCCTGGGGGTTTGCATTTTGCTGGACGATTTAGATGTGGATGGACTGTGGACCACGCCCTTAGAAACGCTGATTTCGTTGAAGGGCAGGGGAAGAGAGACGCTCAGGGAAATCTAAGGAAAGAGCAGTGGAGCGAAGAAGACAGCTCCAACAAGGGAGGAAGTGGTCCGTCTCAGCGGCTCCCCACCAGCCTTCCTGCGTCGGTCACCCCTAAGGGTAACAGCCCTGAAGGTCCCTGTTAAAATGGGAATGTGTCACCTAAAATGAGTCACACAATTTTGGCCCTTGCAGATCCACAGTCTTGGGTCCATATGTGTTTAAGAATTCAGAATTTGGGGGATATTGGAATTCCCTGGCGGTCCAGTGGTTAGGACTCCAAGCTTCCACTACAGGGGGCACAGGTTCGATCCCTGATCGGGGAACTAAGATCCTGCATGCTGAGTGGTAAGGCCAAAAAAACAAAACTAAAGCAAAAAAAAAAAAAAAAAAAAAGAATTTGGGGGATATTAGAAGGCTGCTTATTCCATGTATTATTTAAATCTCCAGCAGGGTCTGAGATAGCATCTAATTATCAGATGCAAAAATATTTCTGCAACAAAATGTATAAATATTTATACTAAGTGAAATAAATGAAGAGACTCACATCAGTTTAAGCCAGGTGACAAATGCAGCTAAGTCGGATCAAGTTTTTCCTAAGCTGAGTCACAAAAGCAAGGAAATAGGGACTTCCCTGGTGGTCCAGTGGTTAATCCTCTGTGCTTCCACTGCAGGGGGCGTGGGTTCGATCCCTGGTCGGGGAACTAAGATTCCCGGGTGCTGTGATGTGTGGCCAAAAACAAACAAACAAAAAACCTTTTAGTTCTCAGAGCTTTATGGATTTCAGAAATGTAGATAAAATTTCATGGATCTCTGCCACCTGGTCATGGCTTGCCATGGAACGTATTTGTCAGACTACAGTTAAATTTGCTATAACATTTGTTTTAACAACACAAATTTATTCCTATACCATTGTTATGTTAGGGAATAGTGTGAGCATAATCAAATTTCACATTTGTTTTTGCACAGTTTTTTCTTCAAGAAACACTAGGTGAACACAGAAAACTGCATCCCACTGAAAGGAAAAAAAAAAAAAAAAAAAAAAAAAAAAAAAAAAAAAAAAAAAGAATTTGGGGGATATTAGAAGGCTGCTTATTCCATGTATTATTTAAATCTCCAGCAGGGTCTGAGATAGCATCTAATTATCAGATGCAAAAATATTTCTGCAACAAAATGTATAAATATTTATACTAAGTGAAATAAATGAAGAGACTCACATCAGTTTAAGCCAGGTGACAAATGCAGCTAAGTCGGATCAAGTTTTTCCTAAGCTGAGTCACAAAAGCAAGGAAATAGGGACTTCCCTGGTGGTCCAGTGGTTAATCCTCTGTGCTTCCACTGCAGGGGGCGTGGGTTCGATCCCTGGTCGGGGAACTAAGATTCCCGGGTGCTGTGATGTGTGGCCAAAAACAAACAAACAAAAAACCTTTTAGTTCTCAGAGCTTTATGGATTTCAGAAATGTAGATAAAATTTCATGGATCTCTGCCACCTGGTCATGGCTTGCCATGGAACGTATTTGTCAGACTACAGTTAAATTTGCTATAACATTTGTTTTAACAACACAAATTTATTCCTATACCATTGTTATGTTAGGGAATAGTGTGAGCATAATCAAATTTCACATTTGTTTTTGCACAGTTTTTTCTTCAAGAAACACTAGGTGAACACAGAAAACTGCATCCCACTGAACCAACAAGGTAGGAATACACAAAACACACACATCTGAAACTATCGACTACCTGAATTCATCACATGTGTTATATTCTATGAGGTTGTTTCCTGTTCTTTCACACTTATGAGCTTTTCTATACAAACACCCATTCAACATCCCAAACCTGTCTAAAGTCCTGATTCAAAATGCCAAGCAGTGCACACACAAAGGAAAGTACCACATACACTTGAAGACCTCAAATGGAAATCACCAAACCCTGCAAAAGTGGTTCCTTTTTATGCTACTAGTGGCTGTTTCAGTTGTTTTAAACATCAGTACAATGTTCCAAAGCTTTTAGCAGTCCACTGAAACTACAAGGAAATGAGAAAGCTACACAAGAATTTTTAGCCATCATACAAAAATTAATTGAAGGAAGTTATACGTTAGATTTTTAATTTTGATGAAAGTTTTTTTATTATAAACAAATGCCTGGAAAGATCTGCATGTCAAAGGTAGAAAACCATGCTTCAAGATTTAAAGCCGTGAATGATCACTTACCTGTCATCTTTGGATCACAAACTGAGGAGAGTGAGCTACACCCATTCACATCCTAGTATTACAACTTTTTGTTGACTTCAGAAAACCCTCCTTCTGGCACTTCACAGTAACTCACAAGAGGCAACCCTTCCAAGGTCCACTTCTTCAAGTAAACACCAGCTCTTTTTCAAAATAAAGTGCCATATGTATTGTAGTATTTATGAATTTCATAACCATTTGACATGGTAAAACTTTTATTAAGTTCTTATCTTTTTATGTATCACTGACAAAGCTTTTGAATGCTGTCCCTTTAATCCCATTTTCCCATAAGTTCTATGGTTTTTATTGTGCAATTACGCAGAGCATGGATACTCTCAGGAGTGCACATAGATCACATTATAACAGAACTGACTGTACCTCTGGCATCCAACAAGATCTTAAAGGAATGTGATATAGAACGAATAAATCTTGATTGGGAGAAGGGTAGAAAATAATCTTAATGGTCAACTGTAATGCCCCCACTCCTACCGAAAATGTGTGTGACATATAATTGAAATACAATAATCAGAAAATCTAATAAGTCATTTATCTCTGAGTGATGGATGGAGAGAAATTCATTGTCTTTATTCCTTAATGAATATTCCAAGTATTCTGCAATTAGTATCTATTATCTTTATAATCACAAGTGGACACATAAATTGTTGGGTTTTATTGTTTTACTATTTTCTTGTTTCTTTTGACATCTGGATCCCAACTGAGCAATCTAGGCTCAGGTAGGAAATGACAGCTGTGGTAACCCCACGTTACTGGATGCCTGCACTGGGGGTGATAGTGCATCTGAAAAATCAAGCTTTCTTTTCTTCACAATTTTGCCCTGGTCCAGCCCTGCCCAACACTTAACCCTCAAGCCCATCCAGGCTTCCCTGGTAGCAGGTTCAGGGCCTCCTCTCAAGGGGGCTAGAATTGGCTAGACTTCCTTTCCAGATCTACTGTCATCTATTGGACCAATCGCTAAAAGGGGATTGTGAACGACAAAACCAAATACCAATCTCCAGGTCTTAGATCCTATCCTCTTTCTTAGAAAATCCAGCCTTAATCCAGTTTGCATTTTTCCGCAAAAGCAGCTTATTCGCTAATGGAACAGTCAGATTCCTCCACTTGTTCATTTGTTCACACAGAAAAGGCTGCCTGGGAGACCACCTGTATCGGAAGGACAGCTAACTAAAGGGCTGTTTATTCTGAAAATAGATTTTCAGGATAGTTCTCAGGATTTTGCACATGTCAATGTCACTTTTCCATATAACAACATGTAGCCTCCACAAGGTAGTTTCCTTGTATTCTGTGGAAGTCCCACCAAATGGAGGACAGAAATAAAATGTGTGTTAGTTCCTGAAGCTATGAGGTTTCACCTCTCCCTCCCCCCACCTGACACACAGACACTGAAACTATTCACCCAGTATCTAGAATTTGCCAATTCCGAAATCTATGTTGGGCCCAGTTCTAAAGTAATTATTCAGATATAATTCCCAGTGATGTTAAAGGGAATTTGATCAAGGAAAAAAACTACTAAATCACGCTGCAAACACAAAATATATTAGGTAGTTAATTTACAAACTAGAGCAGTTACTGCAAAGTAGCTAAAGTTTCCCTTCTCAGAAAGACTGAAATTTTTTAAATGCTGAATAAAATTTGAGGCACCATTTGCTTGTACTTGATAATATTTTGTCTCCTTTCCTACCCTGTCAATGTCTAACAGTGAAGGTGTACATAAGCTGTTTTATAGTATAATGACAGCATAGGAAAGGCTTCCTAAAGGAAAAAAAAGTTTTAAATGAAAAAATTCTTTCACCAGCTTCTTTATCTGGGACATCCCAAACTTAATTAAGTACTTGACCTATTACCATCAGCTATATCCACAGTATGATAAACCAATCTTTGGAGCTGAAATTAACTTCAGCACTTGGAAATGGTCTTGCTTTCTTTATATGGGAAGAAAGCCTGCCCAACAAAGTGCATGAAAATTTTTGTTTCACAATAATGAGCTCTTCTATGCCCCTAAGGCTGAGTTTGAGGAGAACCCTTGTATAATTAGATATTTAAGAGCTCATAGTCAAGTAACACAGTCCTAAATGGGAAGGAGGAGGGATAGTGGTAGAGGAAGAAAAGTCAAGTGATTCATGATGCTGTAGATACATGCAGGGTGCACTTAGAAACTTTCATCCTCTGTCTTTTGTATACTCTTTTTGTGTGTGCTTTTATCCATTCAGCACATTATAACACACTTAAGAATATTAAGTTAATTTTTACTATCCATGGTCTGATCTATAGGGGTTACTGAGTTATTGTTTTGATTAAATTAGTTATTTCTTTCAAACAACTTGTATAGCTAATCTAGTGTTTCATTGACTTAAGCAATTTTTTACCCATTGGAACAGTAAGCCTAAGCACACTTAGCCTCTGAGTAGGTAACCCAGACTATGCAGTTCTGTCCCCAAGATTATCTCTGCCTCATAGGGAGAATAGGAAAATAATCAAATCAATCCAAAGAACTTCCAGACTTCTGAGGAATGCTGGAATCAGCCCTGATGAGCCCTTACTCATCTTTCTCCCAGTCCTGGAGAGATGACTCAGTCATAAGATGATTCACCATTGTGTCACAGGCAATTATAAAAATATCCCTGTGTGTGTGGTTTAAAAAAAAGTTCAGAGGTCAGGCTGATGAAGTAAATTTCATGTAGACCTAGACTCCATATTCTATTACTGCAAAACGAGGTCAGCTTTCAGCCTCTTCTTATTGCTAAAAACTATTCTGAAGTCCATCTAACACAGCCTCTTCTAAGAAAAGCTGGATCAGTTGGACACTCACTAGAACAGAGCCAGATATGAAGAGAGCAGGCAAAAGAAAATGATACAGCTCTGCTGTACTGAGTACCTACTACGTGCTCTGTTTTACAGGTTAGGAAACTAGGGCCCAGAGATGCTCAGTCCTGCCTGAGGTCACACAGCCATAAACTACAGAGGCCGGATTCAAGGTGAGGTCAGTCTAGCCCCAAAGTATTTCCACTGCACTTTGGTGGATAGCTTTACAATGTACCTTCACAACTCTAAATGAAGGTATTTCCCACCCAAGCTTCTTTGCCCTTTAGGAGGCAATTATCAAATAGCCCTGTGCTTTGGGGCCTGGGCTCTGGTGGCAGATAATCTGACATTTATTAATGTATGACCCAGAGCAAGTCGAATAAATCCTTTAAGCCTTGGTAGTTACATTTTTTTAAATATAAATATTTTATATGATTTCTAAATATGTATGTCAAAGCGTGGTTGTGGAGATTAGATGTGATAATGTTCTTAAGGTCTGAGTACCTATTAAGTATTCTATAAGGGACCATTATTATTAACTATTCTTATTTTTCATTGACTTAATGACTCCAGAGATATGGTATTTTTACCACATCATTGCAAAGGGTTAATAACCCTCTTTCCTCCTCTGTCTCCCTCTTTCTTTCTAATTTACTTTTAATTTTTTATTAGCCTCTTTTTTTCTTTGAAATTTTATATGTAACTTTTTATTGTAGAAAATTTCAAGCATAAATTAGAGATTAGAAACTCAAATATCCATCACTCAGCTTCAACAATTATCAACTTGTTGCTAATCGTCTAAAGGTTAACACTAGGTAGGAAAAATCCTTTTCAGTTTACTTGTTATATAATCACTTGAGTTTCTCTTACTAAAATCTCAAACATCCCAGGAATTATTTTCAAATGTAGAAATACTGCTCACAGTTACTTCCCTTTCATTTATTTAAAAAAAAAAAAATGTAGCCCATGATTTTTGGAATCATGGTTTACAAGCAGAGAAAACTTTACAAATGATATGTGATCCATCAAATTCTCAAACTCAGCATGGAATCTAGACAAGTATATGACCTCCAGAAGGGTCTACGATCTCTGAAAAGTTTACAAATCCTCTAGGAAGTTTTTTCATGAGTCTGATCCAAGTGTTGGATCCTAAACAAAATACAAAGAAAATTAGTTAAACCAAACTTTGTCTCCTAGTTAGAAGAATTCCCCATAGCTCTATCATTGAAAATTGCTCCTTTGTCTTCAAATGTGGGCATCCAAAGTTTAGGTTGTTGGTGCAGAACCACAGAAGTTATTGCAAACCACATCTCATGGACTCCGAAAATGATTTCTTAGTAATGGGGAAGTAATTATGTGATTACTAGACTCCCTTCATGTGCCGTTAGTCATACGAAGCTGAAAAATATGCCGGTTTTCAAGGCAAATTGTTCATTTTGAATTGTGCCTTAAAATGTAGACTCTCATCTATAGGTCTAAACTGAAAAACCCAAGACAAATTTTCAATTAAAACTTCTAAACAGCCATCTTTAGCCAGGCCAGAGAACGGTTTGAGATGACTTGGGGAATCTTCTAAATGGGAGACAGGAATGAAAAGACTGGTCTTCTGCATATTTTCTTCCTTTCCTACAAATGCTTGAGGGGAATTCAAATCACAGCCACTTTTTTCCCATAACTCAGAAAAACACAGCATAAGGATTATTTCCCCTGACAAACCCGTGGTTCACCAAGCTATTGGCTCCACTTCTCTGATAATGACAACTGACCTCATTTTTCAATCCAGATGCACAGGCTCATCCTTCCAAAGTGGTTATAGCCCTCAAACTAGGAATACTACAACAGAGTTAGGAACAGAGCCTGGGAGAGTTTATCCTCAGCAGAAGGAAGAAAAGCCACCCACATGTGGTGTAAAGAAGAGAAACAACACCACCCCCCTCCCCCCAAAAGCAGTGAGGGGTTGGGGGTGGAGGAAATAGAATATGGCTGTAAGAGAAGCCAGGGAGAATGAGAGACTCCAAAACTTGCTAGGTCAAGAACTCCTTAGGGCACAAACCACATCCCATTCATTTCTGTAACCACAGTGCTTGGCACACAGTAGGAATGCAATGAATGTTTGCTAAATTCAATTTAATTGAAATGAGAAGAAACAGATTGACCCCTAAATGTAGCTGGCAGTGTCTCTAAACATAATTAATTCTGGAGGTTCTTGAAATCATCTGAGAGTTGCTTGCAGGCTCAGTCATAATTTTCATCTAATGACAGCTCCTTAGACCAGATATGAATTTCATTAAACGAGTCAGCATGCCAGCAGCTAGAACATGAGCAAAATGTTAAAAAAGATCTGTATATCGCCAGGGTCAGGGGACACGATATAAGTTAGCTATGCTCTCTCAAGCTTTAGCCGTATGGAATTTGTTTCCTAGAACAGGAGCCACCTCTTTCAGATGGGAATCTGGGTGATAACAAGTAGTATTCTACCAGAGTGTGTGTGGCCAGGACACGAGCTGCTAAGTTCAGGGATGCTCAGTTGTGGCCAAGTCTGGGCTGTGCAGGCACACCCTGGAGTGTGCAGCACAAAAACTGCACGTACTGGGCCTGCAAGTGATGTCAGCCAAACCGAAATTAATTGCTCAGGTTGGGCTTTGGTCCCCTTTAAAACAACTCTATGAGGCAGTCTCCTTTCTACGGTGACGTTTACTGTTTTAAGTTCCAAATAGCACTCAAGTTCGATCTTGTTTCAGCACCAAACTTTTCATTCAGGTGTGGCCTCAGTAGAGCTGTTAACAATTCCACACTTTCCCTGACCTTGTCCCAACTTTCCTGTAAACAGGTCAAGAGATGGAAAAAACTGCAGAATGGTAACCTAATACCAACTCCAACTCTGAGGCGGCTGCTAAATTGCTCTGTTGTGTCTCGAGGAATGCTTTCTGCTACGACTTTAATGTAGTCAAAAGAAAGGAAGTGACACTGGAGGTCTAAGAGACAGCACTGTAAATTGCATCTTCTTTTCATAAGCTAAAGGTAAGCCTTATACCAATAAACATCTGGCCCTCCCATTGTTTCACCTCTGAGTATCAGGAAGTTTTGGTAGTAGAGACAATGTGAAATGCTAGAGACAAAAATAGTTACTTGAATCAGCACAAGTTACTCCGGCTGTGTTGATTTAAGACGCTCTGTTAGCTACTGTACCAAGTCAGGGCTTGATTTCTTTTTGTTGTGTTTGCTTCCTTCCCGAGTGAACAAATTTAAAAAGTACAAGACCGGAAACTGGAGAGTACATAAGCCAGGTAGGTGGGATTTAATGAGTTAAACCTTTAAGCTTTACAGAAAGTTAGACTTTTAGGGGACAAAAAATTGCTGACTGGAGGCTTAAACTCCGTGCTTTCATCTCTGGGATGACAGCTAATTAGATATGTCTTTACAATATCTTAGATTTGGTACTCCGCATGAAGAAGCATAGCCTGGCATTGTGTAAATAGAATTTTCTATGTTTCCAAATGCTGTTTGGCAAAGATATATTTCTTTTATAATATGAAAAAATTAAAGTATGCTTTATTAACTATTTGAAAAGTGATCCTTCAGGAAAAATGTGTGGAACAGATGAAAGATCCTTTGATTCAAGTTGAATGAGTTTGGGTTCAAGTTCTAGCTCTGTCACCTCCTAGCTCCATGAAATTGGAAAAGTTCTTTACTTCTGTGAATTGCTGTTTTCTCCCCTGTAACATCGTGAGTGATAACACTACCCTCTTCACAGAGTTATGATGGGGATTAAAACAGTAAAAAGTGCCTAACACTTACTAGCCACTCAGCACATGACAGCTATGGCTATGATGTTAACTAAAGAACTCCCTTCATCCCACTACTGTTGTAAAGAAAAAGCCAACGCCATTTTGCAAGAGAGCATTTTTAAAAGACAAGCTAGGGACTTCCCTTGTGGTGCAGTGGTTAAGAATCCACCTGCCAGTGCAGGGGATACGGGTTCCATCCCTGGTCCAAGAAGATCCCATGTTCCGCGGAGCAACTAAGCCAGTGCGCCACAACTACTGAGCCTGCACTCTAGAGCCCACAAGCCACAACTACTGAGCCCACATGCCACAACTACTGAAGCCTGCATGCATAGAGCCCGTGCTCCACAACAAGAGAAGCCACCGCTATGAGAAGCTGGTGCACCGCAACGAAGAGTAGCCCCCACTTGACACAACTAGAGAAAGCCCGCGCTAATCAATGAAGACCCAATGCAGCCAAAAAAAGAAAGACAAGCTAATTCTATATAACTATATATTTTTTAAATGCTAGTTGAAAAGCACAGTACTGATATGAAAGAGCATTTTTTTTTTTTTTTCTGGTACGCGGGCCTCTCACTGTTGTGGCCTCTCCCGTTGCGGAGCACAGGCTCCAGACGCGTAGGGTCAGTGGCCATGGCTCACGGGCCTAGCCGCTCCGCAGCATGTGGGATCTTCCCGGACCAGGGCACGAACCCGTGTCCCCTGCATCGGCAGGCGGACTCTCAACCACTATGCCATCAGGGAAGCCAAGCCCTGGAAGAGCATTTTTAAAGACTGTACAATTGGGTAAAAGGAGCCAGGAGGCCGTGGCAGCCCTGAGAAGGGGAACAATCTCAGGCAAGTTTCCTTGTACCTCAGTCTCCTAATCGGTCAAACTGAAATGATAAGGCCATCCTGACCTACCCCAGGCAATGTTGTGAGGGTCAAATGAGAAAAACACATAAAAGAGCTTTGAAAGCTAAACAATCTATATGAACAGTAGATGGATGCTATTATAATTCCATAATTTGAAAGTAAACATACATATTAATATCTGCTCAGAGTTCAGTCTTGCTTTTGAAACATAACCTACCTAACGGACAGCCCCAAAACAAAACAAAATAAAAAAAGATTTTGATTGGTGTAAAAAAAACAAGTTCCTGAAAAATAGGATGAGAAAAAAGTGCTATTTCTATATACGCTTTTATAAAAGATTCAGATAATGTAGTATATATTGTTTCTCTGTATGTTGCATAAAATTTGCAAAAATACCAACAAATCTATAAAATCAAATAGGCAAACAAGCATTACATGCAGCAAAAACACACTGGCTTTTCTAGTATCTTAACTAATAGAACTCTTGTTTATTCATCATACACAGTCTTCTTGTTTTATTTACTTATTTCTTATGAATGAATGAGTCAGAAACGGAAGGCCCTTGCAGACAAGGATGCTGGGACATGCCTTCACATATGGCTGGTGAATAATTGATTTAAAATAATCACTTTAAACGATACACATACATTGCTGGTGTCAGGTTCGTTGTTACTAGCTTTTGGAAAGCAATATGGCAAAATCTATTAAGAGCCATAAAAATGCCCATATATTTTCACCTAGTCATCACACCCCAGGGGTTTATTCTAAGGAAATAATTCATACACAAAGTTGTTTGTGGCAGTTTCATATGTAAAAGTGAAATCACTTAAATGTTCAACCATGGTTGTAACAAACAGTAATTATAAAGATAATGCAGTGGGGCTTCCCTGGTGGCGCAGTCCGCCTGTCGATGCAGGGGACATGGGTTCGTGCCCCGGTCCGGGAAGATCCCACATGCCGCGGAGCGGCTGGGCCCGTGAGCCATGGCCACTGACCCTGTGTGTCCGGAGCCTGTGCTCTGCAACGGGAGAGGCCACAACAGTGAGAGGCCCACGTACCGAAAAGAAAAAATTAAATAAATAAATAAAGATAATGCAGTGACCCAGAACCATATTAATTTAAAAATTATTAAACTATAAATACAAAATATAAAATGGTATCCTAACATGATTTCAAGTCTGTAAAATTTTGGTATGTGAAGAATGACCAGAAAAATATGCAAAAATAAAAAATAAGGTGTTAAGAAGGTATGATACATAATTTTTAAATTTTTCTTAACTATGCTATCTTTCACAAGTAAAAGAAATAAAAATCAAATGAAATATTATTTCATTTGAATAGAGCTGTAAAGATATAAAAACACTGGCATTATCTTATTTGACTTTCACAGCAACCCTGGAGAGGTGGCGAGGGTGTAGCCAACGCCACTTGACAAATGGAGTACCTAAAGCTCAGAGAGATTCCAGTTTTGTCTGGAGTCCCTCTTGGAAAGTGGCTGAGCCTTTTTTTTTTTTTCTGGTACGCGGGCCTCTCACTGTTGTGGCCTCTCCCGTTGCGGAGCACAGGCTCCAGACGCGTAGGGTCAGTGGCCATGGCTCACGGGCCTAGCCGCTCCGCAGCATGTGGGATCTTCCCGGACCAGGGCACGAACCCGTGTCCCCTGCATCGGCAGGCGGACTCTCAACCACTATGCCATCAGGGAAGCCAAGCCCTGGAAGAGCATTTTTAAAGACTGTACAATTGGGTAAAAGGAGCCAGGAGGCCGTGGCAGCCCTGAGAAGGGGAACAATCTCAGGCAAGTTTCCTTGTACCTCAGTCTCCTAATCGGTCAAACTGAAATGATAAGGCCATCCTGACCTACCCCAGGCAATGTTGTGAGGGTCAAATGAGAAAAACACATAAAAGAGCTTTGAAAGCTAAACAATCTATATGAACAGTAGATGGATGCTATTATAATTCCATAATTTGAAAGTAAACATACATATTAATATCTGCTCAGAGTTCAGTCTTGCTTTTGAAACATAACCTACCTAACGGACAGCCCCAAAACAAAACAAAATAAAAAAAGATTTTGATTGGTGTAAAAAAAACAAGTTCCTGAAAAATAGGATGAGAAAAAAGTCCTATTTCTATATACGCTTTTATAAAAGATTCAGATAATGTAGTATATATTGTTTCTCTGTATGTTGCACAAAATTTGCAAAAATACCAACAAATCTATAAAATCAAATAGGCAAACAAGCATTACATGCAGCAAAAACACACTGGCTTTTCTAGTATCTTAACTAATAGAACTCTTGTTTATTCATCATACACAGTCTTCTTGTTTTATTTACTTATTTCTTATGAATGAATGAGTCAGAAACGGAAGGCCCTTGCAGACAAGGATGCTGGGACATGCCTTCACATATGGCTGGTGAATAATTGATTTAAAATAATCACTTTAAACGATACACATACATTGCTGGTGTCAGGTTCGTTGTTACTAGCTTTTGGAAAGCAATATGGCAAAATCTATTAAGAGCCATAAAAATGCCCATATATTTTCACCTAGTCATCACACCCCAGGGGTTTATTCTAAGGAAATAATTCATACACAAAGTTGTTTGTGGCAGTTTCATATGTAAAAGTGAAATCACTTAAATGTTCAACCATGGTTGTAACAAACAGTAATTATAAAGATAATGCAGTGGGGCTTCCCTGGTGGCGCAGTCCGCCTGTCGATGCAGGGGACATGGGTTCGTGCCCCGGTCCGGGAAGATCCCACATGCCGCGGAGCGGCTGGGCCCGTGAGCCATGGCCACTGACCCTGTGTGTCCGGAGCCTGTGCTCTGCAACGGGAGAGGCCACAACAGTGAGAGGCCCACGTACCGAAAAGAAAAAATTAAATAAATAAATAAAGATAATGCAGTGACCCAGAACCATATTAATTTAAAAATTATTAAACTATAAATACAAAATATAAAATGGTATCCTAACATGATTTCAAGTCTGTAAAATTTTGGTATGTGAAGAATGACCAGAAAAATATGCAAAAATAAAAAATAAGGTGTTAAGAAGGTATGATACATAATTTTTAAATTTTTCTTAACTATGCTATCTTTCACAAGTAAAAGAAATAAAAATCAAATGAAATATTATTTCATTTGAATAGAGCTGTAAAGATATAAAAACACTGGCATTATCTTATTTGACTTTCACAGCAACCCTGGAGAGGTGGCGAGGGTGTAGCCAACGCCACTTGACAAATGGAGTACCTAAAGCTCAGAGAGATTCCAGTTTTGTCTGGAGTCCCTCTTGGAAAGTGGCTGAGCCAGGGCTTGAACCAAGTCTGTCTCCTGACCCTTACTCCAGTGACCTGTCCCCAAAGTCTCTGAATCTGACCAAGCCTCTAGATCCAAATAACAATTCATAAGAAATACAGACAGAAGGTAGAGGAATGTTAGGTACATGGCAGGGATACAATCCACAAAATTCAGACTGTGAAAAATTCTACACGCCAAACGGTCTCATTTCTTCAACAGATAAATCATATCACGTGAAGAGAGAGAGAAAGAGAGGGAGACATAGATTAAAGAGACAAAAAACATATCAACAAATCATGTGTGAACTGCATTTTGGACACTGATTTCAATAAGCTATAAAAACGATAGGAAATTTGTGAGAAAATTGCAAATTATACTAACTAGGTATTTGATGATATTAAAGAATTATTGTTAATTTTTTAAGATATGATAATGGTACTGTGTGTTTTTATTGAAGCTTTATGTTTTTGAGATACATGCTTAATTATTTATGGATGAAATAATATGATGCCTGGGATTTGCTTCAAAATAATATGGGAGGGGGCTTCCCTGGTGGCACAGTGGTTGAGAGTCCACCTGCCGATGCAGGGCACACGGGTTCGTGCCCCGGTCCGGGAAGATCCCACATGTCGCGGAGCGGCTCGGCCCGTGAGCCATGGCCGCTGAGCCTGCGCGTCCGGAGCCTGTGCTCCACAACAGGAGAGGCCACAACAGTGAGAGGCCCGCGTACCGCAAAAAATAATAATAATAATATGGGAGGGGGGAATAGAGGATTTAGGTGAAATAAGAGTGTTCATGAGTTGAAGCTGTGTGGTGATGGGTACATGGGCATTCATTATACTATTCTATTTGTATTTGTTTTAAAATCTTCCTTTATAAGAGGGGTTTTTTTGATAAATGGTATCAATATATGTTAGTTTCCCTCTTCCACTTCTCCCATTAGTAGAGTGAAAGTTTAATACGATAACCTGGGTTTAAAGAGAAAAGCTAAAGCTGCATAACTTTTTAAATATGTAGAGCGAAAGATACCTTTGGTAGGCTACAGAGTAGAGCACAATGAATGAAATCACCTGTTGCTTTTCCTTAAATTTAAATGTTGTTTCTCTGTGTTTAAAAGATTTAAAAAGAGAGAAATAAAGAAAATGGCATGGATGAAAGGAAGGAGGAAAGAAGGAAGAACATGAAAGGGTCGGCATAATATTATAATATAAACTAGTATCTGGATTTGAATAGGTCACTTGAAAATAATCAAGTAAGGCTGGGGAGCTGTGTATACAATGAAATCATGGTCTTGGAGATGGAATGGGCATCAGATTTTCAGTCAGACAGATCTGGGTTCTTATGCACTGCAAGGTTCAGGCCTAATGACTTATGTTCTCTGAGCCTCAGTTTCCTCGTCTGTAAGAGGAAGGATAATCACGCCCACCTTGCAGAGTTTGTGCAGAGATGAGACAAGGCATGTGGGATGCCTGGCCCACAGAGATCCATTAGTAAATAATAGCCTGCCTCTTAGTCTAGTGATGCCAAAGGCCTTGCTGACCAGAGATGTCAGATGAGAGCTCACTTGGCCATTGGGCACTAGGGAGTCCTGCATTCATGGTTCCATGGCTTACCTAAAACATTGCCACTCAGCCATGAGATCTGCAGCCCAACTGTCCATTCACCTGCTGCCATCTGTAAAGCAAAGAGTTGCCAAAGTCTCTACCCAATGCCTCTGAATGCTAAAAGAGACTAGCGTGTTGACTGGGAATAAGTGACCTATTTAACCTCGAACATTTGGGCTAGAATTTTTGCATCCTCAGAACATTCATCAGCAACAAATATTTGGCTAAAATATTTTCTTTCTGTGATAAAGTCAGTTTCACCCTGGCTTATGAAACTTCAAACCCCCATGTATATGCCAGTACCCAGCCAATGTATTCATTTACCATCATGTGGACTTGGGACTGGGAAGGAGCATGGATGCTCAACATATTCAGGCCCAAAGCCTATGGCTTTCTAAGGGAATTTCTGGGTACTTCCTGTCATTTGATCTTTCCACAATTATGCCACAAGGTTTGATTTTTTTGTTCAATTGGCACCAAGTGCCAAACACAAAAATGAGAAGCTCTAAGAGCACCAAATAATCAGTTTCTTTTCTTAAATTATATTATTATCATTATTATTACTACCAAAGTAACACATATTCTCTGTATCTTAAAATTCAGATAAACAGGGGGACTTCCCTGGTGGTCCAGTGGGTAAGACTCCGTGCTCCCAACGCAGGGGGCCCGGGTTCGATCCCTGGTCGGGGAACTAGATGCCGTAACTAAGAGCCTGCATGCTGCAACTAAGAAGTCCACATGCTTCAACGAAGATCCCGAGGGCTGCAAATAAGACCCAGCGCAGCCTAAATAAATAAATATATATATATATTTTTAAATTTAGATAAACAAAAAGAAGAAAATTAAATTTCCTGCTATCCCACAACCCATAGGTAACTAATGCTGGCATTTTAAAGTTTTGGAATTGATCTTCCAATTCTTCTATATGTATCTACCTTTTCCTCTACTTTATCTTTCCATTTTTTCCCCAAAATGGGATAATATTGTACCACAGTTTTATAATCTTTTTTTCACATAACAACATATGAAATTTTTCCATTATCTTCTACTGCATCATTTTTTTTTTACTGCATCATTTTTAATAGCTATGAACTATTCCATTGTATGGACATATTATAATTTATTTAATAACCCTCTATATTGGGTACTAGATGCTTCCAATTTTTTACTAACGTAATCTAGTTTCTAAAAATAATTTTAAAATATTAATGAGAGAGTTGGAAATTTCTACTTTAGTAGGTCCAAACCTAAACCCGATATCCAAATAGGCTAAATGCAACCAAGAAAGCTTAGATCTAAAGTTCAAAACCCCTTTGAACTCTGGCGATTCCATTCAAGTGCCTCAGAAGACCTGCACCTGTGCTGCCGCCTCCCCAGCTCTACCGGAATTCCCGAGGGGACCAATGATGCTACAGGATGGAGCAGGCAGCTTTGTTTTTCCAGAATCCTGGGGGAGCATTCATCTTGGGGTTCAAGCAATGTCATGTTTGCAAAGCCTGAGTCAGAATCTCCACCACCCACCAAATGAAAAGCACTTTTACTATAGCTTTGTTTCAAGTTTTGCCACAAAAATAAAAGGAATGTAGAGGAGGGTAAGGGAAACTACCAAACTTCAGGCATCTTTTCATTTCCAGTTGGGTGTTACATCTCCTTCTGCTTCTTGGGTTCTCAGCACCAACTCCCATCAGTCACTGGAGCTGCTTTGACTCTCACGCAATCCTAGACGTCCAACCTTATACTCTAGGTGGTTTTGTCCAAAAGGAAATGTCTCTTGAACAAAAGCAGCAAAGCAGGAAGCAACTGTGAAAATAAGTCAGACCTGGCTGGGGTAGAGCGACCTTCCCATAATGCTGGCTTTTCCCAGTGTTGATGTTTCTGTACAAACAATGTAAAGCACAAAAGCTGGCAACAAGGATTCATTCTAAGGAAAGGTGAAAAAATACATGTGTGTGTAAATATATACATATTTCTTCACAAATATTTTGGAAACATGAGGTCCAAAGGAATGGTTAGTGGTTTATGGGGGAGAAAGAGAATGAGAGGACCTAGGAACAGAGAGAGAGGGAGGACACACGAGGACAATTACTAGGCGGCCAAAAAAAGGAGGTAGAGAATTTTCTGCTAAACCTGGATTATCTCACTGCTTTTGAGTGTTTGCAATAAATACTTCTTTTTTTCTCCAAGCAAATTAGTTACCAGAAAAATATCCTGCCTCCCAGCCCCTTTCTCTGCCTGACAGTACCTGTCAAAAAGATAAGATCTTTCAATGAATTAAAGAAGGTGAAAGGCCAATCCCTCCCAGGCATCTGGCTGTGATTTACATCAGTATAATTATATCTTCTATTGCTGTGGGAAATTGACTATACCTACAGGGAAATGCTACTAGTATATAGGAAGTTTCTTTTTTAATTAGTACAGAATGCAAATCTGCAACTTTATTTTTGGACCAATCTCATATTGTGCTTTGGTGGGGGTGTATGGTCCATAAACATGGAGATATTTTTTTCTTCATGAATAAAAATCTCAAGATAGAATTGGGTTAGTACTAAAGAGAAAAGGAAACCAAAAGATTAATATTAATTCCAGTAATTCTTTAATTGTGGATGTGCATGCACTTACACATTCTGGGAGGGGGTTATGTCTTAAATCCCACAAATCTTTCTCTATGTTTTATTTCCTTACACAAGATTGCTTACCAAACAGATTGTACCCTTGCAGTTGTTCTTTAAATCACATTTTTTTTTTTTGCGGTACGTGGGCCTCTCCCTGCTGTGGCCTCTCCCGTTGTGGAGCACAGGCTCCGGACGCGCAGGCTCAGCGGCCATGGCTCATAGGCCTAGCCGCTCTGTGGCATGTGGGATCCTCCCAGACCGGGGCACGAACCCGTGTCCCTTGCATCTGCAGGCGGACTCTCAACCACTGTGCCACCAGGGAAGCCCCTTTAAATCACATTTAATCTGAGCTTTTGATGAGTATCATCATGCATTTGTAGTTTTGCTTCTTTGCATCATGTTCTACTTTTCTATCTTATGTATCCTAGAATGTTATCACACACACACGTACATAAAAAAAACATGCCGACGTGTACACCCACAAATACATGTACACATATAAAATATTTTTATTTAGGCAGAGTCCTGTCTACGTTCTTCATTTTTCATTGAAGGAGTGAACCAACTTTAATTATTAACTGGTTCTTCTCAATTTCAACATTACTCTCAGGCGATGTATTAATTTAAAAACACAGGCTGTGCAGCTTACTGCCTGGGATAAATTGAGGAAAGAAAGAGAGAGAGAGAGAGAGAGAAGGAAGAAAGAGAGAAAGGGAGAGGGAGGGAGGGAGGAAGGGAGGGAGGCTCTGTAAATGTAATTAATGCTAACTCAGCTGCCCCTCTTCTCTCATAAATGTTCTAATTTTGTCATATAGGAATGATCATTAGAATCTAGTTCACAGCCTAGCTAACTGAGTTAGTTTAAGAACTGATCTGATGTGATCAGTTCTTAATGATTTATAACCACTTAAGCTAATTTAAACTATCAATTTAGACTCTGGTATGTTTTTTTAATCCAGATTACCTCAATGGCATCATTTGATGGACTTTTCAAAAAATTCAGTAAATCTGAGCCTCCAAATTGTAAGCTTTCTCAAAGGAAATTCCAAATCTACCCCAGATACAAAAGTATCATTGTGACACTGGACTCGCCCCAATCACTTGCCATCAAACATCATCTGATCTATGTGTTGTTTAGACTAGAGATCACAAACTGTCTCAGGTTAATGCAGAAAGCTAGCAATCTGGAATATATGGGCTAAATGTGATTTGCTTTATCTATGCTCAGAGCTAGAACTCATCTTGTTCCACCTTCTTATTTACAGGTGACAAAACTGAAGCCTGAAGATGTTACATAATGTTCCCAATTTCCAAGGGTAACACAATGGTAAAATTGGGGCCACGACTCAAGCCTCCTCAATCGCAAACCAATTTTCACATTATCTTCTATGATGGAATATTTTACACATCAAGCTTCCTGTGGAAGGTTATCACTCTTTTTGTCAACGGGTTTCTCACAGAGATTTCAGTGTCTCTTTGTGCGAGATATGTTCTGGCAGACTGTATTTTCCAAAGATGGCTGCTACACTATCCCCCATCTCACATGCTCTTGTTACAATGTATTGAAGTTCCTCCCATCAAGATGTGGGGTTTATGTCCCATTCCCTTATATCTGTCCGGGCTTTTGCCTATTGCAGAAGTTATGCTATGCGACTTCTGACACTAATCTTAAATGGTGATATAGTTTCCCACTGGTTCTTCTGGAATATTTGCCCCAGGACATAACTACCATGCTGTAAGGATGCCTAAGCAGCTAGACAGAGAAGCCCCATGAAGATGTTCCGGCCACTAGACCCAGCTGGGTTCCCAGGCTACTAACAGCATCAATTACCAGATATGTAAGTGAACGAGCCTTCAACAGTTGATTTCTGGCCCCTGACATCATCACCCGCATCTCTGGATCCATTGACTCCTGGCTGCAATCACATCCTTCGTTGCTCACAGGGTACTAAGAAAGGGAAGGGGAACAGGCAAGACTCCAAGGTAAGGACAGTCCAACTTTTTCCCTACTTCTTCCTCACCCTGTCCTCTGCTACTATGGGAAGTCTCAGCAGGGACTACTTGGGTCGCAGGAACTACTTGGGTCCCCTCTTTTCTTGTCTCCAACCGTTTACTTTTTCTTCCATGGCTATCTCTTCTATCCCTAAAGATTCCGTTCAAATAACCTCTTTCCAAAAGGCCTCCCTTGAGCCTTTCACCTGGAATAGCACCCACATGCACCAACTAAGATTATATCAGCTACAAAGGACCAATAAAAATATAAAAGCTGCTTGGTCCTATCCATATTCAGGGATATGCAAATTAGGATGTTACCTTTTTTTTTCCCTACCAGATTGGCAAAACGTAGCATATCTGGTAGCATTCAGTCTTGAGGTTGTGGGAAAGCAAATATTCTTATATGTTACTAGTGAGAATATAAGGTGGCCCATCCACTTTCAAAGGCAATTCAGCAACATCTATGACATTTTTTAATGTGCCCACCATAGACTCCACTTCTCAATTACATTTCTAGGGAAACACTGGACAAAAGACATGGCCAAAGAGTGTAGCTTTGTCTATGTTAGCAAAGAATTGGAAACAACCTACATGTCACAATACAGAAATAGTTAAATAAGTTATGATACAGCCACGGCCTGCTGTGCAGCAGTAAAGACAGGATGAAATACATCTATAATTCAATGATACAAGATTTTCCAAGACATTATGCAGTTTAAAAAAAAGAGGCAAGTTGCCAGGCGATGAATACAGTACAAAACTATTTACATAAACACTTTTTTTACTTAAAAATTATGTTTCTCTAGGTTTATATATTTGTAAGTACATGTAAAGAAAAAGGTCTAAAAGGATACACACCAACCCACTAATGGGGATACATGTAGCCTGCAGTTTGTGGTTCAGGAGTCTTTATCTGTATTGTTTGGATATTTTATTTTATTTTATTTAAATATTTATTTATTTAGTTGTGGCAGGTGGGATCTAGTTCCCTGACCAGGGATCGAAACTGGGCCCCCTGCATTGGGAGCATGGAGTCTTAACCGGTAGATCACCAGGGAAGTCCCCGTTTGGATATTTTAAAGAGAATCCCTTCATATATTAACTGGTGTTATTTTAAATGAATTTTTACAATTTAATAAAGTTGATAAAAGAATTGCAATACAAAATAAGTGCCCCCCAAAAGTGCCAAAATAGAGATATGAACAAGGTATTATGTAGCCCGACAGAAGGTGAAAATAATCTATTCTGTGAAATTTCCAATTCACTAAACAGACCTTTATTCCTTTTAAAAAAAATAAATTATATATCTCAAGTGTTCATAACATAGACACCCGGAGACTTAGACTGAGAAAAACTACTTTGGCAGTCTATGACAGCTTTAGAATGCTCGTCAATTTGCAGAAGTTAGAATCAAAATTATGAAAACAGAAAAGGGAAGATGAGTGCCCTGCCCAGAATCATGCAATAGTCAGTGGTAGGAGCAGAATTTCGAATCCAAAGGACCCACTGAAATTGATCCTGTGTTCAAATGAAGAGTCAGATGACTGTAGGTGTCAGTTTGGTGGCATCTCCTATTCTCAAGAAACAAGAAAATACGGCCTCACCCATTAGATGTCTTTTCAGGGCCATGGCGCTCATCCATAGGACAGCCAGGACTCTTTGGTCCTTCTTCCAGAGCAAAGCCACAGCAAGAGGCAGGTCTCCAGGAACATTCTGAGCCTGCTTCTCCAAGCTCACTCTTCTGCTGCACATCAGGCATAAACGCGGCCTCTACACAGTGTGAATCACTGCCTTAGAGAGGTCCCTTTATGTAGCAAGGTGTCTGTCCTTATCTCAAGCTAGAAGATCCAATGACTGGAATAAATCTCCTAGCATTTCTTCCACGATAAAGTAAAAGTCTATTTTACTCCTCACTTAGCTTCACAAGTAGAAAGTACCTAGAAATATTTGTGCATGCCACATGTACATTCACGGATAAAACGGAACCTCCTGTCAGCCCTCATTTATTCCCGACAGGTGAGTCAGAAGCACCCACTGGCAAGATGTGATGCCGATTAACTTGGCTCTTTTTCTCCCTGATTTAACTGAGACATGTAATGTTACTTGATGCAGTTTTCTGTATTTAATTAATTTAACATTTCAGATTTTTAATTTGCATTTAATTTAACATTTCAGGTTTTAAATTTACCAGATATTGTTTATCAAATATTCATTTCAGAGACTTTCACCATATATACAGTGCTTACCCCGCTTTAATTAGTGTGTGGTAAATTAATTCTTCTATCCTTGCTCCTTCATCAGATACTGGATTAAAGAAGTTGCACTGTTTCAACACCGCACATAAACTCGTTTATTAAACCAAGATGCTAAGTTTCCCCATGTATGTGCCTTGCTAGTCTGCTTTCATGTTTAACCTGATAAAAGCTGCTGTGGTTAAAACCAGAAATCTGTTATTATTTAAAACCCGCTGCTTGGTTTGACAATGGGAGTGTTAAATTTTGTATTTGATCCAATTATTGGGTCCAGTTCTGCTCTTTTCTTGCTCCTGGATCTCGGCCACGTCCCTCCCTAGACTTCTTCCTCTATCTCCCTTCATCCACCTCACCACGCTCTCCCTCCCTAGATACTTGCTAGAATTGAGATTACACTTGTCAATGCTCTCTGTTAACTTTCCTCTAAGACACAGGTTCTCTCAAGTTACAAACCTGCCATCTCATCCTTAAGTTTTACAGCTTACTTTTCCTCTTACCTCCTCCTTACCTCCCTGCAAATAATAAACAGTTCCCAAATGATACTATATTTAAATTATGTTGGAAGGAATCATTGTGGATGGAGGGGTCTTGTCTCTCCTATTATACTGTAACCTATCTGAGTATACGTTTTTCTCAACTCTGCATCCCAAACAGGGCCTACCTAGCATAATGACTTACACAAATGGGGAAACACTAAACGTTTGTTGGATATCTGGATAAATGGATGGATAGATGGATAGAGGCATGGATAGCAAGATCTCTACTGTGTGCCTGGCACCACACTAGTTCTTTAAACTGTGCTTTCTCATATGAATATTTCTCATAATGAGGAAGTATCCCCATTTAACTGATGAAAACACTGAGGCCCAGAGATTTAAGTAAGGTTTTACTCATGATCTCATGGCTAACAAGTAGCTGAGCCCAAATTCGAACCCCAGTCTGTTCGATACCCCTGTGCTTACTGCACTTGGGCAGGACCAGCTATGTAATTGGTAGGACTGCTATGATTGAAAGTGTCCCCCCAAAATTCATACTGTTGAACTCCTAATGCCCAAAGTGATAGTGTCGGGAGGTGGAAACTTTGGTAGGTGGTTAGGTCCTGAGAGCAGAGCTAATCTCATGAATGAGAGAGACCCTGGGAGACCCCTTACCCCTTCCACCACATGAGGATACAATGAGAAGTCTGCAGCCCCCAAAGAGGGCCCTCACCTGACCATGCTGGCTTCCTGATCTCTGACTTCCAACCTCCAGCACTGTAAGAAATACGTTTCTGTGGTTTCTAAGCTACACAGTCTATCATATTTTATTATTGCAGCCCCAGCAGACTAAGACGGGGGCCCAGTGCAAGATTAAAATGTGGATGCCTCGTTCGAAAATTACTAATAATTTCAAGAGAGTGACAGCAGAGCCTTAAACCTCACAAAGTCTGTGGGGCTTCACAGGTCACACGCCCACGAAGCCAGCCCTGTACTTGGGGCTGAACCATAGTCATTACCGAGCTTCCAGCTCATCACCCCCAGCCTGCCATCCAGCCCATCTGTCAGAGGCAGAAGCACAACAGCCTCACCCCATCTACAGACAGGAAATTTGAACTTTGTTCAGATGCTAGTGGTTGTAACTTAGATACACCTCCTGAAACAGGCTGGGAATGACCGTGGGCAAAGAACACCTCAAAATATGTTATTGTCGGGCTTCCCTGGTGGCACAGTGGTTAAGAGTCCGCCTGCCGATGCGGGGGACACGGGTTCGTGCCCCGGTCCGGGAAGATCCCACATGCCGCGGAGCGGCTGGGCCCGTGAGCCATGGCCACTGAGCCTGCGCATCCAGAGGCTGTGCTCTGCAACGGGGGAGGCCACGGCAGTGAGAGGCCCACGTACCGCAAAAAGAAAAAAATATATATATATATATATGTTATTGTCATATTCTGCATGCCTATCCCCACAAACACTACCCCATCACCCCAACCAGGGATGGCGATAGGAGCTAGGGAAATAGTGTGCTTTGCTCTGCAATTCCTCACACACCAACCAAATAAAACAAAGTCTCTGAGAATAGGTATCCTGCCCTTGCTACTCCACTGAAACAGATTAAATACAGAGGTAGGTAAGGAAGAGCCAGAAACCATAAGAAGTAAAGGGGGAAGAGTACAGTATTCAAGCTCCTGAGAGCTGGAGCTGACAGTGGTGTCCCAGAAAGGATTCTCCCTTTAAACTTCCATGAGCCAATGTCAGGACCAGTTTGGTGTGAGCCAAGTCTAAGGGGTCCTAGTGTGAAACTCAACACTTTATAGGCCACGAGCTAAATGACTGCTCCTCCCACCCCTATGGCCAGCTCCCTGTGGCTACTATTCTTTTCAAAGGAAAGATAATGACATGTTGATGGCTATTTAAAGAAATCCTTAAGACAACAATTTCAGAGGTGGTGGCCATTGATAAGATATCACAAAGCAGGGACAAGAAAGTCTTTGAAATCTTGTGGAACAACACAAGGTGGTAATGGCAACTCTGCTTGGGACCTAGCAGAGCGTGTTAAAGGCCTACAGATAATAAAAGCAGCACTGAGGTCGGTCAAGATGAGAGCATGCACCAAGTTAGGGGCAAACACTTACTCTTTGACTAGTGAAGGCCACGTTTTGGTGTCCTTGAGGGCAGCGCTCACGTCTGTCTTGTTCCTTGAAGAGTCCCCAGGATCTAATGCAGTCACTCAATAAATGTGGGAGGA
This sequence comes from Lipotes vexillifer, assembly GCF_000442215.2. Classification (NCBI taxonomy): domain Eukaryota; kingdom Metazoa; phylum Chordata; class Mammalia; order Artiodactyla; family Lipotidae; genus Lipotes; species Lipotes vexillifer. Next base: position 1,232,577 of record NW_006796752.1, on the reverse strand, counting down.
TAGAAGGAAAGGAAAATGTTCCAACAGGAAAGATGAGACAGTTTAGAAGGCACAAGTGCAAGTGTCTTTCCTTTGTCATTTTAATTTATTTCCAAAAATAGATGATGGCATTTGTATAAATTCTTTGCTGAGTTGTAGTTTAGTGTTTTATACATATCACATTTAATTGCATCTCTTAGGAACTTGGGTGCCATCGCTGTCACCTAAAGTCCAGAATTGAAGTGTCAGCATTTGACTTTCCCATTATCATCTACTTCTCACCACCTGAACAGCTGCAGTGTTCCTGGCATTTCCCTACTGGATGACAGTGCCAGTGCCTGGGGGGGATGTCAGCCAGGAGGCCCTGTCATTTGCTATAAGACATTCTTTTTTAAACAAGTTTTTCATTTTGGATTAATTTTAGATTTCCAGAAAAGTGACAGAAATGGTAAAGAGTTCTCATATATTCCTTATCTAGTTTCCGATAGTGTTAACATCTTGCATATCTATGGTAACTTTATTAAAACTAAGACATTAACATTGGTACATCACCGTTAACTAAAATCCAGAATTTATTCAGATTTCACCAGCTTTTCCATTAATGTCCTTTTTTAAAAAGAATAATAGACTTTATTTTTGGGGGGTAGAGTTTTAGACTTACAGAAAAATTGAGGAGGTAGTACAAGTCCTACAAACCCATCCCATTCCAGCCTCTCCACACCTTGCACACAGCTCCTCCTATTATTAACACCTTGTATTAGTGTAGTACATTTGTTAAAGTAATGAGCTAACATTGATACACTATTATCAACTGAAGTTTATAGTTTGCATTAAGGTTCATGTTTCGTGTTGTACAGTTCTGTGGGTTTCGACAGCTGACTAATGACATTTATCTACCATTACCATATCATACAGAATAATTTCACCGCCCTAAAGATCCCCTGTACTTTACTATTCCTCCCTCTCCTCTCTCTCCTGGAACTCCTGACAGCCACTGATCTTTTTACTGTCTCTTTAGTTTTCCCTTTTCTGAAGTCTCATATACTTGGAATCATACAGTATATGTAGCCTTTTTAAATTGACTTCCTTCACTTAGCAATGTACATTTAATATGTCCATGTCTTTTCATGGCTTGAGTAACATCCTTTTCTGTTTCAGGATCTAATTCGGGGTACTGCATTTAGTACGGAGGCATTTTTAACAATCCCGTTTCTACGGTCTCTTTTCAAAGCAAGAAATTCAATTTAGTGTCCTTTGGCAATCTTCTTTTTGACACTTAATGTTATATTTATTTCTCTAACAAATAGTAATTGAGCTCTTATTATGTGTCAGGCATTGTCTTAAGCAAGGAATACACAGATATGAACAAGCTATACAAGATCCTTGCTCCCATACTTTAAAAACCATTCCTGGGCTTCCCTGGTGGCGCAGTGGTTGGGAGTCCGCCTGCTGATGCATGGGACGCGGGTTCGTGCCCGGGTCTGGGAAGATCCCACATGCCACGGAGCGGCTGGGCCCGTGAGCCATGGCCGCTGAGCCTGCGCATCTGGAGGCTGTGCTCCGCAAGGGCGGAGGCCACAGCAGTGAGAGGCCCGCATACTGCAATAAAAAAAAAAAAAATTCCTAAAATTCCTATTAATGGCTGCATACTATTCCATTTTGTCAATTTATGTTGGAACAAATCATCTCCAAAATTTCCCTGTTTTTAATAACACCATGATGAATACAAACCTTTGGCTACCATTCATTATGTCCTAGGAGAGAGTATTAAAAGTATATAAGATGGGCACATTTGAGGTATTTAATACATGGTGCCATATTCCTGATCAGAAATGATGTAGCTATTGACACTCCCTCCAGACACAAAAGTTCCTGTCTTATCTTTACTGTGACTGCTATCTCCCCTCTTACATCTTGCCCCTACTCTTGGTGGTTGCCCTCAGTTTGTTTGCCCCCTTCCAATGCAAGCAATCTAAGCAGTCAGCCTGCCTCCAGTCCCAAGCAGTCCTCTTGGCTCTAGACCAATTCATACAATCTACCTCCCACCAAAACTCCTTTCTCTGTGTGTGTGCTGATCATGCATATCTCACTTTTCAGTATTCCATTCCCTCTCCAACCCGCGCTTAACTTCTTTAAGCCCAGGTTCCTCACTGTAAAATTGGCACTCTAATGATGAAGGCTAACAGTTATGCAGGGTTTACAACCATTAGTTGCCCCCAGGTGACCAAGCTCTATTTTCATGACCCCAGGAGGTGATGCTAGACTGTGAAAAGTATGTAAACTGAGGGCAGTTTTCTGTGATTCATCTCAAAACCCACTCTCTTTTTTTTAACTCTTTAATGTGTCACTGTGTTCTTATTAAGAGTACATACCTGAGAGACAGCCCCTCATTCTGAAAAGCTCATTGTCTTTATCTTACTGAACACAGTAATATGTACTGGAAATAATATGGTCTTTGGAAGCAGACATACCTAGGTTTAAAAATCAGTGCAACCGGGCTTCCCTGGTGGCGCAGTGGTTGAGAATCCGCCTGCCAATGCAGGGGACACGGGTTCGTGCCCCGGTCCGGGAGGATCCCACATACCACGGAGCGGCTGGGCCCGTGGGCCATGGCCGCTGAGCCTGTGCGTCCAGAGCCTGTGCTCCGCAACGGGAGAGGCCACAACAGTGAGAGGCCCGCGGAACGCCAAAAAAAAAAAAAAAAAAAAAAAAAAAATCAATGCAACCATTTGCAAATTGTGTGGCCTTTTAACATGTGACATAACCTCTTTGAGTCCAGATTCCTCATCTCTAAAATTGGGGCACTAAGTATGGCTAACCCCTGGAAAGAGTTTACCACGTACAAGACACTGTTAACTTGATCCTCATTACAAACTTATGAGGCAATAACCTCATGATTATTATCATTCCCATTTTGCAGAGAAACAAACTAAGGCTCAGACAGGGTAAGTGACCTGCCCAACGTCATGCAGCTAGTCAGTATCAAAGCTGGGATTGGAACCTGGGGAAAATGGCTCCCGAGTCTAAATTCTTAATCCTTACATACATGCCCTCTCGCTGATCCTGAATGAAATAATTATGAGGATTAAATGAAACAACCTATATTAAGGATCTATTACAGTGTTCATGGCACATAAATTTATACTCCCTTTTACCCACTCTTGTTTTAACGTTAACTTCCTGGTCCTGAGGACTCAAATCTCAGCCAAACAAGTACAGTGCAAACAGACCATTCTGCCTCTCAATCAGACATAGCTCATCACGTAGAAGGAACTTAGAGCCTTTCACATTCCTAGAGGGAAGACTGAGCAGGGAGAGGTGAGAATGGTTTGATGAATGGGAGTGTGGTCAGGGAGGGCTTTGAGTGTCCATACGGAGGCAGTGTAATGTAGGGTAAACAATATGGGCTTTGAAGTCAAGTGAGTTTGAATCCCAGCTCTGCCTACCTCATAGGGTAGTTGGGAAGATTAAATGAGATGTGGTGTAAATGACATTCACCACACTTTCTCCTCTTAAATTCATTCACACTTATACAACTGGACACTGTCCAGCAGCCTAGATAGAAATAAGACTAACCTCAGAGTGAAAACTTTAAAAAATACATCGTTCTGTCTTAGATTTAGTCAGCAAGTGGATTGCATCTGGCACAATTGACACCAAGCTGTCAGGAAGGTCTGCTGGGGTCTGAGAACAAGGCAGGCCTTTGTGGGGGTCAGCAGAGGGGGAGGCTGGTGTGGTAGGTGAAGGTATGTCTGTCCCTAAAGCAGTGTGCTTGTTCAGGCATCACAAAAACCTGGGTGAAATAACCCGTATGACTCTCAATCATTTACCACTCAGAGCCTATATTCACCAAGCAACCTTTCAATTAACACCTAGGTCCCCAAAAGAGTGTCCAGGTAGAGTACACAGAAGAATTCTGGCGCTAGAAAGAAAAATCTGCATTATAAACATATAGAAATCAACCTTACATGAATTAGGAGCTATTGCAGTCCAGAAGGTAGAATAATCCTTATTCTCCTAACATCCTTTTGATTCTATCATCAGGAAAATTTTGGAAACCCCACCTTGAATCTCTGACTGCCTGAGCACCTACTTTTTGCCAGGCACAGTGAAGAATTTAACACTGAAATGACACGGTTCCTGCTG
>NW_006796752.1:1224107-1228442 GCF_000442215.2 Lipotes vexillifer | reverse complement strand
TGCTGAAACAACTTAAAACCTAGTAGAGATAATAAGGCAAATACACCAAGAACTAAAATAAGGCACAAGTCGGACAAAATGCCATCTCATTATCACCTTGAAAACCCCCCAAGGCCAAGTTCAGGCCTCCTAGTTCTATTCAATTTAAGGAAGTGATAATGAGGAGAAATGTTCTTGCCCATTAAAAGGGTTCTTAACGGGTAGATCAAGACTAGCTGCTAAATGGTGGAATTTTACCTTTCAAGTTACATAGGTAATACATGTTAGCTTTAATGATATATACTTTATAAAGACTATTTCTACGAAAGGAGAAAAAAAGAGAAATGCATACATGGGGGACAGAAGCATCATTTATTTATAGATAAAGAAAGGGCAAGAGGAGCTGATGGCAAAGGCCATTTGTCCTCACAGTGATGAGTGAATCAACAGGCATAATTCAGTGGCTCCCAAATCGTGCCAGCACTGACCGGGCTGACGGCAATGAGTCTGCACTAGGCCACACCCCACCCTCACACATGGACCACGCTGCCCTGACACATGCACATACCTCTTCTTCCCCTCATCCTACCCAGCCCTCTCAGCCCAGACCAAACAGTGCCTCTGCGTTAAGCTCTTCCTGCTGTCATCTAATAGAAGGTATCCCAGCCTCTTCCAAATTTCCACTTGTGTTGTCTCAAAGGCCTTATTGGCATTCCTCACATTTTGTCCTGCAGGTGGCTATGAGGTAACAAAAAGAATATCAGAAATTGATTCAGAAAACCTGAGCTGGAATTCAGATCTTATTGCCAACTAGCTGTCGAACTGTAGGAATAATGACAGTTAAAACTGAAAGTCCTAATTCCCTATCTCAACAAATGGAGCAATTGTGTCCATTTCAAAGGATGACCAGGAGATTTCAGTGAGGAAGTTTCTGATAGTGACGAGTCAGCTGCAAGGGCCCCACAAAACTGAAGCCAGCAGGAAAGCACAGGATGTGCCCTTCATCAAAAATGGTTTCAAAGGGAAGAATCTAGTTTTTAGGAACAGGAGGAGGAAGATAGCTTGATGGAAAGATCCACAGAGGGAGTACTTAACATACCTGTGATCTTCCCATGGTAGGAGAGCATTCTAGACGCAAAATTAAAATAACGATAGGGCTTCCCTGGTGGCGCAGTGGTTGGGAGTCCGCCTGCCGATGCAGGGGACACGAGTTCGTGCCCCGGTCCGGGAAAATCCCACATGCTGTGGAGTGGCTGGGCCCGTGGGCCATGGCCGCTGAGCCTGCGCGTCCAGAGCCTGTGCTCCACAACGGGAGAGGCCACGACGGTGAGAGGCCCGCGTATTGCAAAGAAACAAACCAAAAAAATAAATAAATAAAATAAAATAAAATAAAATAAAATAATGATATCCCTCATGTTTATGACAGTGGCCAGAAAGAATCAGACCTGAGAAAAGTATAGGGATGTGTGTTAATAAACTAAGTAATATTTTAATTTGAATATGTAAACAATAGACTTTAGATAAACAAGAATAACCTCAACATGGATCCCAACCAGAGTCTTTAATCTAATCTGTGGACTAGACACCTGGGTCTCTCAGAAGAGGTTTTATTAGAACTGAACTTGGGCACTTATGGACCAGTAGTAACTACTTAAAATCAACCCAAAGGCTGAGAATAAAGTCGTGGGGAAAACATCAGACTGAGAATCAGGGGAGCTGAATTCCCGTTTTTTGGTCATTAATGTTTGTAAAGCAGCCTTGGGAGAGTCTCTGGGCCTCTGATTCTTCATTTCTATAATGAAACAAAGCCATGATTGTCTTCTCAGGGCCCTTTCAGCCCTGTGCTTCTGTGACAACTATCAAATCAACAAAGTTCAAGAGGTCAGTAATAAGCCAAGGGGAAGCCATTCTGCTCACAGCCCCACCTTGAAGTCTTCAATTATGAAACTTCCATCCCACTCAAAGCATTCAGCAAACCCTGTGCTGGGCACCAGGGCTAGACACAGGTCACCCAGGAGCTGAATGCACATCAGAATGACGAAAAAAGAAAAAATAGTCTAAGAATCAGAAAATCAGATAATCTTAAAACTAAAAGGAATTTATAGATTATCTCTTTCTAGTTCTTTCTCGTACAGAAAAGGAAACCAAACATGGTAAGAGTCAGAAGTCCTTTTCCCAAGAATGTGCAGCTAGAGGAAGATGCAGGAAGTGCTAGATGGAAAGAGCACCAGACTGGGAGTCCTTGCTGTGCAAGGAACTAATTGTGCCACTCAGGGTCGGTGGCCACGTCTCTCCAGGCTTCAGTCTCCCCTTCTGGGTAATTATGCATCTCAGCTACTGCTTCCTCCACCCTAGCTCTCTCTACAGTTGTGACGTTGAGATTGGAATCCAGGCCTCCTGACCAAAAAGAAATATGGATACTGAAGAAATGCACCCAACTGCAAAGTTCTGGGCAGATCAGAGGAGTGGTAGAAACCAGCTTGTCCTGGAGCCTGTTAGTACCCCAGGAGACTCATCTAAGAATTGGTTTATGTGTTTCTAAAAATACTCTTTACCTGGTCATGGAAAGACCTTTACTCATTTACTCATTCAGAAATGTGTAATTTGTGAGGCTAGGAAATAAAATAAATTGACAGCAAAGTCAGAGGATGAAAAGGTGTACGTAGGCAGAGGCTGTTTTAAAGCTGATAAAGCTTCAGTTCTGAGTCCTTTACTAGCAGGAACTCCTTCCAAGGTGCTGGAAGGGCCCTAGCAGTGGGTTCACATGGTCCTATTGAAAGCCTGCACCTCAGATTGGGACTTGAACCCACGTGCCGGGACTCAAACCCAGCTTAAAACCAGATCGGGACTTAAACCCGGCCAAAACCCACAGTCTTCCAACTGAGATCACACACCTGGTTTCAGGACTTAATGAAGCTCAGGTTCTTGATGTCTCATCACAGAAAGAATTCAGTGAGAGACAAAGTGATAGGTAAGAAGTGGATTTATTGAGAGAGAAACTCCACAGACAAAGTGTGGGTCATCTCAGAAGGTGAGTTGTCAGTTTTTATACGGGTGGGTAATTTCATAGGCTAATGAGTGGAAGGAGTATTCCAGCTATTTTGGGAAGGGGTGGGGATTTCCAGGAATTGGGCCACAGCCCACTTTTTTATCCTTGGAACTGTCATGGTGCCTGTGGGTGTGTCATTTAACTTCTGATATGCTACAGTGAGCACATACTAAGGCTCAGGGTCTAGTGGAAGTTGACTTGTCCACCATCTTGGACCCATTTGATTCTAATCAGTTTATGTCATGTCCTCGGGCTATGTCATTCTTTAAAAGTTGTGCCCTGCCCCCTTCCCTCCTGTTTTAATACGATTGTACAAAATTTGTAGAAGTGAGATATTTTTGAATAATTTTTCTTAAAGAAGACAATGAGCTTCAGGCCCCATAAAACCTATATCCAGGAGCTTTCCTGGTGGCACAGTGGTTAAGAATCCGCCTGCCAATGCAGGGGACATGGGTTCGAGCCCTGGTCCAGGAAGATCCCACATGCCGTGGAGCAACTAAGCCCGTGCGCCACAACTACTGAGCCCGCGCGCCACACCTACCAAAGCCCGTGCGCCTAGAGCCCTTGCTCTGCAACAAAGAGAAGCCACCACAATGAGAAGCACGTGCACCGCAACAAATAGTAGCCCCTGATCGCAATTAGAAAAAGCCCATGCACAACAACGAAAACCTAACGCAGCCAAATATAAAATAAATAAATGAATAAATTTATTTTAAAAAAAAACATATATCCACTCCTGTCTTCAGGTCTGAATTTCTTCCCTTCTCTGCTCTTCTCTCCTCCTTCCTTTTTTCTAGGACTGGACAAAGCAACGGTTTTTTGTTTGTTTGTTTGTTTTTGTTTTGTTTGTTTGTTATGAAAAGAAATGTACTACTTGAGAGAAGATCAAGTCTGAGGAATTAAAAATAAGAACGTATAAAAAGCAAACTTTGAGTGAAACCATCACAGTGCCCTTGAACGAGATAGGTAAGGGTGGGTTCTACTATCAGTGCAGTGAAGTTTGCGGAAAATAAAACCCGGACTGCCTTTCATCTCATAAAAGTTTCAGCCGTTTGGGTTGATTTGACACAATGGTGACAGATCAAAAACAAAAATTGTCAAACAACATGTGCCAATTGTTAAAATGTATTTGTTTATTATTAACTTGTCTATTCTGCTGATAGTTAAGTCAGATAAAAATAAACCCATCTGATGACCTGGTCCACAAATTCATTTGTGGGTGAGAATTTTACAGTCACCACTAGAAGAACCCCAGGGGAGGATTCATTTAACTTTTTTTTTTTTTTTTTTTTTTTTTTTTTGGGATG
>NW_006796752.1:1184384-1224097 GCF_000442215.2 Lipotes vexillifer | reverse complement strand
TTTTTGCGGTACTTGGGCCTCTCACTGTTGTGGCCTCTCCCGCTGCAGAGCACAGGCTCCAGATGCGCAGGCCCAGCGGCCATGGCTCACGGGCCTAGCCGCTCCGCGGCATGTGGGATCTTCCCGGACTGGGGCACGAACCCGCGTCCCCTGCCTCGGCAGGTGGACTCCCAACCACTGAGCCACCAGGGAAGCCCTCATTTAACTTTTGACCTCTTCTACCATAGAACAGAAAGGCCAAGTCCAACTTCTCAACTTCATTGAATAGAACCCACCAACTGGAGATTGTTACTTTGTAGTGGGTGAAAATGTTTTTTTATAGGAGGGGCATTTGGTTGTGTTCCTTAGGTATGCCCCATAAATGCACTCTGCTTGGGACTAGTCTGTCGCTGTGAGAGGCCCACGTGTCTGACGGGAGATAGGGCGTGGCGAATTGAGATATTGTGAGGGTGATTAAATTATGTAGCTGTTACCAGATGCCTCTACCGTGTATAACCCCAAACTTTTACATATGGCTCCACAGATTTCTGAGCTCTGCATTTAAAATAGAAACCTCTGTGAAGAAGCCACAGGTATTTAACAACCTTTTTTCCTGTAAGCAAAAAAGGAAAAGTCAAATATTTTAAGTATGAATCACGAGCAAAGCCAAATGAAGATCCTGAAGTTTCTTTCACAGATTGACACACAATGACATCCTGGGAATGGAGAACAATTTCTCCTTTCTTTCTGGGGACAGACATTTGTCATTTCAGATGGAAGAGGTCAGCCTAAAGGCAGGATGATTCAGTAAAACATCACTTTCCTCTCAAGACTCTAAAATGCAATGTTTCCCAAACTTGCCAGATAAGAATTATCTGAGGCAACTGAGCAGATTTCCAGGGCTTAGGTGGAGTCCAGGAATCTGTGTTTTTAGCAAGCATCCCAGTTGATTCTTATCACCATCACAAAGGCAAGGTTCAGAATGGCCCCCAGAGTCATCACATTATTGGAATCGATACAGCAGTCACCGGGAAATGTACTTTAACATGTATAGAGCTGGGAAGTCACTGAGGTTCATGGCTTAGGATTTCATCTTCAAGCCAAGATGTTAAACATATCAATGAATGTGCGTTCCTTATTATCGCCCATAATGGTTTCTTTCCTCATGTCTTAAGGGAATGCCATATGCCCAGAGGTCCTGGTAGCAGAAAACCAAAATATTAACAGAATAAATTACTCCAAATTAGACTTGTGCTGCTGAACTATCCTAAGGTTTTTGGAATATTAACAAACTTGGACCTGGCCAAGGATCATTAATAGCATTGTCCTCTGGGCATATTCTTTGAATGAAAACCTTCAGAATTTGCTTTCAACTGCCCCAGTATTAGCATCTTCATCATCCTGCAAAGAAAGCAAGGCGTTGGTTTTGCCAGCTCTTCAAAGCCTTCTCTGTGATACTTGCAGTCAGAAACGGCTCACCTTGGGGACAGTGCCAGAACCCCTGGCTGCCTCTTCCCTTGCCTGCCAGTTCCAGCATGACCCAGACAGCTGAAAAATGCAAGGAAGGGTCCTGTCGCTGCCGAGAGGAAGGAAAAGACTCACTTCCTCCTCTCCAGGGATGCCCTCCAACTAAGAAGAGCTGCCAAGATCCAAGGTCAAGCTCATTACACACATGAATGGTGGGAAGAATCACAGAATTATGAATAAAATATAAACCTGTGAGAAAGTGCCTCCTTACTGTCAGACACTGGGCTCTCTCACATGCTATTAATATGTCATGGTTCTGTTTCCTCAACACAAGTGTAATTCTTTATTATTAATATCATTATTATTATTATTAATTTTTAAGATGATACATCCACATGTTCAAAACAAACAAGATACAAGGTGAAAAGTCTCACTTCTACCCTTGTCTTCCATCTGCCTCGTTTCCTTCCTCCGGCCCAAACAATACCACTGTATGTAGTTTCTTGTATATTCTTCTAGAATTTATGCAAAAACAAGCAAATACAAATATATATTCATATTTTCCCTTGCTTTTTCTCACCCAAAAAATGGACCTTAGAACTCTTTCCATATTGGTGCAAAAAGAGCAGCTTTGTTCTTGTTTATAGCTGCATAGTATTGTATCATAGGATGCACCAGTTTGTGATGAAACTATTGGTTTTCAGTCTGTTTTCCCCACAGTGAAATAAATGGCTGTGTTTCAAACACTTGAAAATTAAATAGGACCAGAAACACCAAGAGGGTCAGTGAAGTTGTACAAGCAGAATTTCTGGAGATGCTCAGATGGATATATTTAAGAAATATATTCTGTTCCATATAATTACAAAAATTATTTACTAGATCATGTTATACAATAAGAGCAGGCACAAAAGCATCTGAGAGAAATTAGAAAAGGATGTGAACCCAAATCTGGGTTAATTAAGGTAAAAAAAGGAAAAACAAGAGAGACAGAAGACCAGCTTTGTTTCTGTAACTCCCTCTCAGCTTCGTCAAACTGCTCTCAGTTCTTAGACCAAGGCTTGTTCGAAAAGCTTCCTTGAGAATATGGACTCAAGTGGCCTAATTAGGAGGGGAAGAGAAGGGATTGGGTAAAGGGAAGGTCTGAAGGAAGACAAGGACGGCCATTTCCACGTGCTTTTATTCTAAGAAGCTAAACTATTTCCCAAGTAGTGTTTTCATGGTAGTATTTCCTCTAAGCTGTGATTTTACAGAAGGAAGACTTTTAACTTATAACTCAATGTCTTTGGCCACAACAATATTTAAAGCTATGTCCTTCGGTTCTTAACCAAGCCTTGAACTGTTGAGTCATATAGATATCTGTGATGTCCCCTTTCTAGGGTTTTCCTCTCAGAAGAGGTCAAAACAAGAGGTTTCATCTCTGGCTTAAAGCTTACTAATATTGATACATCAGTAAGTACATTTCAAAGTCATTTTAAACTTCAAAAGAAAAACGTTCCAAATATTTCTAAAAAGTTGGGAGAACTTTAACATGATCTCCACCTTTGAACTCTAGCTGGTGTTCAGTGACCTGAGATGTTAACTAAATTTAGCCAAAATTAAATGAGCATACTCATATGCTGATCATAAGAAAGATCATAAACAGACACCACTCTTCTGGAGGGACATTTAGCTTTATATAGATAAACCTTTTAAAAATATATGCTTTTTTTTTTAATTGAGGTATAGTTGATTTACAATATTATATTAGTTTCAGGTGTACAACATAGTGATTCACAATTTTCAAAGGTTATACTCCATTTACAGTTATTATTATTAAATGTTATACTCCCTGTGCTGCATAATAAATATATACTTGTAGCTGTTTATTTTATACATAGTAATTTATATCTCTTAATCCCCTTCCCCTATCTTGCCCCTCCCCCTTCCCTCCCCCACCAGCGACCACTAGATTGTTCTCTATATCTGTGAGTCTGTTTCTTTTTTGTTATATTCACTAGTTTGTTTTATTTTTTAGATTCCACATATACGTGATATCACACAGTAGTCGTCTGTATTCATTCTTAGATTCTGAAGTCTAAGATTTGAGAGTCTATACCAAGGAAACTTTATACTTTCGTTGCAGGAATGAGAAGCTATAGGAAACTGGATTTAACAGGTGTTCTCAAATATTTTGGTCTCAGGACCTCATTATACTCTTAAAAATTATTGAATACACCACAGAGCGTTTATTTGAGTTGAATCTATTAATATTTGCTATATTAGAAATTTAAACTGAGAAACTGAACTAGAAACTCAAACAATCGCTCAAGGGCTTTTCCTCCAGATGTTCACTGAGACTTCAGCCTGCCGCGGGAGTGCCTTATGAGTACTTCTCATTTCATCACACAGCATATTAATAGGACGTGAACTCATGGGTTGAAATTTCATAAAATTAATAATTTGTTATCTAATTAAATCATTAGTTAAACGATTATTTAAATAAACTATAGTTTAACTGTACTTTTATTATGTAATTATTTTTCAGTTATTAATTATCATTTATTTGCTAGGTATTAGTTATTACTGCACTATGCAAAATCCGGCAATAAAAACTGCAAGACATATGGGAAAATGGGTTTGGGGCACAACACTCAAAAACTTTATCAATGACACAGTAAAAAAAAAAAGAAACAAAATAAAACACGGTTTTACACAAGTTAAATGTGCGTTTTATAAATATGGCACTTTACCTGGAAAGAGACCCCAAGTTTGCTGTGGAAGCAGATGTCTGCTTGCCTGCCAGGCTGCCCACTGGGGTCCGAAGCCCACCACCCTGTGTGGAAGAGGCAAAACACAATAAAGAGAAAAAGAGTGATAGAAAGGTGAGAAGAAGAGAGGAAAATGAACAGAGAACAGGGAGAAACAATACAAAATAGGCTGAGAGGAAAGAGAAAGAAAGACAGGGAGGGCTCTGGCCTGGCCAGGGTACCCGGGTTCCAGGGGAGGGAAGGGTGGCAGTTGGCCAGTTATGGGGAATTGGTGGCAGGAGGGTTGTCAGAATCAGGACAAAAAGTTGCAACACCAGATGTTGGTGGTCATGGCTCATTGTCCTTGGGAGGGTGTTTGTATGTCTGTATGAGTGTGTGTGCGCACGCGTGCAGCTGGCTGCAGTTTTCTGCATTCACCCAGTGTTTCTCCTGGAAGAAACTGAGCATACACGAACCTGCTCAACTGCTCCCTAGTAGTATTAATCATGTTGGGACATATTTACATTTCAAAACAAACATTACCAGTACTGACTGTATTTAGATGATCTGTATAAATCTGGAAATATGTACACCCTGTTGACATTAGTTCTATCTCAGTGTAGGATTATAAGTGACTTAAATTTTCTTCTTTCTGTTAACTTGTATTTGCTAAGTTTCCTTCAAGCAATATGTATTAATTTGTAATAAGAAATTGAAGAACGTGCTTTTAAATTTAAAACTCCAGCCAAAAGGTGTGATCTGGTTCTAAAAACCAACTACAAAATGGATTCTCTCCCTGAGCCAACCAAAAATGTTAGTCACCAACTAGTCTCTGGGGATTACACTGGAGCTTTATTCTGCATCCTCCAAGTCAAAGAGTCAAAAGGTGAAACTCCAGGCCCCTGAGGCCTTGTCTTGCCCAGTCTCTTCATTTTACATTTAAGGAAATGGAGGCCCTAGGAGGTGAAATGATCTGCCCAAGGTCACGTAATTTGTTGGTGACAAAGCTACAACAAAATCACAAAGTCTCCTAGCTTTCAGTTTAATTATCCTTTTCACTCTTCACTTGCTTTTTTTTCCCTTTCTCTCTTTCTTTTTTCTTTTCCTGCCTAATAGTCACAGAGGTATTGTGGAACAGAGACTGATTTACACAATACCAAATCAACAAATCATTTCAGTCCAAAGAAATCTAACAAAACAAAACAAAACTGTCAACGAGGTGAAAAATAAAATCATGCCAACTTCTTGTTTCACATTGTATGGACAAAACAACCAGTAATTATGTGGATGTTTCCCTTTTCAACTGGTTGCTTCGGCACTGGGTTCTCATAGCCTCGGTATTAGAATAACCAAACATGAGGGTGGTGGGAGGGAGAGGAAGGAAATCTTATTCTCTAAAAGCAAGTTAAACTCCTCAAAGCCCTAATACCCATATAAATAACGGAATTTGGACATTAGATTTAACAGCACTTTCCAGTAACAACCAACACTCTAGACTATGTAAGAAAACATCCTTTGGGAGGTCAGCCTGATTGATAGGGACACTAGGTGCTCACAAATTCCATGTATCCAAGTATCCTCAATGATCTAAAATAAAATAGGAAACATTGAAACGCTTTTATGCCTCTTCAAAGAAATAAAATGCAATTTTGTCTCCATGACACCAAGATGGTTTCATTTATCTGCCTAAAATCAATGATCTATATTAACTATAGAAAATTTTCAACTTGTTTTTAATATGCAGTTCACTCTGTGTACAACTCAGCCGGCCAAGGCCTCAGTGACTACATCAGGAAAAAAGGACACCTTTTGAATTAGAAAAGATGGAAAACCTGGCCGGGCCAAACACCGCCTTCTCTCAAGCACCTGATGGGAACTAATGAAACACCTGGTTTCCCGCCTCCAACAATTAAGTAATCAGCTGCCTTTGGTTACCCATAACAACTCACACAGACAAGGAGGTTACCAGGCAAACAGACTGCAACAATTCAGGATCCAGAGCCAACTGGAGCCCTGAAATGACACATATTTCCAGGGCAGTCACTAACTTCCGGTGTAAAAAAAGGAAGTGGAATTATTTTTTAAAAGTCCAGGACTTGGCAGCCATTTGCTGAGGTGCCCTCATCAACATAAAGCATGCATAGTAAACGAACTCAAGAGGGCATTTGTGGTCAGAAGTATTAGGCTTCCCAGCCTCACCAGAGGTCAGTCTGTCTGACAACTAAGGGCCCTGCTTTTCCCTTAAATAATATTTACTGGTGTTTTTACTTTATCTGGTTTTATTTTCTGTAATTTTATTATGGTAATGCTCAGAAAGGTAAATTCTGAAATTTTAAATAAATGCAAAATAATAATAATAATCAAGCAAAGGACCACTTAAATAAAATAAGGCATCTTGAACTAGAACTGAAGGCTATCACCAATTTAGCAAAGACACACAATGAAATCTCATATTAAGGAAGCCAGTTTCTAGATTCAGGGGGAATGAGAAAACGAATGAATTAAAAGCAAAATTTTATTTAAATGGCTTTAACCCAAAGTAGCTTTTTTGGGTTTTATTTGTTTTGAGGGAGAGATTTTTAATTGCAAATGCAATTTCTTTAATAGATATTAGGACTATTCATATTTTCCATTTCTTCTCGTGCCAGTTTTGGTAAGTGATCTCTCTTTTTTTTTTTTTTTTTTTGCGGTACGTAGGCCTCTCATTGTTGTGGCCTCTCCCGTTGCGGAGCACAGGCTCCGGACCCGCAGGCTCAGCGGCCATCATGGCTCACGGGCCCAGCCGCTCCGCGGCCTGTGGGATCTTCCCAGACCGGGGCACGAACCCATGTTCCCTGCATCGGCAGGCGGACTCTCAACCACTGCGCCACCAGGGAAGCCCTAAGTAATCTCTTTGAAGGATTATGTTCATTTCTTCCAAATTTTTGAGTTTATTGATGTTAATATGTCCATACTATTTCTTTATTATCCTATTACCTTTTCAATGTCTATACTTATGATCTTTAATGATGTCACCTCTTTTTTTCCTGATATTGGTGATTTCTGTCTTTTTTTCCTTGCTGAATCTAGTTAGAGTTTTGCCAATCATATAGACGTTTTTCAAAGAAGTTTTTAATTTTCAAAGGAAGCACTATTGTTTTTCCTCCCACTGCAGCTTTATTTAATAAGCATGGTCCATCATTTCTATTTTATTTTCAAGGTGGGTCTGTGTCCCAGCCCTGCACCCATTGCAGCCTCTGGTAGGGATTGGTAAGGTGGGCCAGCCTGGAAAGTGCTTACTGAATCTGTGTGGGGCAGGCAGTCCTCAGAGTGCCCCCATTTTCTATTGTGCATTTCATTGACTACTGTTCTTATTTTTAATTTCTTCTCTTTTTTTACTTACATCAAGTTTAATTTGCTATTCTTTTTCTAGGTGCTTGGTATGGTGGCTTGGATTGTCGATTTTAGACCTTTCTTATTTTTCTAATGTAAGCCATAGATTTATTTCCCGTTTAGCATTGCTTCAGCATCAGTCTACAAATTTTTTTATATTTTCTTTGACCCATGGGTTATTTAGGAGTAATCATTTAATTTCCAAACATTGGGGGATATTCCAGGAATCTTACTGCTATTTGCATTTAATTTAATTCTACTTTGGTCAGAGAATATATTCTGCATTATTTCAAATTCCAATCTTTTAAATTTATTGAGACTTGCTTTATTTGTTCAGCATATCATTTATTGCTGAATGAAGGGTTCTATAAATGTCAATACGTCTAGTTGGTTAGTAGTGTTGCTCAAGTCTAGAATAGAAAAAAATTGGATAAATAGAAAACAAATAGGGGGACTTCCCTGGTGGTGCAGTGGTTAAGAATCCACCTGCCAATTCAGGGGACATGGGTTCGATCCCTGATCTGGGAAGATTCCCACATGCCGCAGAGCAATTAAGCCCGTGAGCCACAACTACTGAGCCCACGCGCCTAGAGCCGGTGCTCCGCAACAAGAAAAGTCACCACAATGAGAAGCCTACTCACCGCAAGGAAGACTAGCCCCTGGTCGCTGCAACTAGACAAAGCATGCGCACAGCAATGAAGACCCAACACAGCCCCCCAAAAAAAAAGAAAAAGAAAGAAAACAAATAGCAAGATGGTAAATTAAAGCCCAAGCACGTGGTTAATTCTATTAAATAAAAGTAGTTGAAACACTATAATTTATAAAACAGAAGTCCCTGGCGGTCCAGTGGTTAGGACTTGGCACTTTCACTTCCAGGGCCCGGGTTCAATCCCTGGTCGGGTAATTAAGATCCTGCAAGCTTTGAGGCACAGCCAAAGGAAAAAAAAAAAAAAAAGATTGTCACACTGAATTTAAAAAGCAAGATTCAGTTACATGTTGCCTGTAAAAAAAACTTTAAATACATAGACACTGGTAGGTTAAAAATAAGAGGATGGCAAAAAGATACAAAGTATAAGAAATCAGGAATGTCTGTATTAATATCAGAGAGAGTAGATTTCAGAATAAGGAATGTTATCAGGGATGAAGAGAGACATTTCATAAAGTAGAAGATCAGTTCATTAAGAAAACATAACAATACAAAATGTATAATGAACCCAATAGCAAAGTTTCAAAATTCATGGAGCAAAAGCTTATAGAAGTGAAAGGAAAAACAAACCCATGTAATTGGCTATTTCAACACTTCTTTCTTAGTAGTTGATAGAACAAGTAGACAGAAAATCAGAAAGTGTATAAAAGACTTGAGCAACACTACTAACCAACTAGACCTATTGACATTTATAGAACCCTTCATTCAGCAATAGAAAATTTTGACTTTTTAGATGTTTTTAGAATGTCTTCAAGGAAAATGAAGACAATTATGTATTAAGATGTCTCATCTGGAAAGACTACAAACCTGAAATTGAAAAAAAAACAACAAAAAACCCCCACATACATCTGAATTGAAGACAATATTTCTCAAATTTGGCTGAATATTAGAATCAGCTGGGAAACTTTTTAAAACTTGATGCCTAGAACATACCTCAGACCAATTAAATCAGAATCAAATAAAAGAAGTGGTGACTGCAAGAGCCTTTGGACTGGTTCTAGACCAAAGTGTTGGATAGTAAAGTTTCTCTTGGGAGGCCTCGACTTTC
This sequence comes from Lipotes vexillifer, assembly GCF_000442215.2. Classification (NCBI taxonomy): domain Eukaryota; kingdom Metazoa; phylum Chordata; class Mammalia; order Artiodactyla; family Lipotidae; genus Lipotes; species Lipotes vexillifer. The sequence continues at coordinate 1,214,799 of NW_006796752.1, read as the reverse complement.
CTTTTTTCTTCCTTAACCCCTTTCATGAAGGTTTCCTCTCACTGCATCTCATCCCATTAGGTCATAAAAGTTAGTGGGATTGGCCACTGTGTAGGAGAGCACAGGTGCATGTGACTACCAACAATTTGTGAACTCATACAATGGCTGCACCCCGAAAGGCATGAAAATTGACAGGGACCAGAAGAGAATAAGATAATAGCTGAGGCATTAAAGGCAATCTAATTGTGGCCAATTTGTTTCCCCTTTTAAAATATTTTTACTTCTGTTACAAAGTTGTAACTAAAGATTAAAATAAAGTAAAAATTTAAAAGCCCACCCTTATTTTGGATTATAACTTGCATCCATAATATCCACTGAGGTCCTCTTGAGCCCTAAAAATGAAGCCTGATATCCTCTCTGCTGTGGTCTGAATATTTGTGTGCCCCCCACAAAATGCACATGTCGAAATCTTAACTTCCAAAGATGCTGATGGGGCCTTTGGGAGATGCTCAAGTCACAAGGGTGGAACCCTAGTGCATGGGATTAGTGCCTTATAAAAAAGGCTTGAGAGATCCCTAGCCCCTTCCACCTGGGAGGATGAGGTCAGGATACCAAGAGAAGTCTGTAACCTGGAAGAAAGCCCTCACACAACCATGCTGGCTCCATGATCCTGGACTTCCCAGCCTCCAGAATTGTGAGATGGAAGTTTCTGTCGTTTATTGCCACCCAGTCTGTGGTATTCTGTTTACAGCAACCTGAATAGACTAAGACACTCTCCCTTGTCAGAACACTTTATATCTGTTAATTCTCCTTTGTTTCTGCCATTTGAAGGAGAATTTTCTAGGCAAAAGTCTCCTACTTTTATGTTTTTAAGTGTAATTTATTAATATAAAAATATCATGTTACTAATTATTCTTCATATACTGTAAATTCTTCAAGTAAATTTTTATAGCTTCCTACCACATCGTGATTTGCTCCTGAGCCCCTATTGTTGGACATTTAAGTTACTTCCATTTTTCACTCACAAATAAAATGCCAGTGAACATTTGTTGATAAATATGCGAGTTCTTTTCTGATTATTTCCTCCAGATACTAGGCCACTTGTCTGGAAGACCATGTTATCAGTACCCTGGATGACATCAGCATTTGGGGCAGCAACCTGAACACACTGCTTATTCATATCAAGCTTTCAGCCAACCCAGAGAGCCCTCTTTTCCCACACTTGTTGCTGTTTAACCACATCTCCTCTACCCAGAGCCTAACACATTTTGTTATCAACCCATTCATTCTGAGCCTACCAAAACTCAGTTTTTATTTCTTAGTTTCCAAAGCAGTACAAGTTGAATGTAGGAAATGGGAAAAAACAGACAAGCTCACAGATACCAATAAAAAATATTTGCCACAGACATAGAAAATATATTTATGGTTACCAAAGGCCAGGGGAGGGGAGGGATAAATTAGATGTAATGGATTAACAGATACATACACACACACAAAATTTTATTTTGCTAGTCCACAGCCAAAAAAAATTTTTTCACAGAATTAAGACCACACAGCTTTTCTAGTTGCCTGGAACCCACACCTTATTAGAAGGAGGCTGTGTTGAGATATCTCCTCCCACACATCTCCTACCCACTCTGATGCCTCACAAAGTAGGACTCACTCCAGAAGCCTGGGTGCTATGCCTACTCTAGAACTTCTTGGCTTTCTCCCAATTCAGAAGGTTCACAGCCTTTTGGGGATGCCTTACATGCCACCTCCCTAGGTCCATTCCCAGCCTATATTTCATGTCTAGCTGCCTCCTTAATGTGGAATCATCAGAGGAATGAGCTCTATTTCTGGCAATACTGAATGAGGCAGCCCTTGTTAGGCAACTATTAATGTCAATGCAACTTCTAAGTTCAGCAAATATTTATTATGGGCTTGCTCTATGCCCAGCTTCAAGCTGAGACACCCTGATTCACTGAAGCACAAAAAAGCTCCTTCCTTCAAAGAGCTCAGAGGATGGGGTAGAAACATCCCTCAGGGAGTAATTCACAAATTGTCTAGGAAGCAAAATATTAAGGTTTTAAAGCTAATGAACATATAAGAATAGCCTTGTGACACCCAGCCTTCTCGGCACAGCTGATCACCCACTCTTTTGTACCCGAGTGTCAATACACCTAGTAGAGCACTTAGCTTACCTTTGGACTTAATGTATTTACAAGTCTGTCTCCCCCACCAAACATAGTGCCCCGATTCCTCGCTGCGTGCCCAGGATCAACGCAGTACTGAACAAAGTAGACCATCAGCAAACGCTCACAGAAGGTACAGATGTTTTCATCTGTATGTGATTGCCACAGGGAAAACCACTTTTAAAATAACAAACACCACACACTTTAAAATCTGCCACTACACTATACACCTTATAAAATGTAGTCTTTAAGCTTAAAACAGTTTGTCATTATTGTAAATATTATTCCAATTTCTTGAACAGTATTTTAATACCTTTTATTTTTCTATTTGAAAAAATAGTTTCAATTTTTTTTTTTTTTTGCAGTACACGGGCCTCTCACTGTTGTGGTCTCTTCCATTTCGGAGCGCAGGCTCAGCGGCCATGGCTCACGGGCCCAGCAGCTCTGCGGCATGTGGGATCCTCCCGGACCGGGGCACGAACCCGTGTCCCTTGCCTTGGCATGTGAACTCTCAACCACTGTGCCACCAGGGAAGCCCTTTTTCCTTTGCATTTTTGTTGTCTAATACATGGTGAATATTTAGGTGCTTACATGATCTAAAAATGTATGTTTTCCTATTGTGTACCACAGGTTCATTATATACCAACTAGGTCAAATTGATTACATTGTTTTTCAAAATAAAGAATTTTTGATATTAAAAAAAAAATCTGCCACTAACTCTTTGAAATAGTCATTAAGGATAGCAGGGAGGAGAAAATGAATATTATTTTGATATCTCAAGGCTAAAATGTCATTCCCACTATTTTACAACTTTGCAACCACATTATGGATTTCCCCGAAAAGTATTTGTATCTGGGTGGTGAAACCCATGGGAGGAAAATGTAAATGCCAAGAAATCTGGGCAACGTCTCCACATCAGATTGCAGAAGAGAAAGAATAAAAGCTCACAAGTGTTAATCTAACCCCAAACTGACAAAATTAATGTACGCTTTCTGGAAAGTCTGGGCTGAGTAAGTTCTAGTGCTTAGAAAAAATAGGTAAACAGTCCCTTCTTCTGGTCATTATCTTCTGAAGTGCACGAGACATTAAATAAACAGTCATATTATGTTCAAAATACTTCTAAGATGAAAAAGACTGTCAGCCAAGCATTTGCAGAAGATAATGGCAAAGAAAAGACAACGTTGTAGAACTAAGACATCCAGAAAATAAAAATCATTTAGCAGGCTTTCAGAACTGACAGGTTTTGAAGAAGGCAGGTTTCTTCCCACCTAAAATTTTTTTAAGAAAAAAAAGTGGTTTTTTTTGTTTTTTTGGGTTTTTTTGCGGTACGCAGGCCTCTCACTGTCGTGGCCTCTCCTGTCGCGCAGCACAGGCTCCGGACGCGCAGGCTCAGCGGCCACGGCTCACGGGCCCAGCCGCTCCGCGGCATGTGGGATCTGGAGATGGGCTTAAACAGTCCTGGTCTCATAGTCCGGTGAGGGGGGCAGACACTCAAAACAGTAGATCAGGGCTTCCCTGGTGGCGCAGTGGTTGGGAGTCCGCCTGCCGATGCAGGGGACACCGGTTCGTGCCCCGGTCCGGGAGGATCCCACATGCCGCGTGAGCGGCTGGGCCCGTGAGCCATGGCCGCTGAACCTGCGCGTCCGGAGCCTGTGCTGCGCAATGGAAAAGGCCCGCGTGCCGCAAAATAAAAAATAATAATAATAAATAATAATAGTAATGTTTTGTTGTTTAGTTATTTATTTTGGTGGCTTAAGGGCTGGAAAGGATTTTGGACATGCTTAAGCCCAACTCCGCCTTTTCCCCACTGACAGGTGAAGAAACTGAGGCCCTGAGGACTTTTCAAAGTCAAGAGCAGAACAAAGCCTGGGGTCTCAGTATGGAACTCCGGTACCCCTGATCACAACAAACAAATGCATCGCCATCCCCTGAACTTGATGCAAGAGGCCGTGCTCAAAGGGTTCAGGGGCTTTTAAAAAAACAGACAATACAACAAGTAAACGCACTAGACTGGATTCCGCATTGGAGGCAAATTCTATAAAGCACATTATTGAGATAATTTTTGAAATTTCATTATCAATAATAGTATTTAATAAATGTTACATTTCCAAAATTTGCTAACTCCCATGTTTATATAAGAAAATGTCCTTGTTCTTAGGAAATACGACCTGCAGTATTAGCAGTAAAGTGGCATACAAAGGGTGGAGCTTTTTTTTTTTAATATTTATTTTCATTTATTTATTTACTTGGCTGCATAGGGTCTTAGTTGCGGCACACGGGATCTTTCGTTGTGGCACGCAGGCTTCTCTCCACTTGTGGCGCGTGGGCTCTAGAGCACGCAGGCTTAGTGTCCCCACTACATGCGGGGCCTTAGTTCCCCTACCAGGGATTGAACCTGAGTCCCCTGCATTGGAAGGTGGATTCTTAACCACTGGACCACCAGGGAAGTCCCAGCTGGAGCTTACTCTTGAATGGTTCAGAAAAAAACACCTTTTTTAAAGAGACAGAAATAAAACAAATTTGGCAATTGGTGGAACTGAGTGAGGGGTATAAGGCATTCTTCATACGAGTCTTGCAGCTCTTCTATAAGTTGAAAGTTTTTCCAAATACAAGGTTCAAAAACATTTTAAAAACTAGATATTCTGTATATTTATTCTGGTCCACTGAGCAAAAGTACTTGGTGACTCCATCTAGACTGGGCCTGCTCTGAAGGGGAAGGTGACAAGCATCTACTTGGCACAGATTTCAGGACACAGAGTCTCCATCAGACAGAATGCTGAGCCACTGAGTAGACCAAGCACTCCATTCACTGGAAACAGCAGAGGCAGAGCCCTGAGGCAGGTGAGTCAGTTTAGGGCACAAACTCTGGGACCAGACAAGCTTACAGTCCTTGCTTTGCCACTCACTGGCTTTGTGACTGAGGGCAAGGAGCTCAACTTCTCTGCATCTCAGCATCTCCAGTAAATGGTGCTAACAATACCTACTTCACAGAGTGATAGTAAGGATTAGATTATGCAAAATGCATACAAACCTCTAAGCCTGGCACAAACACAGGTCATGATAAAAGTACGGCTGCCAGAAAATATCTTATTCACTCATTCATTCATTTGCCCCTTCACTCAAATCCACAAGCTTATATTTCAATAAGAGCCATGCCAGGCACAGGGTGTCCAGCAATGTGCATAACCATTTCCTCCCTCAGAGGGTTTACATTCTAGGAGAAGCTGGCAGGTAAATAGACCATTACACTAAAAGTGTGACCAGGGATGTGAATGGCCAGCGTGAGAGGAGGTTTAGCACTGCGTGGGGACACTGGGACAGGCACCTAAGCCAACCTGAGGGGGCCAAGGAGGAGCTGCCATCTCAGCTGAGACCTGGAGGATGGGTAGGAGTTAGACAGGCAAAGGGGGGTCAGAGGGAAGGACATTCCAGCCGGTGGGAGCCGAAAATATAAAGAGAGACAGGTTGCGGAGCCTTTCAGAAAACAGCAGCCCAGGTATGTACCAGCAGAGGTGCCAGTGATGCTAGAGATAGCATGTAGTGAGACATGTTTCTTGGTGATGAGGCTAAACAGAAAGGTTAGAGCCACAGAGAGATCCTCCAAGTGTTAAGGAGCTGGGGTTTGTCCTGAAGAAACTTCTGATGGATTATAAGCAGAGGACAGGCAAAAAATCATGCTGGCTTCAACCCACTCCTCTAAGACCAAGACTGTGTGTGAAGCTCTGGCTGGAGATGATAATGATGTTGGTGATAGGAACTAGGCTAGATTCCAGAAGAATCTGGAGAGAGCATAAAAGGTTTTGGTACTTGGGGCTTCCCTGGTGGCATAGTGGTTGAGAGTCCGCCTGCCGATGCAGGGGACACGGGTTCGTGCCCCGGTCTGGGAAGATCCCACATGCTGCGGAGCGGCTGGGCCCGTGAGCCATGGCCGCTGAGCCTGCGCGTCCAGAGCCTGTGCTCCGCAACGGGAGAGGCCACAACAGTGAGAGGCCTGCGTACGCAAAAAAAAAAAAAGGTTTTGGTACTTGCCTGAGGATAATTTAGAAGAGGGAGGAGTCTAGGAAAACTTGTGTTTCTAGGTCATGAGGGATATTTCCTTGGCTGGATGGTGTCCCCGTTAACTGAAACAGGAACTATGTGGAAGGTGGTATATGACACACAGGGAAGGAATGTTCTTCTGCTACTAGAAATTGGTAAGTTTATCAGTCACATGGGGTGGGGTAGGGTGCATCTGGGTGGGATGGGAGGGATAGAGAGAAGGTGGAGCAGGAGAGTATAATCTAAAGGGGTCAAACGTGATATAGAGATAAAGTTCCCCCTTCTCACAGTTTTGCCAAGGGCCAGGTTGACAAATTAAACATCTTGAGAACTTGTAATCCTCCCACTAAGAATTATGTGAAGAAATAGCTGACAACTGAAAAAATGTTAAGATGCATACATTTTATGTGCCAGCAATTCCACTTCTAGAAACCTGTCCTGCAACTCTACTGGCATTTGTGAACACAAGATGAACATACAAAGTCTTCCAATGGGGAATTAATAAATCAACCATGGTACAGCCTTACTATGGAATACAAACAGCTATTAAAAGAATGAGGTAGTAGGTGTAAATCTACATGGGAAATGGAAAAAACTCTGAAATGTATTGAATAAAAAAGCAGACATAAGCAGTAGAACACCCCCTCTAATATTATCCCATTTCTGTTTACTAAAACAGTCATGTGGGTTTGGGAGCCAGGACTGTATTAGGTATGTGTGTGTGTAGGTACATGCAGTATAAATAAATGGAAAGATATATATTGAACAGTTAACATCCCAGGCATGAGAGTAGAATAGGGGAGAGAAAGTTAGGGGTAGGATAAAAAGGAACCTGTAATTGCATTCACATGTTCTGTTTTGTTTGAATTTATTTTACAATAAACATGTCTTCACATTACATGTGTATATATTTTTAAACCATCTAAAAGTTGGAGGAGGACTTTGGGGGATGCAAAGAGAGCTGATTCAATAAATATTCTTTCAGTTTCTACTGTGCATCAAGCACTAATTAGACGCTGGGGATACCGCAGTGAACAACAATAGCAGTGGTGCTTCCCGCGTAGATCTTACAGTCTAGCAGTGAATGCAGACCATTACACATGATTATAATAAGGAATGACAACGCCTTGACCAAGAGTGATTAGGTCTTATTGGGGCACATAGGAGCCCTGGAAGAAATCAAGGATGGCTTTCTGGAGGGGGTGCCATCTAAACTGAGACCTGGAAGATTAGCAGGAGTTAGGAGAGAGAGTTTCCAGCAGATGATACCGCAGAGGTCACTGAAGCTGAAGAGACTGTTGGTGAGCAGCTGGGTAGAGCTAGGACCTTGTGAGAGAGGCAGAGTGAGACATAAGGCTGGGGTTTAAAGCAGGTCCAGGTTATGAAAGAGCAAGTGTGCGCCAGGCCATAGAATTTGGATTTTATCTTCACTGTGCCAACCACTGACAAGTTTTAAGCAAGGCAGCGATATCTGCAGGTTTGCGCTTCAGAAACATCACTGTCAGCAGCTCTTCTCCATTGTGTGCTCAGACATACGGATGGGATCAGTTGGAGGGAAAAAGATAGAAGATTCAGGATCCCTGGTTTAGAAGAGAGACTGTAGAAAAGCAAGTCTGGCTGCTCTAGACCAGTTGAATTAATACAGGCAAGCGAAGCAAGTGACAGAGGTGGGAAACAAGCAGCTGACCATCTAGTAGAGAAGGAAAGCAGATAACCAGTAAGTACAAATAACCATATTAAATATTAAGGGTGAGGTAAATGCTAGAAGTCTAAACACTAACCCTGCAGCATGGAGAAAGGATTAGCTGATGGCGAGTGGGAGGACCAAAAAGGATCCTGGACGAGGTGGTATTTGAAATGGGTGGTGAAGGATGCAAAGAACCTTCAAGAAGCAAAAGTATACAGTAGAGCATTTTGTTAGAGGGAACCGCGTGGACACAGAAAAGTCCAGAAAGAAGTTCCGTAGAGCTGGAGGGCATCGGTGCTTGTGAGTATGTCATGGGAAAGCAAGATGGAAAAGTGAGCTGGGATCTGATACTGATGACAATACTAACTCACAGGAATGGCGCTTGTGCCAAGCTCTGTTTCTCATAACACCTGGCATAACACGTATGTGCTTCCTTGTCTATTGTCTGAATCTGCACTAGAGTGAAAGTTCCATGAAGGTCAGTCTCATTTACCACTATCCCCCAAAGCCCACTTCAGTGGCTGGCTTCTAGTAAGTGCTCAACCAGTATTTGTTGAATGAGAACGTGAATGAGTGAATGTAAAGTGGGAGAAATAAAATGTAAAGCCCTTCATACAGGAGATGGCATAAAATACAGAGGTATTTAATAAATTGTAACTACTATTCATAGTTATATGAATAATAGTTATTGTAACTATTATTCATAGTTATATGAATAATAGTTACAATAATAGTCATTATTATCATCATGCTTTGGGGAGAATTAGAAGAAAATTCAATTCTTCCAGTTGGGTTAGGGAGGTTGGCCAATTATCTTGTCAAAACATCTTGATTAGAATATTTCATTACTCCTGAAAGTTCATTGACTATACTGTAAACTTAAAATCTTTAGCAAGGGGCTTCCCTGGTGGCGCAGTGGTTGAGAGTCCGCTTGCCGATGCAGGGGACACGGGTTCGTGCCCCGGTCCGGGAAGATCCCACATGCCACGGAGCGCCTGGGCCCGTGAGCCATGGCCGCTGAGCCTGCGCGTCCGGAGCTGTGTTCCGCAACGGGAGAGGCCACAGCAGTGAGAGGCCCGCGATAAAAAAAAAAAAAAAATCAATCTTAAGCAAGGTTTGCAGTCTTTCATTCTTTAATTCCAGCCTAATTCTAAGAAGTTCAAGGTTCATTCTCTAGAGGCTATTCTTCTTCCCTGATCCCTGCCCCCATATAGCCAACAGTTTCATTCCTCTTAGTTCACTGGCAAACTCAAAAGCCTTGGGTGGTGGTGGGGGAGATGGATATTAACATAAAGGCGTTAAATAAATAATAATAACAATATCCAGCGTTAAACCATTCCCTAGAACTATGCTAAAGCAAATTACTCATTAACAACCTACCGGTAGGTATTATTCTTGTTCCCACTCCCCTGGGTGAGTAATTTACCCAAGGTTGTGGTTCCTAGTAGGGGACCTGGGACTTGAACTGCCCCGAAATCCACTTGATTAACCTCTCTACCATTTTCTCTGTTCTGGCAGCAGAGTTTCAATGAAAAGCAGTGAATCCAAAATTTGGATTTTATTCTGTGTCAGGCTGTAGCTTGGAGGAAGGATCCTGACTCTATTCAGGAATTGGCTTCCAGTCACATTTCTCCCTATGTTTAGGGAGACAAGTCAAGAGAAAACAGGGAAGTTAGCTGGAACCTGATCCCAGGAAATTGTCCTTTACTTGGTAAGAAATGGAGAAACAAAGGGAGTTTGAGCAAAGTGACACAGCTGGTTAAGTATCTGTGTGACACCTCTGAGAAAGCACTACTCAAGGTACTCGGCAATATAATAATAGTTGTTTACCGGCTAAACGTGATTAGTCCTGCCCACAGGGCAGGTGAGGGTAAAGCACACACACACTTGGGCACAAAGTGAGGAGAGCCCGACAAACGCCAAACCAGCCCCGAAACGTGTCACCTTCCCATTAGTAGGCAGGAAGGTGACGTGACAGGCTTGGAGACCGGGAGCTGAGGGATCTGTGATTCAGTTCCCAGCCCGCAGGCTTTCATCCTTTTGCTAAGTACTAATTGAAGGTAATGCCTAAGGCCTTTATCACCTCCTCACCAGAAATCTGCATTCCCATTCAAGTTAATTTCTCCCTGGAACCAGAAATCTCTAGTTCAAAATATTCCCCTCAAACCAAGCTAGCCTTTTGCATTAAATTAATCCTAACTACCTCAAGCCGGCCTCCCCCAGATTCTGGCTGCTCTAATGTAATTTGTCATCTGCTAAAAGTTTAAAAAAAGAGGAAATCTCCAAGGCGTTGCCTGGGTGTAAAACCTGAACAGGAGAAACCGTCTTTTTTTTTTTTTTTTTTAATACTTATTTATATATTTATTTGGTTGCACCAGGTCTTAGTTGTGGCAGGCGGGCTCCTTAGTTGCTGTTCGTCGGCTCCTTAGTTGTGGCATGTGACCTCTTAGTTGTGGCATGCATGTGGGATCTAGTTCCCTAACCAGGGGTCGAAATTGGGCCCCCTGCATTCGGAGTGCAGTCTTAACCATTGTGCCATGGGGAAGTCCTGTCTTTTATTTTTTTATTTTTTGGCCGGGCCATGTAGCTTGCAGGATCTTAGTGCCCGGACCAGGGACTGAACCTGGGCCCTGGCAGTGAAAGTGCCAAGTCCTAACCACTGAACCGCCAGGGAATTCCCTCTTTCTTTTCTTTTAATATAAGAAATCACTCTTTAAGAACATATGCTTCACTAGTTTTATTTTTCACACGATTACAAAAGTTATAAATGCAATAAGCAACTCTAAACAGTATTACAGAGACTAAATCCTCCATAACCCCACCTGTGAAAGATAACCATGGTTAGCAATGTGGTATGTTATCACCTCCAACTTCTGATTAACTTTTAGACTACTAGATAAGAAATAGATAGGCAGATAGATAGTATTAATCCACACTTACATAAACAAATAAGCAATATATGCTGTTTTGCATCTTTTTTGGAGTTTTCTTTCTTTTTTTATTTATTAAAGTGTAGTTGATGTACAATATTAAGTTAGTTTCAGGTGTACACCATAGTGATTCCACATTTAAATACGTTATGAAATGACCACCATGATAAATCTAGCAACCGTCTGTTACCAATTATTATAATATTATTGACTGTATCACTTATGCTGTATATTACAACCCCATGGCACATCACTGCTTACCCTTTTTGTCCCACAGGAAAAATAAAGACAGAAACATCTATATCATTTACAGTGCATAGATTCAGATCGTGGAAATATTAGTCAGAATCCAGACATCAGACTCTGAGTGAACTAGGGAAGATTGATAAAGGCCTTTAGTTTTAGGCAGGCGATTGAAGAAGCAAAAGACCTTGATGGATGGAGAAATGCTTTTCTATGGGAAAGGATAATGTTCTAGTTTGGAAAGATTAATTTGGAAGTCTCTAGTGTTCAGCTGGAAATTTTACAGTGCTTTAAAAACTTATCTTGGGGCCACTACATCGAATACATTGTTATCAGACAAAATAAGTACTTTTGTGGTCAGGTAAGGCAGCATTAGAAACTCTGAAGGGCAGCTTTTCTCTGGGAAATCACACTTGCTTCAAACACAAGAGCTGGTGGCTCTGTGCCACCAATACTCAACAGTCACATAGACACTCCTGCACCTAGAGGACCAAAACAGCAGAGAGGAGGGTGCAACACGTTGGTCAATCCAGCTGAAAGATCTGTGACTTGGATGATGGCTCAGGCACTGGCTGGCTGTGCAACCCTAGACAAGCGACTTAACATAGCTACACCTCCGTCCCCTTCCTTATAAAGTGAAGGCATCCATAGGATGCTTTCCAAGGTATTTTTCAGCTCTGTAAACTGTCAGATTGTGAGTAAGCTAAAAGTTACTAATTCTCGGTGCTGGGGTGTATCAGATCGACCTGGTGAGCCAATAAAGAGCACTGAGGGTAGGACCTGGCCCTGGGATGTGTATCAAGTTCTTGGAGGATTCTCTTACTCACCAAAGTTCAAGAACCACTGAGTTAGGGAAAGGATGAGAGTCAGAGCAGAGTTTTTTAAAAACATGTAGGTATTGTGAGAATTAGTGGGATGATACACTAAGGTGTTAAGTGGTACTAAAATATCATTTTTTTTTTCATAGGGGCCTTATTTACCGAATGACTTTACTTCTGGGAAGGATAAATTCTTAATTGTGGTCAGGTCCTTATTGACTGGTAAAAATGTCTCCTGCATTGGGAAACCGCCCCCCCCCACCCCACCCCCCACACACACAGTGGACGCTTTGCCCATCTGGCCCTTAGCAATCCCTCTTAGGTGCTACTGTTTCCTATTTTCAGATGTGTTTTAGATCTGTCCATTGCTCAGAACACTAATACCAACTCTTCCAACATGTGTCTTACTTTAAAGCTTTCAAAGCACTTGCAGATTCACTTCATTTGATTTCACACTCCTCCAGTGAGGTAGTGGGACAAGTATCACTATATCTATTTGATGATGCCAATTTCCCAGGGCCCCCAAATGCTTTCTTAGAGACACTGAACAATGTGCCCATTGAGAATAAGGGAGGATGTTTTGTTCCCTGTTGTATTCTAATCAGCTAGAATAGATATACTCACATATATCTCCTCACAAAAGAGTAGATGTTCAGGAGAATCAAATATAAATACTAATTTTTGCTACTCTTATTTCCTAAAGATGCTATATTTTGATCTCAGTAAGGACTATCTCTTGTTCATCTCGACCAGAACTTAAACTCTGAGAAGGCAGAGATTTTTGTCTGGTCTTTTGATTGCTGTAACCCAAATGCCTAGAACACTGTCTGGCACATACTAAACATACAGTAATTTTTTAAATAAACAAACACATTTTATCGTTAATGCCTAACCTACTGCCTAGACCAGATATATGTTTACTAAGTATGTGATGAATGAAATACCGTAAAAGAAAAAAACCTTAAATATTAAAGCTAATAAAATCTAATTATCTCATCTCTAATAGAATAATTATTGAATAAACATCCACTGGAAACTACTAAACCATCAATAAATGACTATGTGCTGTTTGATTTTTAAGCATATATACTGTATATGTATTTCTACGATTTAAAAAATCAATTTAAAAATTACATGTGTGTTTTTTCACAAGATAAGTGAAAAGGCAGCTTTGCAATATGATTAGAGCTAAGTAAAATAAAATCCATGAATGCTAAAAAAGACTAGGAATCTTGATTCTGTCAAGATAAATGCGTTAATGGCCGATTTTCATGTTCTTTTCTTATCCATATTTTCTGAATTTTCTATACTACACATGCATTGTTCTTATAATAAGGAGAAAAAAGAGAAAATAGAAAAATAGATGGCAGGAAATATACTAAAATTCTAACAATGTAATGTGGTGGTGAAAGTATGGGTTTTACTTTTTAAAATTATTTTCTCTTCTTTAAATGTTTTTTAATCACTTATTCAACAAAAACAAAATTATTATAAGAAACTTGCAAAAATCTAATTTGCTATGCAGTCTGAGCTATACTCTGCAAATATTTGTCAGTAACTTGAAGCACGCACCGAGCGTCAGATTTGGAAGAAGGAAACTTTTACAGGTTATCAGTAAAAGCCATAGTTGTGGCTTCCCTGAAAATCCCAGGAACTTTTAGCTATGGGCACCAAAATATGCCCAGAGTGTGACGGTGGGGTGGTGAATGGGGGTGGGAGGAATGGGGCAGCGTCTGGGGAATCCTTAATATTCCCATAGACCTTCTATGGTAGGAATGATTGATGGATGATATATAATTAATTTCACTTGACAAGCATAAAGGAAAAATTTCCCTGAGCCACTGTAACCTGAGCTAATGAAACCCTATTTAAGCAAGGGTGTGTACTTAGACTGGATCTTACCTTGGTGACTTAGCCATTAGTAGGAATTCACTGTTTACCTTTAGGATTCTTATCAGTACTTAGGCTCTGTTTGCATGTGATTTTCACCTGATTGCTCAACGTGCTCAGCGTTATATGATTTGGGAAGAAATCAAAACTTTGCAAGATCACAAAAAGCTAATCTCAACTATCTAATCTGCTTAAAACTTTATGATTTTCTCTTCTCTTTCAGCATGCACTATGGCTTTCTCTGAAAAGATTCTGTGAACAAACAAGACACCTGTTTCAGGTCTTGTAAAATACCAGATCCTTCCAATTCCTTTAAGGCTTTTAGAGATGCAGGCCATGTTATCAGACATAAACACCCTGCCCCAACTGTTTCTCCAATCCCACTGGGGCAACACCTTTGAGAATCTCCCCTGGGGTCTGCTCTCCATGAGACCCCCTCTACAGAAAGTTCTAGAAAAAAAAAAAGATGAGCTCTAAGAGTTCATAAAGAACTTTTGGGAACCCACACTGGTTAACCCTGGACAGGAAACCGGGAGAGCTGGATTCTGGTGGTACTTTACCCTGTCGTATGACCTTGGACAAATCGCCCAACTTCTAGAACCTCCATTTCCTGTTTGTACAAGGAAAGAATTGAAGTAGATAACCTCTAAAATCTGTTTCAGTTCTAAAATTCTCTGACTCAAAAGAAATCCCCCATGAAGGTCAGTGGCAGGAAGGCCCAAGGTGGACTGATGGACCCTATTTCACAGTAAGACAAATGGGAACCTAACGCAGGGTCTAAGTCCCAGGGAAAACGTAAGGTATTCCCATCTGTCTCTACTCTTGGAAAACTGGGAAGTAAGAGTGTAGATTCAACACTCCTCAAGCGGTCCTCGGAATAAAAGGCCTGGATGCATCGGGTGAGTTGGCATTTGTCTTTCTCCTGGATGGTTGGAGCGGTGTTTTTATTCCCATGGCAAAGAAACAAGCTCATAGCTGTGCCATGCGGAAGTGTTCATGAATACTTAGGGGACAGTGACAGCTGAACACCAAAAGGATTGGTTCTGTGAGCCCTTGGATTTGGGGGGCCTTGAGAATCCTCTTCACGAGACCTAGTCTAGGGCTGCTTTAATGTCATCCAGCGCCTGGGGCGAGCTACAAGCTCCGGCACTGCCTTCACTTATCCCCACCCAAATGTCTGGCCTCGGCTGGGTGTGCTCACAGGGGCTGGCACAGATCCCTGGCAGGGGAGGAGGGAGTGTTCTGGGAGCAGCTTTCTCCCCCACTCCCTGCCCAGGAACCATGTGACGGCCTGCGAAGGTCTCCAGGCTGAAGAGGTTTTTTGATGTCTGCTTAGCCCTACACATCCCACCTTTGGTAGGTGCCTACATCCCTTCCTTACTCTTCCTTGGGAGCCCTGGCTCCTTGCCTTCTGCACTCTTGCTGCCACTTCAGGTACCTCAGAGGGAAACCCTGGAGTCAAGCCCTGTTCTCCCTTCCCACCTCTTCCCAGCATCCGGTCTCACTTCCACATCAATACTCGGTCAGTCTCCCCAGAGTATCACAGGGTATCACTTACCAGTTCAAAAATCCAGTATCACCTATTTCCTAGCAAACTAAATCCAAATTTCTTAATCTAACCTTCAACATTCTATTACCAAATTCTCTCTAGCATATGCCAGGCATTCCAACTCAAATGGAAAATCCCCACAAAGCAGCCCAGACTTACCCATCTACACATTTTGCCCACTCTACACACACACACACACACACACACACACACACACACACACACACACACACACACACTCCACCTTTGTAGAGCTCACTCATCCTGCAAAGTCTAGCTTAAATGACTCCTTCTTGGGGAAGCCTACCTAGCATCTCTCAACCTAAAATCTTCTGAACTCCCTTAACTTTCTGATTCACACCTGTTTGGAGACATTCAACACTCTCTAGTTAAAATCATAGTATGCTTTTTTGTTTTTTTCGTACGCGGGCCTCTCACTGTTGTGGCCTCTCCCGCTGTGGAGCACAGGCTCCAGACGCGCAGGCTCAGCGGCCATGGCTCACAGGCCCAGCCGCTCCGCGGCATGTGGGATCCTCCCGGACCGGGGCACGAAGCCGTGTCCCCTGCATCGGCAGGCACATAGTATGCTTTTTAAGGAACAAAGAATCACTAACAATTACAACCTTTTAATCTTTGTATTTCTATAGCAGAATATATGCTACATAGAAGGTTCTCAATGAATGCTCAATGAACCAAGAGTAGAGGTCACCCAGATACTGCAAGCTAATTATTACACACCTCTGGGTTGCTAAGGTGAAAAGCAGATGTGAGTACCAGAAATTGGAATCCATAAGTTGGAAATACAGTAGCCCCCCTTATCCACAGGATATATGTCCCAAGACCTCCAGAGGACTCCTGAAACTGCAGATAGTACTGAACCCTATATACTCTTGTTTTTTTCTATACATACATACCTATGATAAAGTTTAATTTATAAGTTAGGCACAGAAAGAGATGAACAACAGCTAATAATAAAATAGAAGCATAACAATATACTGTAATAAAAGTTATGTGAATATAGACTCCCTCTCTCTTTCTCAAAATATCTTATTGTACAAATTTAACGTCTGTTCCATCTTAACTAAACACTTGTCACGCACTGTGACCGTAAGTTTTGCAATTTGAGGTGCGACAGCAAAACTAGCAGGAACGGGGCTTCCCTGGTGGCGCAGTGGTTGAGTCTGTCTGCCGATGCAAGGGACACGGGTTCGTGCCCCGGTCCGGGAAGATCCCACATGCCGCAGAGCGGCTGGGCCCATGAGGCATGGCCGCTGAGCCTGCGCCTCCAGAGCCTGTGCTCCGCAATGGGAGAGGCCACAACAGTGAGAGGCCCGCGTACCGCAAAAAAACAAACAAACAAAAAAACTAGCAGGAACTTCTTTTTCCCTCATAATTTCACAGACAGAAGATTCATTCTTACTGTAGATCTTAGCAACCTCAACATACAGTTTTTTTCTTTCCTTATTAAGTCAAGGACTTTCACCTTTTCACCTACAGCAAGCACTTTACGGCTTCTTTTTGGCAGAACCCAACTGCCAGCATCATTACTCTTTCACTTTGGGGCCTTTATAAAGTAAAATAAGGGTGCCTTGAACACGAGAAGTGCGATACCTCCATAGTCGATCTGATAACCGAGATGGCTACTCAGTGACTAACGGACAGGATATACTGGACAAAGGGATGATTCACGTCCTGGGTGGGACGGAGCAGGATAGTAAGAAATTTTATCATGCTACTCAGAACAGAACAATTTAAAACTTAGAAATCGTTTATTTCTGGAATTTTCCATCTAATGTTTTTGGACTGCAGATGCTCACAGGTAATGGAAACTGAGGACTGGCAAACCGCTGGTAAGGGAGACTATGTACATGCTTCTTTCTCTTAAAGTTTCTAATGAAGGATAAACTGTTTTTCACAAATCAAGATGGTATATCTCAGCCACTTTTTTCTGTCAGAGATTCTTACAAAATACTAAGGAAACTGATTGACCCTCTCCCCATAAAAAGGTACATATACACTTCCAGACACATATTCATGAACAGTTTTAAAATTTTTTTTTGGTAATAATTTCAAACTTATAAAAAGTTGAAAAAAATAAATGTTATAGAAATATCCATATACTGTTTATCCAAATTCACCTATTAACACTGTTTGCTTTATCATTTGATCCCTCTAGCTCATTCATTCTTGCTCTGTGTGTGTGTGTGTGTGTGTGTGTGTGTGTGTATAAATGAAATTTTTTCTAAACAATTTGAGGATTGGTTACGTACATCAAAGCCCTTTACCCCTAAATACTTCAGTGTGTGTTTCCTAAAAATACAGATATTCTCTTATGTAATCACAGTAGTTTCCACTTTATAAATTTGTATGTTTTAATCTAATTCACCCTCCCTATTCCAACTGTGTCAGTTGCTCTAATATTACCTTTTATAGCATTGTTTTTCCCTCCAGTACAGGACCCATTCTCGGGTCAGGTATTGCATTTAATTGACATGTCTCATTAGCCTCATTTAATCTGGAATATTTCCACAACCTTTTTTTGTCTTATTTTGACATTGACATTTTTGAAAAGTAAATATCCTTCATCTTTTTTAAAAAAAATAAATAGAACATTCTTTGTTTTGGGTTTGTCTGAGGTTTCTTCCTGGTTAGATCGAGGCTTTGCATTCTTGGGTGGCAAACTGCGTTGGGGATGCCGTGTCCTTCACTGGGAATATCCATCCTTTCCTCATTGGTGACGTTCATTTTGACCATCCAGAAAAGGTGTTGCCCACTTTCTCCACTGTATATTTGCTGTGCTTTGTTGACTCCTGCAACTGTAACAATCTGTGAGGAGACACTTTAAGACAATGCAAAGATCCTGCTCTCCATCGAATTTCCTTTAGGAATAACTTGAAGACATTCACAGGCCTCTGAGGGCCATCTGTGCGCTCAGAGTTAAGAACAAAAGTTATGAGTTTGCTGTTTTTCTCCGGCAGGGGCAGTGATTTTGCGTAAGGTCAATCACACATATGTTCCTAGCACTACGTGGACACTGGAATACTCCAGTGTCCACGTAGTGCTAGGAACTCCACCTCCTGGGACTTCCCTAGTGGCGCAGCGATTAAGAATCCACCTTCCAATGCAGGGGACAAGGGTTCGAGCCCTGGTCCAGGAAGATCCCACATACCGTGAAGCAATCAAACCCTTGCGACACAACTACTGAGCCTGAGCTCTAGAGCCCGTGAGCTACAACTATTGAGCCCATGAGCCACAACTACTGAAGCCTGTGTGCCTAGAGCCGGTGCTCCGCAACAAGAGAAGCCACCACAACGAGAAGCCTGCACACCGCAACGAAGAGTAGCACCCGCTCATCCAACTAAAGAAAGCCCAGGCGCAGCAACGAAGACCCAATGCAGTCAAAAATAAATAAATAAAAATAAATAAATAAATAAATTTATTAAAAAAAAAAAAGAAAAACTCCACCTCTTGCCAGCTCTGCAATTTTTCACCCAGGTTGCTGCGAGCATTAAATGAGATTGGAATAGAGGGTTCCTAACTGAGTCCCCAGCATACAGCCTGTATTTAATCAATGTTAGTCTCCTTTCCCTCCTTATGAATAATTTAATGCTACTGAGGTAGAGTAAATTGTGCCCAAGAATCCAAAGGAAAGCAACATCCTGTGAGAGGTACTCAGCCACAGTCTTTTGAGATCAGGATGAGTGGGACCTTGGGCAAACTTCTTAACCTCTCTGTGCATCAGTCCCTGCATCTGTAAACAGGGATAATAACACAAACTAACCTGTAATGTTGTTAGGGTTAAATGAATTAATACATGTAGAGTGCCAGGCACAGAGTAGGCACTGTATAAATGTTAGCTCTTACAGGTAGAATGTAAGCTCCATGAGGGCAAGGGTTTTGCACCCTAATATATACCTGCCTAGAAGAGAGCCCTGCACATAGTAAACAATGACACCCCCAAGAAATGACTCAGAAATGCTAAGAAATCAGAAAGGGCCTTGAATTCTCCAGCTGATGTATAGTTTCCTACTTGGCTTGCCATTACCTGCAGCTGGCTGAGAGAACTTGTCAGACCCTGGGTAGGACAAAACTCTGAAGAATACTTTGCTCCTACCAGCTCGTGGCAGACAATTTCTTAGTTGGAAGCTTTGTTTTTTGTTTTGTTTTGTTTTGTTGACTTCTTCAATTCCTTTATTTCTTTTTTTATTTTATTTTATTTATGTATTTATTTATTTATGGATGCATTGGGTCTTTTTATATATATATCAGTTTATTTTATTTATTTATTTATTTTGGCTGCTTTGGGTCTTCGTTGCTGCACGTGGGCTTTCTCTAGTTGTGGTGAGCGGGGGCTACTCTTCGTTGCGGTATGCGGGCTTCTCATTGTGGTGGCTTCTCTTGTTGCAGACCATGGACTCTAGGCATGCGGGCTTCAGTAGTTGTGGCTCGTGGGCTCTAGAGTGCAGGCTCAGTAGTTGTGGCACATGGGCTTAGTTGCTCCCCGGCATGTGGGATCTTCCCAGACCAAGGCTCGAACCTGTGTCCCCTGCATTGGCAGGCGGATTCTTAATGACTGCGCTACCAGGGAAGTCCGGAAGCTTTGTTCTCTTATCACAGGACAGGAAAGCAAAGGCCAGAAGCAGGTGCAGCCAACCAGGGCAGGCTGAACAGTCTGGTTGGTGGAAAACTGCCCCCAGTCCTCACCTCCAGTAGAAAAAGGGAAATAACTACACTGTAGGCCTGCCTAGTGCACTGCCTCCTTTCAAAACACTTTGATCTCTGGTTTAACCAACTTAACTGCAAAGTAGGGATTCCCAAGCAGGAGGTTACTTCAGGAGGTTGTGGTTAGCAAGTGCATATTGAGAGCAAGCATTGTCCGTAGACTGAATAAACAGCGTGTCTTTCAAAGGTGAGCTACATCCTCAGCAGGCTTGAAGGTGGTGATTAGGATATCTGAAAGCACAATTTCCCATCCCTCATCAAAATTGTTGAAAATGCAGATTCTAAGGCCTCGCTTCCAAACAGCTAAATCAGCATTGGTGGGGGAAGGGTGGCTGGAAGTGGCGATGGGGGTGAAATGGAGATGGGGGGAGGTGGAGGAGTGGCAGTGGTGAGGTATAACAAAGCAGGAATCTGCCTTTTATAAAAATTAATTAATGAAGTTTATTTTTTTAGACCAGTTTTAGGTTCACAGCAAAACTGAGCAGAAAGCACAGAGTTCCCAAATACCTCCTGTCCCCGCACAACCTCTCCCACTATCAACATTCCCCACCACAGCAGTCCATTTGTTACAAATAATGAACCTACCTTGACACATCATTATCACCCACAGTCCATAGTTCACGTTACGGTTCACTCTTCTTTTTGTTTTTTTTGCGGTACGCGGGCCTCTCACTGTCGTGGCCTCTCCCGTTGCGGAGCACAGGCTCCAGACGCGCAGGCCCAGCGGCCATGGCTCACGGGCCCAGCCGCTCCGCGGCATGTGGGATCTTCCCGGACTGGGGCACGCACCCGCGTCCCCTGCATCGGCAGGCGGACTCTCAACCACTGCGCCACCAGGGAAGCCCTACGGTTCACTCTTGATGTTGTACATTCTGTGAGTTTGGGCAAATGTGTCATGATGTTTATCCACCATTATAGTATCATATAGAGTAGTTTCACTGCTGTAAAAATCCTCTGTGCTCCACCTATTCATCCCTCCCTCCTCTCTAACTTCTACAACCATTGATATTTTTACTGTCTCCATAGTTTTGCCTTTTCCAGAATGTCATACAGTTGGAATCATACAGTATGTAGTCTTTTCAGATTGGCTTCTTTTACCTACTAATATGCATTTAAGATTCCTCCATGTCTTTTCATGGCTTGATAGCTCGTTTCTTTTTAGTACTGAATAGTGTTCCACTGTCTGGATGTACCACAGTTTGTTTATCCATTCGCCTACTGAAGAACATCTTGGTTGCTTCCAGGTTTTGGCAGTTATAAAGCTGCTATAAACACCTCTGTGTAGGTCTTTGTGAGAACGTAAGTTTCAACTCATTTGGGTAAATACCCAAGGAGTGTGATTGCTAGATTGTATGGTAAAAGTATGTTTAGTTTTGTAAGAAACTGCCAAGCTGTCTTCCAAAGTGGCTGTACCATTTTGCATTCCTATCAGCAGTGAATGAGAGTTCTGTTGCTCCACATCCCTGCCAGCATTTAGCGGCGTTAGCGTTTTCGATTTTGGCATTCTAATATGTATACAGAGGTATCTCATTGTTTTTTGTTTTTTTTAAATTTATTTTAATTTTATTTATTTTTATTTTTGGCTGTGTTAGGTCTTCGTTGCTGTGCAGGGCTTTCTCTAGTTGCAGTGAGCGGGGGCTACTCTTCCTTGTGGTGCACGGGCTTCTCATTGCAGTAGCTTCTCTTGTTGTGGAGCACGGGCTCTAGGCATGTGGGCTTCAGTAGTTGTGGCACGTGGGCTCAGTAGTTGTGGCTCGCGGGCTCTAGAGCACAGGCCTAATAGTGTGGCGCATAGGCTTAGTTGCTCTGAGGCCTGTGGGATCTTCCCGTACCAAGGCTCGAACCCACGTCCCCTGCATTGGCAGGCAGATTCTTAACCATTGCACCACCAGGGAAGCCCTTGTTGTTTTAACTTGCAATTCCCTAATGGCATATAACGCAGAGCATCTTTTCAGAAGCTTACTTACCAACTGTTTATTTTCTTTGATGAGGTGTCTGTCCAGGTCTTTTGCCTATTTTTTAAGTCAGTTGTTCATTTTCTTATTGTTGTTTTAAGAGTTCTTTGCATATTTTGAATAACAGTCCTTTATCAGATGTGCCTTTTGTAAACATTTTCTCCCAGTTTGTGGCTTGTCTTCTCATTCTCTTGAGGAATCTGCCCTTTTAACCAGCTCATTCATAAATGCAATAAAGTTCATGCTCTGTGCTTTCTGCTCAAACTGAAGAGTGAGGAAATCTTTCCTTCAGCATCAAAGCGTAACAATGCACTTTAATTTTGCTTTTAAGCACAATCCTATAAACACTCAAAGTTACATGTATGATGAATGTAATTAAATGTGCATTTGTGAACATCCCCAAATGTATCTTTAATCCAGTTTTATGAAGAAGTCAAGAGACCTGGGTTCTAAAAGGAATTTGGTCACTAATTAGCTATATGACCTTGGACGAGTCTCTGTCCACCTCTAGACTCCAGCTTCCTCACATGTAAAATGAAGGGGATGAATTAGATGAGCTTTAAATTTCCCTCTGGCCCTGTGGTTCCGTCTTTTCCATCAAAGCCAAGGCAAGGAGCACATTACTCTCAATGAAACTTCTGAGTAAACATGGGTGGGCACATATTAGTGAGAAATGCCTTTGACTTGGCATCCCCTAGACTATGGGTAACAGTCTTCAAAGTCAGGATTTAATGCAGATTTGACTAATGCATAGATGAAACAAGGTTAGTGTCCCCACAAAAGTGCCACTGTGGTCGGTAAAACAAACCCAAATTGATAATGGCTAAATTTAAATGAGAAACTCTGTGTGTACATATACACAATTACATATAGGGCAGAACATAGGAAATTTCAGACTCAACAGAGTTTGTGAATGCAAAGAGAAACAAAAATAGAAACCATCAAATAGCCAGATGGCTGAGCTTTCTATTTTTAAATATATCATGAGTTCTGTGGGAGTATGTCAATGAGTAGCACTAAGAAAAATGTGGTAACCTTGAGCGTTTCTGTTTTCTAAACAAAACAATATCACACAGGGTGTCAAATAGCAAAGAAATTACATAATGAAATGAAAGAAATGAATGCTTTTAAGTTCATGAAGCCCAGCCTTTAATATTACACCATGATTCAAAGCACTAATCAAATGTTTTTCCTACTTGAAGCTGCGAGTTATTTACAGTGACTGTAATATTTCCAAGGGATACCTAAATTAGTAGGTAAAGTTACCTTTTTTTCCTGCTCTCAAATTTCTACACTCAACTTCTTTTCAAATGTCCTCATATAGTCATGGCGTAGCCAAAAAACGTGACAGAATAAACACATCCACGGGTCATCGATGAGCCGAACTCTGTGAAACATCTAAGAAAATGTGTTTGGAAAAGGTCTGCACAGTTTAGAAGAATTTTAGAGTAACTCACGAATCAGCTAACCCAGTCAACAGATTACTCACTTAAGAATGATATAATTACTTTCAGTTTGCTTAAAGCCAGGGAAAAGTTGACACAGCGATTAAAGGAAAATGGGTGAAAAAAATAGAGTTACTTTATGCCGACTAAATTCAGGCTGTTCCAAGGAGTAGGCCCAAGGCTTATTTGAGGAAAGATTATCTTGACAAATTGGATAAACATTTTCTGCATGACAGGACGCTGATGGAGAGTCTGTTCTGCAAGCACACCTGGTGGTGGTTTGCTTAGTGTTTGACCAAGGTGTTCAGCTTGCCCGAGTTCTCCCAGGGGCTTTGTTTACCGTTTGGCAGGTAGAGGCAGAGCCGAGGTAGGCCTTGGTAACGGTTGTTGGGCTCTGCAGATGTCTTACTCTACCCCGGCCCCACCCCCATCTCCCCATTTGGGCTAAAACAACTCTTGGCTAGACCAGTCCACAAAAGCCAACACCAGACTTAACAAACAGTCCATGCTTAAGGAGACCTGCAGAGACCGAGGCAAATAAAAATGGCAAATGCAAACAAATGCACCAACACCCCCTCGCCCTCTTTGGCTTCCTTCCATAGTCAACTGGGATGGAGAGGTCAGGTCCCACATAGGGCATTGCTATGGATGCAAATTTTCCAGCACACAAGTCATCCCAGTACCGGGATGAAGAAGGTGTGAGTTCCACTCAAAGCCATGCTTATCTGGGCCCAAGTGACTATAGATATGGGAGGTTGGTGGCCTCTTCTAAGGCCTTTGGGAGGACTCTCATGTCTCAAGTTACCTAAATATCTGTAGGCAGACCCCCAATTGTCTTTGCTATGGCTTGACATCCTTGAGAAGCCTTCACTTTCTAGAGGCAGTAATTTGCAGAATGGCTTCCTAGGGTTGGTCACTCAGTACTTACTAGTGCTGTTTTATCATTCAGGGAAGCACTGATTTGGGGAGTGACATTCCCAGAGAGGTCATTAGACAGTGTAGGGGATCCCACTGCATTCAGGCCCCTCAAAGGGAAATGAACGAACGACCCCACTTCTAGAATGAGTTTGCATTTTGCTAGGTCAATTTGGTTCATCCAAAATTGCTTTGTGTCAGCTAATTTATGTCAATTTGTAGCCCATCCTGTGGTTCCAAGCATAATGTCCTCATATTACCATGTAGGATACGCTGGTTAGAAATGGCATTAGGGGTAACAGTGGTTTTAGTTTGCTGAGTCTGTAAGTCCTTGGGAAGTCAACCCCAGGTGCCAGGACTTGAAGCACCATTGAGCTCCACCCTCGAGCAGCGTTCACTTTGCAGTCATAAAGCTAAAACTTTAGTTTTATAGATCACAATCCATAATCCCCTCAGTAACATGAGTGCACCTCATTTCTTTCCCCACCCTTCTGCTTCATCCCTCTGCCCATCTCCTTAACTTTTTTTAAACAAGTAAACAAACCAAATAAAGTAAAATAAAATCCTGGGGAAAAGCCAGAACAATGAAAGTGTTTGATTCAAAATTATCCAACATTTAATATGTGTCTACATTCCCTATCTTGTATAAGTCTTACCTTGAAGTAGGTATTATTCACCTGTCCCTTAAAGATGTGAGATCTCAAGTCTAGAAGACATTATGTTACAAGTCCATGTTCATACAGCTAGAATGTCCAGAAGCCAAGAATGAATTTCAGTGACTTTCTGCCTGACTCAGTCCCAGTGCTCAGTTTATAAGACTCCAACTCCCATGTCTTTTAAAGATTGATCAAGTCAAAGCTGACGATTTTTTTCTGCTAGTAATTTAGGGCACAACAAAAACAAAACATTTTTAATGATATATGTTAATTATACCTTATTTTCTAAGCCTCACATCTGAAATAAATTTTATAATGTATTTTTCTGGTAGAGTTTTGGGTTTTGTTTGTTCTTTTGTTTGTTTTTCCTAATGGGAGATGTTTTGGTGTGATTTGGATCTGAGTTGAAATCTTAGTTCTAACTCTGATGAATTCATGAATTCATCACTTAACCTTTGGTGGCCTCAGTTTCTGAATTTGCAAGCTGGGAATAAAGATACTTACCTCCAAGGAGTGTTAAGCTTTATTACATATTACGTATTCTGCTCTATCTCCTTAGACATTATCTGTCTCTCTCAGTAGACTGTGAACTCATTTTAAGCATGAACTTTGTCCTCATCATCTATGTATCCTCCATTCATTTCATCAGATTGTGCATATATTATTTGTTGAGTTGATAAACTATTTATGTGAGGGCACTTGTCACATAGTAGGACCCCAGTAATTGTTCATTTATTTTCCTTTTGGCCTTATTTCTTATTGAGAACTGAAAATCTGTCTACTATAGAAGACAGGAAATTGGTCAAATAATTAACTGTAAGCACTGTAGACAAAAATGGAAGAGATACGCAACTGATCTCCTTTGTCATGGAGCAAAGGATTCTCTCCAGGTGACCCATGGGAGCAGAGGCAGGTATGTGAACAGGCTGCACTGCAACCTGCTTGCCACAAGGCCGGGTCACATAAAGGGAAACTCAGCGTCCAAATTATCAGAGAATTAAGAGAACACAGCCAATTATCTTTTGTGTTTCAGAAACTATGAAAAAGCAGTGAAGAATTGGTCTCGCCATTCACCAGGCATTGGGTTCCAGTGTAATTCATCTGGTTGCAGCCTCTCCACCTCTGTTAAAGTATCAAGACTGCATAGGCACAAAAGAAGCCAAAGGAACATGGTTTAAGGTAAAATGTCTGTACACATTTTATACATGAGTAATACAGGGAACCCCATTCCTTGCTGATATCAGTCTGGGTCCCAAAGCAGGTCTGATTTCAGAGTGTGCTAAAGCATTTGCCTGCAACCTTGGATTGTTCCGATAGAAGGTGCTAAGAGGAGACATACAAATTGGGGAAAGAATACTAATCTTTTTGTTTTGGGGGGTTTTTTTTGGCCGCGCTGCATGGCTTGCGGGATCTTAGTTCCCTGACCAGGAATCGAACCTGAGCTCCAGCAGTGAAAGGGCCAAGTCCGAACCACTGGACCTCCAGGGAATTCCCAGAATACTAATCTTGAGGGAACAAAATGCCAATAATCACATGATTATACCAGTGGATACAGAAAAATCATTTGACAAAATTCAACACTCACTTGCGATAAAAAAAAAAGTTTCAGAAAAAGAGGATTAGAAGGAAGCTTCCTCAACTTGACAAAAAATATCTACAAAGAACCTACAGGTAACATTATACTTAATGGAGAAAGACTAAACGCTTTTCTTCGAAGATGGGGAACAAGAGAAGTATGATCACTCTTACCACTCTTATTCAGTATAGTGCTAGAAATGTTACTCAGTGCCAAGAGTCAAGAAATGAAAATAAAAGACAGAGATAAGAAAGGAAAAGGTAGGGCCTCCCTGGTGGTGCAGTTGTTGAGAGTCTGCCTGCCAATGCAGGGGACATGGGTTCGTGCCCCGGTCCGGGAGGATCCCACATGCCGCGGAGCGGCTGGGCCCATGAGCCGTGGCCGCTGAGCCTGCGCGTCCGGAGCCTGTGCTCCACAACGGGAGAGACCACAGCAGTGAGAGGCCTGCGTACCGCAAAAAAAAAAAAAAAAAAAAAAAAGAAAGGAAAATGTAAAATCATCCCTATTTGAAGAGGACATGACTGTCTTCATTGAAAATAAAAAAACCCACCAAAAAAACCCTCCTAGAACTAATAATTGAGTTCAGCAAGATTACAGGACATAAGATAAACTACAAAAATTAATTGTATTTCTTTACACTAGCAACAGACACATGGACAAGAAAAAAGAAATATTTATATGTCAATCTAACAAAATATGTATAAGATTTGTATACTGAAGCTTACAAAACAAATCACAGATGCTCTAAACAAATGAAGAGACATATGATGCTGATGGATTGAAAAGATGCAACATAGTAAAGATGTTGATTCTCCTCAAATTGATTTACGGGCTTAACACACTTCCTATCAAAATCCCAGCAAGATATTTTTGTAGATATAAACAAGATTATTCTAGAATTTATATGGAGAGGTAATTTGCTGGACAGTTACCACGTGCCAAACACTGTGCCAGGTAGTTTATAAAGGCACGCTGTCAAGGCCTCCCTTTGTTAATACCAGTTTATCATTATTTTTAAAAATAAATTTATTTATTTATTTATTTTTGGCTGCACTGGGTCTCTGTTGCTGTGCACAGGCTTTCTCTAGTTGCGGCGAGCAGGGGCTACTCTTCATTGTGGTGCGCGGGCTTCTTGTTGTGGTGGCTTCCCTTATTGCGGAGCACCAGCTCTAGGCCTGAGGGCTTCAGCAGTTGCAGCACACAGGCTCAGTAGTTGCAGCACACAATCCCTAGAGCGTGCGGGCTTCAGTAGTTGTGGCTCGCAGGCTCTAGAGCACAGGCTCAGTAGTTGTGGCACATGGGCTTTGCTGCTCCACGGCATGTGGGATCTTCCCGGACCAGGGATCAAACCCATGTCCCCTGCACTGGCAGGTGGATTCTTAACCACTGCACCACCAGAGAAGTCCGTTAATACTAGTTTAAAAAAAAAAAAGGACAAAAATGTTCACTCACTTCAACTCCCTGTGACTTTTGTACATGCCAAGTGGCAGAAGTCTCATCATCCCAGCCCCTAATTGTAAGAGGGTTCAGCATCACGAAGCAGTAAAAGCACGAGATCTTGTGTTAGAACATACTCAGCCAACTAGCTAAGGGCAAATCATTCAATCTTTGTTTCCTCATCTCTAAAATGAGGAGAGTGACATTATAGAGCTATTGTGAGGCTCAAATGAGATAATGAAGGGAAAAGTACTTAAAATTTATATAATTGTTATTTGTTATTAATAAATCAAAAATAACAAAACAGGATAATTAAAGGCTCTGGTGACGTCTAAGTTTGTTAAGGGCTCAAGATTCCCTGGAATCTCATTCTGTTGGCATTTCTCTCTCAAACACACACACACACACCACTCAACACACATTACTTTCACTGCTATGGTTTCTCTTCTTTACCATCATTTCTTACCAAAAGAAAAAAAAATCTTGGTAGATGAAAACAAATCTTGGTTTACTTGGCTCATGCAGGGGAATAAATGTAAAATAAGGAAACGAAGAAAAACTGAGGGATGTGAATTCCCCTCACTTCAGTGAATACTAATTGACTGCCTAGTAAGTATTTAGTGTTATATAATGCTCAAAGGACACAGAATTGAAGAAAACACAATCCCTACCCTCAAGGACTTCATACCTTAGGAGAGGAAACGAAGCAGTGTACAAATAATTTCTATAAAATGTGATAAAGGGGGAATTCCCTGGTGGTCCAGGGGTTAGGACTCTGCTCTTTCACTGCCAAGGGCCCAGGTTCAATCCCTGGTCGGGGAGCGGCAAAAAAAAAAAAAAAAAAAAAAAATGTGATAGAGGAGCACAAAAATCCCTCACCCATTCCAGGGATGTCAGGGAGGACACCTGAGCGAAAGCAGCCTCATGGGAAGGGGACAAAACAAGCAAAGGAGCAGTAGCATGAGTAGAAGGGCACACCAGGCAACTTCAAGTCCCCTGTGTCACTAAGCATCAGCAAATATTCTGGAGAGAAGCCCCTACAGAGGTGAACAGGTCAAAAAAAGCTTTGTTTACCGTGCTGAAAGCGTGGGCTTTACTCTCTTAACCATGAGGTGCCACTGGAGAGTTTTTAACCTCGAGAGCAACATGGTCAGAGTTGTGCTATAGATGAATTTCCTAGTGACAGTGAAGATAATAGATCTGAGGGGGACAAGAATAGAGGTAGTAGGACAGGTGTGTGGGGTAGGAAGGGGGCAGGAAGTGTAATCATCCAGGCAAGAGATAAGGGAGGAAAGAAATCAGGCAGTAGTAGCCAAAGTTTTTTAAATGCTAAAACTGATAAGACTTTTCGATTGATTGAACATGGGGATAGAGGCAGAAATGAAGCAAAGGAAGTGTTCCACAGTGTCTCCTAAGTTTCTGTCTTGGATAACCAGGTAGGTAAGGTGAGGGTAGGGGCCGGGGGTTCGCTTGAGAGCACTTGCATTTGGAGCACTAGGTTGGGTCAAAGAAATGGCCATGATCCATCCATTCAGGTGTGCCTGGGGTGATAAAGGGAGAGAAGTAAACAAGAGGAGTACCTCAGAGGTTTCTTCCCATCAGAATAGTTGGTGAGCGACAGCTAGATTGGCTTTACACAAGAGATAGTCAAATACTAGAATCCACACAGACACTGACGGTAAATACCAAGAAAGCCAAAATCTTAAGGCTTGCCCCCAGAATGCTTTCATTCCATCATTCAAACACAGCAGCATTCAAGAGACCAGCAAAAAGGAGACAGGGGCAGTTCCAACACAAAACGGCCAAAAGCAGAATAAGGATGCCAGTGTGGTTGCTGTGCTCTCGCCTCACACCTGCCCCTCACAGAGCCGAGAGCAGTTGCACACAGGCCACTGCCCTCCTACTTTCTCATCTGAATAAGGAACAAGGAAATACCACATATACGATGCGATGGTGCCAGCAGAGAAGCCTCAGAGTCACTTGTGTAAAATAAACACAATCCTGTTCTGCTAGGTCCACGTGATCCTGTAACCCTTGTGACTCTCTGCTCCCTAACTTCTCTCTCCTCCCGTCACCCTCCATCTCCCTTAGAGCCCTGGACCCTATTCCTCTTGTTGCAACTCTGTCACCAGTTGGGTTGTTTATTGTGTTTCTATTTGAGGATTACAGAGGCAAAAGTCCCTTAAAAAAAACTCTGTTCCTCTTATTGCAGGCGCCCCTTACCCACCAAATAACTTTCATTTGCCCCCTTGCACCAAAAAACTCTGTGCTTTCCCTGTGCTGGTTGCAGTCTTAGACACAGTCCCATGAAAGGATTAGGTGCAAATGTCACTCTGCCGTTTCCTTCAGTAGATTGTGCAAGTGTAAGCTGGATTGTGTAAGTGAATATTAGCTCTTTCCC
>NW_006796752.1:1180940-1184292 GCF_000442215.2 Lipotes vexillifer | reverse complement strand
GCCCTTTCCCTCCAGTGCTAATAAATCAAGCAGTGTTTGAGGTCTTTTTTTTTTTTTTCTTCCTTGCAGAGGGATAGAATGAGCAAAGCAAAGAGTCATAACTTTCTTTCCCTTGGCAGGCGGGAGTAGTGAAATGAGAAGCCTGCCAAACTGCCAGCCCACACATGGAAAGTGTCCAACAACCTAGGGAAATTCAGGATGGCCACTAACTGTTCTGGCAGGTTTACTGGAAATGATTTCTTTATGAAGAAAATCCTTTAAGGGGGGCCCCTTTCAGTGAAGTTGTGACAGTAAGACCTCCCTTGCACTAGAGGGAGCAGTGCAAAGAACGCTTTTACTAGAGATTAGTAACTGGTAAACTGCACAGGTGGCAACTTTCTCTGTGGTAGCCCAGCAGATCTAATTCAAATTTGTTTAGTCTCCTCGCTGTTGTAAACTCAGATCCCACTGTTCCTTCAGAACTGTGTGGACCAGAGATCTCAAATTTGGCCTGGGAACAAGGGCTCGTTTGCCATCTGATTGATCTGTGGGTTAGCAGTAAGTATAGAAATTGAGAGTAAGCCTTTAGAAACATTTATAATAATTCAACAGGGTAGTTTGGTACCTAATAATTTAAAAATTAGGTTTGTATTTTAATATCGTTTTTCTAATAATTCACTTTTATTTTATTTTATAAAAGTATAAATCAGCTGAGGATGAAAAAGAAATTTTTAGGAAGATCCAGATGCCCCACAGATTGATAGAGAAGCACTGGTAGATAAAGGTGCACTAGACAGAATTCAGGTGTCCTGGGCTCCAGCCTTTGCTCTTTCATCAACTATGTGAATGATCAATTCACTTTGTCCCAAGGGGTTACAAGTTCACATCTATAACCGGGGGGGCGGGGGCGGTGAACACTGGACTTTAACCATACCTCCTTGCCGGACAGCACATCTACCCTGCCTGAAACCTACAGACTGTTCTTTAATTTCTTCCCCCTTTCAACATAGCCAATTGGACAAAGTCCTGTGGATTCTGTCCCTGAAATGTACCTCACATCCCTCGCCCTGCCTTCTGTCACATCAGGTCTCCTCCAAACTGAGCCTCCTGTCTCCAGGGTTGGCTCTCACCATATAGTTGTTAGAGGGACCTTAAGGAAATTTAAAATGTCATTCCTCTGTTTACGGAGGAGTGTCTTGTGCCGTAGACAACACATTCCAAACTTTGCCGAATCTCCAAAGCCCTTGGTAACTGGCTCTGGACAACCCTTCTGGCCTCATCTCCAGATACCCTCCCCAACCAGCCGAAGCCCCACCACTCCGGGCTCCTTCCTGCTCCTCAGAACCCTTGTTACACCTCAGGCCTTTGTCCATGGCTTGCTTCACGCTGTCACCTCTGCCCCGGAATGCCTCTTCCTCTGTGTCTACCTGGCACTTTCATCCTTCAAAGGTCAGCTCATGTCACTATCTCTCTGCATTTTCTCTGGCATTCCTCTTTTTCTACCAGATATAACTACTCCTTTATCTACATCTTCTTCTCACTTTATATTTTTATAAATAGAGTTATTAGTTTACCTGTTTTGTTTCTGCTTTCCTTTCCAAAACCAAGATTCCTTACGAATCTTTTTTTTTTTTTCTGGCCATGCTGCCAGCTTCTGGGATCTTAGTTCCCCCACCAGGGATCGAACGCGTGCCCCCTGCAGTGAAAGTCCTAACCACTGGACCACCAGAGAAGTCCCAAAGATTCCTTATGAATCTTAATTATCCCAGCAACTAGTATAGTACCCCACATACAGGAGACACTCAGTTGTTTA
The DNA here is from genome assembly GCF_000442215.2 of Lipotes vexillifer. Lineage (NCBI taxonomy): Eukaryota > Metazoa > Chordata > Mammalia > Artiodactyla > Lipotidae > Lipotes > Lipotes vexillifer. Next base: position 1,182,500 of record NW_006796752.1, on the reverse strand, counting down.
TGTCCGTATTATAGGTTGAGACACTTTTTTTATTCATTCATTCATTCATTGGGGAACACCATGTGCCAAGCGCTCAAGATTTAGTGGTGACTAAGATGGAAAAGGTCACAGCCATTATGGAGCTTACATTACAGTGTGGGAGACAGAAAACAAATAGGGTGATAAACAAAAACCAGTAAATAAACAAACCAAATAATTACAGAGATCATTGAGATCATTGCTATGAAGAACCTAAACAGACTGATGAGATAGAGCCTGCGGAGGGGGGGCGTGGGGTGCGCATATCAAGAGTATCCTCTCTGAGATGACAGTTGAGCCAAGATCTGAAAGATGAGAAGAGCAGAGAGGAAAAGGGCCTGACCTGTTCAAGGAACAAAGATAAGCCCGTTTTTGTTTTTTTTTTTTTTGCATAATAAGCAGGACTGAGTGATATGAAATGAAGGTGGAAAACTAGGCCCCAGTATGTAGGACCTCACTGGGGTACAGTAAGGAGTTTAGATTTTTACTCTGAGCTAAAAGTCTTTGAAGTGTTTTAAGAAGGGAGGTTGCCTTGGTCAGAATAAAATCTTCAGACATTTACTCTAGTCCTATAAAGACTGGATTAAAGAGGAGCAAGAGATCAAGAACCAGATGAAGGGATGATTCCAGGATTGCAGGCCGGAGATGTTGTTTGCTTAGACTGGGGGTAAGAGAGCAAAGGCACGGGAGGCCCTCTGATAGGGGGCCTATCAGAGACGCCATTTGGAGCTCAAATTAGAGGGAGTTGGTTATGGATTGAATGTGTGTGGAACTAGAGGGACGTAATGGAAAATGTGTTAATCAAGGATGACCCTGAGGTTTTGGCTTGAGTGTCAAGGTAGAAATCGGTGGTGTTGACTGAATTGTATTGAATTGAATTGAATTGGTGAGGAAGTTTGGGGAATGGGCTCTGTTGGGTGGCCTGTGGGAGAGACTAGGAATCAAGGGTTCTGCTTTGGTTGGAGACATATACTAGACATCCAAGAGGAGCTGTCAAGGATTAGGAAACAACTAAATGATAGAAAAGGAAACTGAGGCTGAAAAATGGATATGCAGGTACCAAGCGTTAGAACCCCACTAAGCTAAGCAGCCTCATCTCCAGGATAGGGCAGTTATCAAGTATTTCCTTTAGTCAGAACTGGAAGATAAGTACAAAAGATCTGACAAGAGAAAGGTAAAAGAGACGGCAAAAGAACAGTTTTTGTTCTTTTAAGTTTGGGGAGGGGAGACTTTTTTTTTCCCAGCACAATCTTTAGAAAAGGAAAGAAAAGTGAAACAAAACTTCTGGCCTGGGGTCTAGTTAAGAACATGCACTCTGAGGCAGCTTGGGTTCAGAGAATATCTCTATGGGTTACCCCTGTGTGACCTTGAAAATGTTACTTCAAACCTTTGCCCTTTGGTTACTGATATATAAAATATTTTAAAATGGGACCTACCTCCATGTGTCACCATGAGGGTGAGTTAATGTGTGTGGCAAGTGCTTCCAGCAAGACACACAGCAAGAGCTCACAGACCCTTAGCTCTAATCTGAGCTTCTGCAAG
>NW_006796752.1:1160092-1180930 GCF_000442215.2 Lipotes vexillifer | reverse complement strand
GCTGAACCGTTTCCAGTTACCCGATGAGCCAAGCTTTCTCTCCACTGGGTCTTTTCCCAGTTCTTCTCTAAATAGACATAGGTGTCCCTAAAAACCACCATGCTATGAAAAATTGTGCAATGAAAACCACAAGGCTTATGGGAAAATGGGGTTTAATGGCATAACACTCAAAAACATCTTCAGTGACACATTAAAAAAATATAGGAATCGGGCTTCCCTGGTGGCGCAGTGGTTGAGAGTCTGCCTGCCGATGCAGGAGACACAGGTTCGTGCCCCAGTCTGGGAAGATCCCACATGCTGCAGAGCGGCTAGGCCCGTGAGCCATGGCTGCTGAGTCTGCGCATCTGGAGCCTGTGCTCTGCAACGGGAGAGGCCACGCAGGGCCCAAAAAACAAAAAAAAAAAAAAAAAAAAAAAAAAAAAATATATATATATATATATATATATATATGAATCAAGATTTTAAGGGACTTCCCTGGTGGTCCAGTGGTTAAGACTCTGAGGTTCCAACGCATGGGGCGTGGGTTTGATCCCTGGTTGGGGAGCTAAGATCCCACATGTCACATGGCCAAAAAAAAAAGGATTTTAAATGTTTTTCCCTCAAAGGAGACTATCAAGAGAGGGAAAAGAAACCACAGAATTAGAGAAGTTATTTGCAAATCATTTATCTGATAAGGGTCCAGTATCCAGAATAGATATAGAACATTTATAACTCAACAACAAAAAGACAAACAATCTAATTTAAAAATGGGCAAAGGACTTGAGTAGACATTTCTCCAAAGAAGAGATACAAATGGCCAACAGGTGCATTAAAAGACACTCACCCTCATTAGTCATTAGAGAAATGCAAATCAACCATGATAAAATACCACTTCACACCCACTAGGATGGTCATAATTTTAAAAAGAAGGAAAGAAAGAGAGAGAGAGAGAGATCACCCAGAAATTCCACTCCAAAGTATATGTCCAAAAGCATTGAAAAACAGAAACTTGTACACAGATGTTCATAGCATCTCTAGTCACAATAACTGACATAATCCAAATGTCCATCAACTGATGAATAGGTAAACAAAATGTGGTAAATGCATAATATGGAATATTATTCATCCATAAAAGGAATGGAGTACTGATGCATGCTACAACAGGATGAACCTTGAAAACATTATGCTAAGTGAAAGAAGTTGGATACAAAAAGCCACACATTGTATGATTCCATTTATACAAAATATCCAGAATAGGACTAGAAGAAGAGCTAACTATTGAGCTCTCACCACATGTCAGGTACTGTGCAAACACCTTTTACATGCATAAACTTATTTCATCTTTATAAAAACTGTATGAGGTATGTACAGTTATTACCTCCCATTTTCCATATTAAAAAATTGAGGCACAAACCTGGGATTTAAATCTGGAGTCGAGTTATAGATTATATACTCTTATAACCACTATATAACCATAAGTAAAGACATTCAGATTTTAATTAAAAAAAAAAAAAAAACGCAAACTTAGTGCTGGTTAATCATGTCTTGCCATTAAACTTGTGCTGGCCACACAAGTCACCAGTCTGCAACCACTGTCAGGACGAAGTCTTTTCTCTTTCTCTCAGCCTTGAATGCCTCTTTTTGGAGTATGACAGGCATGCATTCCACACCTGACTTGTTTGTGTCCTTTTTCTTTACCCATAAAATAGGCATAAATAGACCTACTTTGCAAGGGTGTATAAATATACAAAATGAACTATATAAAGCTCTATCTAGCACAATAGCTAGAACCTCACAGATAAGCAATAAATTAGAATATGAACTATTTTTTAAGTTTTTCCTGTTGTGTCCATCTCTTTCCTACAGAGCTGGGTTTGGCCCCCTTCTCTTTGCCAGCACAATGCACAGCACCTAGCAGGAGCCAGATAAATAGAAGATTTGCTTTGGTCGATGTTCGATCTCTTTTTATACCATTTTTTCCTAATTGAAAAATTAGTGAATGTTCATTTTAAAACAAAAACTTAGCAGAAAACAAAAGCTGGGAAAATTTTAAGTTATCTTGACTATATTATTACATCTGGAAATAATATCATTTTTATATTTTAGCATTTATCTTTCCAGACTTACTTTTATGGATATTTATAATAATTCCAATATGGGGTTATTCAAAACATATTCCTCTATACAATGATTTTTTCTTTATTTTTTTCTTTTTCTTTTTCTTTTTTTTTTTTTGGCCACACCGCAGGCATGCAGGATCTTAGTTCCCCGACCAGGGATTGAACCCGTGCCCTCTCAGTGGAAGCTTGGAGTCTTAACCACAGGACTGCCAGGGAAGTCTGAGCAATGTTTTTTTCTTTAAAAAAAAAAAAAGATATACAGATACACACACATATTTTTCATGTGAAGACATACATATTTACACCAAGTTTTTAAGTATTAATTATATTTTTTAAAACAAATTTTGTCTACAATATCTCCCTTTCTTATGGAACTAACATCCAACTGATTTATACTGAGTAATATATATTTTCAACATTTATTGAGAACCATTTATTGAACCAGCAAGGGCTCCACACAGACCTCTGCCTCTGCCCTTGTGCCAAGGTAAACCTTATTTACACCTTGTGATCTCAGACAGAGAGGGTGCAGCAAGATGCAAATATTGAAAAAAATTTAAATAAGCAGCCAACCCCCAAGCAAGTGCATCATGTAAAGCAAGTGTATGTGTCTGGTTTCATCTCTGACTCATTGATAGAAGTGAGTACTGGGGAGCTAGGGTATTATTTAGCCTAGCGAAGTCCTGACCAATTTAGTCTATGTCCTAGTCTGCTACTGAATCTATTCTCACTCCTACAAAGGGTGAGAGGCAGGCTGGTGAGGTAGAAAAAGGATGGACTTCCCATTTCTTGATTCCACTTACTTCCTATCAGGGTATCCTTGAACAAGTTGCTTAATTTCTCTGAGGCCCATTTCCTTATCAGTAAAATAGAGATAGGAATAACTATCTCATCAAGTTGTTAAGAGGATTAAATTAGATCTTTCTGGATCACAAATCCAGTAGAAGCCTGATTTACTGCTCAAAGGCCCCCAGGGCTCTCCTGTGCCTTCCTGGTAAAATCCAATCCCCTTGGGAAGCCTCTCCAGCCCACTTCTCACAGGCTCCCTCACTTGCCAGGCACAGAATGCTATTTCCCGAGATACAGTCGTCCCTTCAATCCTTCACTCACCCAGCACATTTTTTTTGAGTCCCTGTTATGAGTGAGGCCCTGGATTAAATGTTAGTAATACACCGTGGAACCAGACTGACCTGAGGTCTGGTGAGGCCTCAAGGGAGTAAAGTGGCCATTACAATCCTGTGCGCTGACTGATGCGGGAGGGAAGGGCAAGGTGCTCTAGGAGTGCATATGAAAGGCACCTTACCTAGACTTGAAAGGCCTTGGAAAGCTGTCTGAAGAAGTTGGATCGTATTTAGAGAGTGCCTCTAAAGGGATGTAGTGTGTGATCTGGCACAAATCACATCTCTGCATTTTTTTTGTAGGTGAGGTGTAAGGCTAGAAGAGGTCATATTTACCAAAAGGAATATTCTTCATCCCTTTGGATATACTTTCCAAAGGTTTAGCAAATTTCCCTCCCAGCACATTCTCCATTCCCTTACAAACTTCTCATGAAAGAGCCTTTTGCTGTTCCCAGCCCATGGGTGAAATATCCCAGCATTTCACCCATGGGAGGGAGGTGCCCAGGGAAACTTTCCCTGAGAGCAACACAGGAATTTAGAAGAAGAAAGCAGGGGGCAGGGCAGGGGCAGGGGGATGATGGAATTTTTTAAAAATCACCATTCAGCAATCCAGACTGAGATAATTGATTCAGTCAAGGATCATAAACGGATGCTAAAACCATTAGGTGAAAAGTTGAGAAACAGGATGCTCAAAAATCCCTTAAGTGCTCGCTTCGGCAGCACATATACTAAAATTGTAATGATACAGAGAAGATTAGCATGGCCCCTGCGTGAGGATGACATGCAAATTCGTGAACCATTCCACATTTTTATATGGGGATATATGTATACGTATAGCTGATTCACTTTGTTATACAGCAGCAACTAACACAACAATGGAAAGCAATTATACTGCAATAAAGAGGTTAAAAAATTTTTTTTAATTAAAAACAAAATCCCTTAAAATGGAAAGATCTGATGATCATCACCTTACCCAAATGATCAAACTCAGAGCTTTCCTCTGAAGCATTGCGCAGGGTTCTTCTCCCATGTCTTTGATATTTCACTTCAAACTTTATTCTAAACGGGAGGGGCCACAGCAGTGAGAGGCCCGCGTACCAAAAAAAAAAAAAAAAACTTTATTCTAAGTCTTCTTTTGCCTGTTTCTCAATACGTGTGTCTCTAGAATTTAGTCTCCTGCCCTCTTTCCTTTTTACGCTACACGTTCTTCCTGGGCAAGCTCAGCCGCTCCCAAGATCTTAACCAAAAATCTATTTGCTGATAACTTCTGAATCTGTCTCCATTCCAGATCTCTTTCCACAGCTCTAAATTCATAGTCCAACTGCCTGCTGACCTTCCCCACTGGGACTTCCTCAACTGCAGCTTTCTTAGCACTTAACTTCTCCTCTTTTCCTGGCCCGATTCAGGAATATTTCTCATCTTCCATTCCTTAACTTAATTAATGACCTCATGATCAATCAGTTATCCAAGCCAGAAATCTGGTGTTCTTTCTTTATTCATATTGTCAGCCAGGATATATTTATTATCTACTAATGGCAAGGTACTATGTTTATTGTTAGACATGCAATAGGGGCAAAGCCAATTTCAAAACCTATTTACCGGAGGAAATAGACATCATATAGATGATCATAAAAATATATCCATAATTATACATTGAGATAAATGTGTTGAGAAAAAAGAATAAGGAGCTGAGAAAATGAAACAGAGAACCTACCCCAGCTTAGGGGTAGGGTGGGAAACAGGATAAGGAAATCAATCTCTCTGAGAAAATATTTGAATTCAGATAAGAATTTGGAATTAACTAAGCAGGGGAGGAAAGAAGAGGGTGGATAAAGAGGTGGTGATCTCTAGGAAGAGGGAAGGACACAAAAACCTGGAGGTGGCAATTTTGAAGAAGTGAGAGAATGATGGTATGGATGGAGCACAGAGAACAATAGGAAGAGCTCAAAACCAGGCTGGAGCAATCACTGGGGCCAAAACTTGCTGCGCACCGAAAACCATATATAGTGTTTTGAACGCTGTCTTAAAAATAATGGGGGGGGGGCCCCGAGGGGGCAAGGGGGCGGGGCTTCCCTGGGGGCGCAGTGGTTGAGAGTCCGCCTGCCGATGCAGGGCACACGGGTTCGTGCCCCGGTCCGGAAAGATCCCACATGCCGCAGAGCAGCTGGGCCCGTGAGCCATGGCCGCTGAGTCTGCGCGTCCGGAGCCTGTGCTCCGCAACGGGAGAGGCCACAACAGTGAGAGGCTCGCATACCGCAAAAAACAAAACAAACAAACAAACAAAATTAAAAAAAAATAATAACGGGGGGGTGCTTCCCTGGTGGCGCAGTGGTTGAGAATCTGCCTGCTAATACAGGGGATACGGGTTCGAGCCCTCGTCTGGGAAGATCCCACATGCCGCGGAGCAACTAGGCCCGTGAGCCACAACTACTGAGCCTGCGCGTCTGGAGCCTGTGCCCCGCAACGAGAGGCCGCGATAGTGAGAGGCCCGCGCACCGCGATGAAGAGTGGCCCCCGCTTGCCACAACTGGAGAAAGCCCTCTCACAGAAAAGAAGACGCAACACAGCAAAAATTAATTAATTAATAAACTCCTACCCCCAACATCTTCTTAAAAAAAAAAAAATGGGGGACTTCCCTGGTGGCACAGTGGTTAAGAATTCGGCTGCTGATGCAGGGGAAACGGGTTCAATCCCTGGTCCAGGAAGATCCCACGTGCCGCAGAGCAACTAAGCCCGTGTGCCACAACTACTGAGCCTGCGCTCTAGAGCCCGCGAGCCACAACTACTGAAGCCCACGTGCCACAACTACTGAAGCCTGTGCTCCTAGAGCCCATGCTCCGCAATAAGAGAAGCCACCGCAGTGAGAAGCCTGCGCACCCCAATGAAGAGTAGCCCGCGCAGCAACGAAGACCCAAAGCAGCCTAAATAAATAAATAAATAGAAAAAAGGGAAGGCATTGTTTTTTTTTTTAACAACTGATTATCAATTTATTAAAAATGTTGATTTAAGCATCTGCAATGTTGACTTCAACCTCGACTCCTGGCTCAATACTGATTGAAGTGATCTGCTTGGCAATCTCAGAAGGACTGTGCAGGTCAATAAGTCACTTGTGGATCCTCATCTGGAAACAATCCCAAGTCTTAGAACCTTCACCACAAGGAGTTTTCCTTGTAGTTATTCTGAGTCTTGGTAGGCATCCGAACTGGTCCTTTCGCATTGAGATTCTTTTCCTTCGCGCCTCTGATCAGGTCAGCACATACCCTCTGCAAAGACTTCAAGCTGCAGCTGGGGAGGGTGATTCTAATCCGGTGAATCGCAACCTCAGGCTTTACGGTATCTTTAAAAGCCATGGCTGCGGCGCGGCTTCCTGGCCGACTTGTTCCTCGGCCAGAGCGAACAATGGTGAGTCAGGAGCAGGGGCGGGTGGCCCGAGGCTCCGCTGCAGCGGAGACCGCGTCTTCCTCCAAGAGAGCCATTGAACAGTTTTAAACAGGGTCGGGTGGCAATGGCAGTGTTCTTTACAATAGGCAAAAGTGGAAACAACCCAAAATGTTTATCAATTGACGAATGGGTAAATATAATGTGGCATATCCATACGATGGAGTATTTTCATCTATAAAAAGCAATCAGAACTGATACATGCTACAACATGGATGAAAACACATCCATGAATGCCATGAATGTGTTTTCACACATGAATGCTCAAAGAAAGAAACCAGTCATTAACAAATAAAATATATATATATATATACATACATTATGATTTTTATAACCATAAAATGTCCAGAAGAGACAAATCTATAGACAGAAAGTAATTAGTGTTTGCCTGGGTCTGGGGAAGCAGTGGTGGTTGGGCAATGATGCTAATAGGCGCAGGGTTTCTTTTGGGGATGAGAAAAAGATGTAAAATTAGATTCTGGTGATAGTTGTACAACTCTGTGAATATATTACAAACCATTGAAACGTACACTTTATTTTTTAATATTTTGAACAATTTTATTATTTATTTATTTTTTGCCCACGCGCTACGTGGCTTGCAGGATTTCAGTTCCCCGACCACGGATTAAACCCGGGCCACCACAGTGAAAGCGCTGAGTCCTAACCACTAGACCACCAGGGAACTTTCTGAAACATACATTTTAAATGGGTGAATTGTATGGTATGTGAATTTTACCTCAATAAAACTGGTTTAAATTAGGAAAGAAAGAAACAGAGATTTAAGCCAGTTGACAACATGCCATTTTTAAATAGATGTTACTCCTGTTCATTGATTCCAAGGTCCTCTTATTCAAGATATCAAGATAGCTTGGAAACTGGTCATCAGAAGTTCATTTGGTGTAGACAGAATCAAAACAAAAGGAATTTAATGGTTTTGAGTACGGTCTCTCAAATCAGCTAAAGACAACATGATCAACTAGTGACTGATGTATTTATATATCTAACGTCCTGAGAATGCTGTAGATACTCTGACAAAACTCTGAGGATTCAATTCATTCATTCATTCAACATCTGTTTATTGAGAACCTGTATGTGGTACTTAATAATGCATGCTTTAGGGACCTTCCCTGGTGGTTCAGTGGGTAAGACTCTGCCCTCCCAATGCAGGGGGTCCAGGTTCCATCCCTGGTCCGGAAACTAGATCCCACAAGCACACCACAAGTAAGAGTTTGCGCGCCGCAACTAAGAAGTCTGCACGCTGCAACAAAGATCCTGTGTGACTCAACTAAGACCCAGCACAGCCAAAATAAATATTTTTTTAAAAAGAAATATATGCTTTAAACAGTAGTCATCTTTTTAAAATATTAAATTGACACCCATGGTCTGACAATAGCACTGAATATTAGAAGTAGAGGCTATTCCTTAAATCTGAATGTAAGCTCTCCTAGTGCACAATTCAATCCTGGATAGTGGGATGGTAGAAGCAGGAAACTGACATTTACTGAATGTCTACAATTTGTCAAGTACTGTGCTAAGTAATTCAAAAGTATGATCTCATTTAATCCTCACAATAACACTTTGAGGTGAGTATTATCTGCAGATGAATAAACTATTCAAAGAGGTTGTGTAACTTACCCAAAGTCACACAACCTGTAAATTAGAGAGAAGATACTTGAAACGAGGTCTTCTGATTCTAAAAACAGCGTTTCGCTTTGTTTTGGGTTTGGTTTTGTGTCTGCTGGTTCCCAAGAGAACATTTTCATAAATTAATTAATTTATTCAACAAAGATTTATGTAGCATTACCATATGCTAGGCACTGTGCTGGACCCTACAGATACGGAAAACAACCACTGACCTCATAGTGCTCACAGTCTAGCTAGGAAGACAAATATTTTAACAAAGACAGTTTGAATCATCAACATATTGTAAGATTCAACTGCCCTTATTGAATTTCACTGTGCTATGTGCTTCTGCGTTCAACAAGATCCCAGGCCCAGCTTTCCTTCCCAACTGCATCTTCTGCCACTTCATCCAGGGTCCTCTTGTGCCAGACACGCTGAAGTCTTCCCAGCAATGCCCTGACCCACTGCTTTTTCTTTTCACTTTCATTCTCCCTCTATTTTTGTATATGCTTCCCTTTCTGCCTTTTCCTACCTCTTAGGAAAAATAGATTTCAAAAGTTCAAGAGAGTGAAGGACTTTGGTTTCATTCTGAATTAGCCTCTTTGTATCACAGTGGCAAGTTACTTAATCTCCCAGCTTCAGGACCCCATCTATAAACTGAGAATGATAATAACCACCTCATATGATATTTGGGAAGATTAGAGTGATAAACAAGCAGAGTGTTGGCACAAAGCAGTTTCAAAAATGATTCTTGAATATGAGAATGAAGACAAGAAATGCTATGCATTAATAAAGGAAGAAATCCTTGAGAGTCAGGGATGCTTCATGAATAAGAAAAGACTTAAACTACTCCTTGAAAGATGAGTAGATGCTGAACAGTCACAATTGCAGGAGAGAGGCTGGATAAAGACTTGCTCTTTTCCTGTGTTTTAAATATTCTTTTATGAGATACACTGTAGAGCAGCACCAGGAACTGGCTGTAATAAGAAGATTAAGCCTCCTTTCTTGAATAGTTAGTACACTGCATTCATAAGAATGTGGAGATTCTTCCACCTTTTTTACTCTCCTGACCCAAAAATGGCTTAAGAACTTCTCTAGTTATCCATCCACCAACTCAACTTCTGAACCTGACTGCAGATACCTCCTCCACAGATGTCTCCTTTTTGCCATAAGCTCACAACCATTCACTGATTCTTTTTAACAATTATTTATTGAGATGCATTAAAATCCTAAATTTTTGTTGAACTTTGACTAAGCAGTTACATTATTAGGAATTTATTCCAAGGAAATAGTCATAGTTGTACACAAATACCCAGCTATAAGAATGTTTATCACAAAGACAAAAAGCCAGGGCTTCCCTGGTGGCACGGTTGTTAAGAGTCCACCTGCCAATGCAGGGGAGACGACCCCACAAGCTGCAGAGCAACAAAGCCCATGCGCCACAACTACTGAGCCTGTGCTCTAGAGCCTGTGAGCCACAACTACTGAGCCTGTGCTCTAGAGCCTGTGAGCCACAACTACTGAGCCCGTGTACGACAACTACTGAGGCCACGCACCTAGAGCCCATGCCCTGCAACAAGAGAAGCCACCACAATGAGAAGCCCGCGCACCGCGATGAAGAGTGGCCCCCGCTCGCCACAACTAGAGAGAGCCCGCACGCAGCAACGAAGACCCAATGCAGCCAAAAATAAATAAATAAATAAATACCTCTTAGGAAAAATAGATTTCAAAAGTTCAAGAGAGTGAAGGACTTTGGTTTCATTCTGAATTAGCCTCTTTGTATCACAGTGGCAAGTTACTTAATCTCCCAGCTTCAGGACCCCATCTATAAACTGAGAATGATAATAACCACCTCATATGATATTTGGGAAGATTAGAGTGATAAACAAGCAGAGTGTTGGCACAAAGCAGTTTCAAAAATGATTCTTGAATATGAGAATGAAGACAAGAAATGCTATGCATTAATAAAGGAAGAAATCCTTGAGAGTCAGGGATGCTTCATGAATAAGAAAAGACTTAAACTACTCCTTGAAAGATGAGTAGATGCTGAACAGTCACAATTGCAGGAGAGAGGCTGGATAAAGACTTGCTCTTTTCCTGTGTTTTAAATATTCTTTTATGAGATACACTGTAGAGCAGCACCAGGAACTGGCTGTAATAAGAAGATTAAGCCTCCTTTCTTGAATAGTTAGTACACTGCATTCATAAGAATGTGGAGATTCTTCCACCTTTTTTACTCTCCTGACCCAAAAATGGCTTAAGAACTTCTCTAGTTATCCATCCACCAACTCAACTTCTGAACCTGACTGCAGATACCTCCTCCACAGATGTCTCCTTTTTGCCATAAGCTCACAACCATTCACTGATTCTTTTTAACAATTATTTATTGAGATGCATTAAAATCCTAAATTTTTGTTGAACTTTGACTAAGCAGTTACATTATTAGGAATTTATTCCAAGGAAATAGTCATAGTTGTACACAAATACCCAGCTATAAGAATGTTTATCACAAAGACAAAAAGCCAGGGCTTCCCTGGTGGCACGGTTGTTAAGAGTCCACCTGCCAATGCAGGGGAGACGACCCCACAAGCTGCAGAGCAACAAAGCCCATGCGCCACAACTACTGAGCCTGTGCTCTAGAGCCTGTGAGCCACAACTACTGAGCCCGTGTACGACAACTACTGAGGCCACGCACCTAGAGCCCATGCCCTGCAACAAGAGAAGCCACCACAATGAGAAGCCCGCGCACCGCGATGAAGAGTGGCCCCCGCTCGCCACAACTAGAGAGAGCCCGCACGCAGCAACGAAGACCCAATGCAGCCAAAAATAAATAAATAAATAAATAAAATTTATTAAAAAAAAACAAAGACAAAAAGCTAGAGGCAATCTAAATGTCCAGCAATAGGGGATTAATTATATAAATCCTTGTAAATTCACGAAAGGTAATACCATACAGCCATTAGTGATGTATAACAGAATATAGCATACATGTAAAAATACCAGTGTGATTTCACACCAATATGTTAACAACGATTGTCTCTGGGGTGGCCTTATAAGTGTTTTATTTTCTTTTCTATAATGAACACCTATTACTCCTGTATTAAGAAAGAAATAGGTGGGTTTTTTGTTTTTATATTCTTTCCCAGAGCCGCATGGCTTGCAGGATCTCAGTTCCCTGACCAGGGACTGAACCAGGGCCATGGCAGTGAAAGCCCAGAATCCTAACCACTAGGCCACCAGGGAACTCCCTAGGTTTATTTTTTTAAGTTTATTGAGTTTGGTCTGTGGAATTTCATATTAAAGGGAAAAGGCAGAAAATTATGGGAAGAAGCCAAAAAAGATATGTAAGAAGCGCCATACCTGTTTTTCTATAATGTTTTTTGTTTTTTTTTTTTAATAAATCTATTTTATTTGTTTTTTATTTGGCTGTGTTGGGTCTTCGTTTCTGTGTGAGGGCTTTCTCTAGTTGTGGTGAGCGGGGGCCACTCTTCATCGCGGTGTGCGGGCCTCTCACTGTCGCGGCCTCTCCTGTTGCGGAGCGCAGCCTCCAGATGCGCAGGCTCAGTAGTTGTGGCTCACAGGCCCAGTTGCTCCACGGCATGTGAGATCTTCCCAGACCAGGGCTCGAACCCGTGTCCCCTGCATTGGCAGGCAGATTCTCAACCACTGCGCCACCAGGGGAGCCCTCTGTAATGTTTTTTAATATGAGAAAGTGGTGAAAGATTAGCTCTCTTTCTTAAGAAAGTTACCTTTTCTCACCTTTCTCTTTTTTATCTTAATAAATGCTCAATAAATATTAGTAGTATTTTAGTAGAAAAAGTCAAACGTTTCACAAATATTATGTTACAGTGGCAGAATTGTCATAGTTTTCATCTGAATTGGAAAGTTGCAAATTTTGAAGTAATTGCAAGGTCCTTTTTACAGCTTTGAAAACCGTGTTTCTTCAGACTAGGCGAAGGTAGACTTGAATGAAAAGCAGTTTTTTTTCTTCCTCTCTCTTTTTATCTTTCTTTCTGTTGAAAGATCTCAGAGCACTTATTATTTTAACAATTAATAAAAATTTTTTCTCTTTTTTAAAATGTATTTATTCCTATTTATTTATTGCTTTTGGCTGCATTGGGTTTCGTTGCTGCGCACGGGCTTTCTCCAGTTGCAGCAAGCGGGGGCCACTCTTCCCTGAGGTGTGCAGGTTTCTCATTGCAGTGGCCTCTCCTGCTACAGAGCATGGGCTCTAGGCGTGCGGGCTTCAGTAGTTGCAGCATGAGGGCTCAGCAGTTGTGGCTCGCAGGCTTAGCTGCTCCATGGCATGTGGGATCTTCCTGGACCAGAGATCGAACCAGTGTCCCCTGCATTGGCAGATGGACTCCAAACCACTGTGCCACCAGGAAAGTCCCAATAAAAATTTTAAAATAAAATCATGGGAAAACTTAAAATAGAATCAAAAGTCATAAAGTAAAATTAAAAGATTTCTCTGCCCCTCCTTGCTAGGTCATCCATAATCACTTACCAAATGTAACTTTATATTTCTTTAAAAAAATTTAAAAGAAAAAATTTTTTTTCACACACAAATGGGATCACATTACCTATACTGCTCTATAATTTATTATCTTGGCATATTTCTAGATTACATATAGGGTTTATTCACTTTTTTTTGTTTCATATATACATAATTTTTTTTTTTTTTCCGGTACGCGGGCCTCTCACTGTTGTGGCCTCTCCCGTTGCAGAGAAACAGGCCCCGGACGCGCAGGCTCAGCAGCCATGGCTCACGGGCCCAGCCGCTCCGCGGCATGTGGGATCTTCCCAGACCAGGACATGAACCCGCGTCCCCTGCATCGGCAGGCAGACTCTCAACCACTGCGCCACCAGGGAAGCCCTTAATGCACTTTTTCATATTCAAGAAGTCAATGTTCCTTACAATTAATTAAACTAAATTAAAACTGAGAGATGATCACTTTCAACATCTTGGAATATCATCTTGCAATATCATTTCTGATTTCTTTCTGTGCCTGATACGTATGAGTCTTAGAAAAGCAACTACCATTTATTAAATACTACATATGTACTAAGTGCTTTACATATGTTATTTAACATAAGATAAAAATATTAGCTTTGCACTTTAGCAATGAGGAAACCAAAGTTCAGAGAGGTGAGAGACTTGTCCAAAGTCACATAGATGGTATATGACACAGCCTGGATTCAAACCCAGATCAGTCTGACACCAAAGACCATGTTCTCAACCAGGTAGACTGACTCACCACTAAACCATGTGCATGTATATGTATGAAAAAGGAAACATAGTATACATACGACTTGGTAACCTTTCTTTTTTCACTTGAAAGTATATCATAGACATTTTTATCACAATAAATTATAATTTCATCATCATTTCTAACGACTGCTTTGCCCTTCATTATATATAGAGGATCATAAAATATTGAAGCCAATTCCCCATTGTTAGATATAGGATTGATTCCAATATTTTACTATTATAATAAAACTGACATAAATATTTTTATTTGATGTATGTTTTAAAGCATTCTTTCATATAGAAAATGTCTTTAGTATGTGTCCTTTACCTACTTCATGCAATAATTTCTTGTAGAACTTCAAAGAAGTCTGCATTAAAATGAGTGCAAGGGACTTCCCTGGTGGTGCAGTGGTTAAGAATCCGCCTGCCAATGCAGGGGACACGGGTTCGAGACCTGGCCCAGGAAGATCCCACACGCCGTGGAGCAACTAAGCCCATGCACCACAACTACTGAGCCTGTACCCTAGAGCTCGCGTGCCACAACTACTGAGCCCGCGTGCCACAACTACTGAAGCTCACGCGCCTAGAGCCCGTGCTCCACAACAAGAGAAGCCACTGCAATGAGAAGCCTGCACACTACAACGAAGAATATCCTCCGCTCACGGCAACTAGAGAAAGCTGGCATGCAGCAATGAAGACCCAACGCAGCCAAAAAAAAAAAAGTAGTCAATAAATATTTGATGAATAAGTAAATTAATAAATTATTAAAAAAAAAAAAAAAAAAACCCCCCCCCTGCCAATACAGGGGACACGGTTTGAGCCCTGGTCCAGGAAGATCCCACATGCCATGGAGCAACTAAGCCTGTGCACCACAAATACTGAGCCTGCTCTCTAGAGCCCATGAGCCACAACTACTGAGCCTGAGTGCCACAACTACTGAGCCAGCAACCTAGAGCCGGTGCTCCACAACAAGAGAAGCCACCGTAACAGAAGCCCACACACCACAACCAAGGGTAGCCCCTGCTCACCGCAACTAGAGAAAGCCCGCTCGCAGCAACGAAGACCCAACGCAGCCAAAAATAAATAAATAAATAAATTTATATTTTTTTAAAAAATGAGTGCAAGCTTCTCAAGAAATAATACATGTAAGAAGGCAAAAATAATTCCTTTTTGTTCTAATGCTTTACTTAGTTGACAACACTTAGTTTTTTCTTTTTTTGAATTTTATTTTATTTTTTTATACAGCAGGTTCTTATTAGTTATCCATTTTATACATATTAGTGTATATATGTCAATTCCAATCTCCCAATTCATCACACACACACACACCCACCACTTTCCCCCGTTGGTGTCCATACGTTTATTCTCTACATCTGGACAACACTGAGTTTTGAGGGGAAATTGGAAACAATCTAAATGACTAGCAAACAATTTTTTTTTTAAAGCTATTGTATTTTTCGTTTTATTTATTTATTTATTTTTGGCTGCATTGGGTCTTTGTTGATGCATGCAGGCTTACTCTAGCTATGGAGAGCAGGGGCTACTCTTCATTGTGGTGTGTGGGGCTTCTCATTGAAGTGGCTTCTCTTGTTGTGGAGCATGGGTTCTAGGCACGTGGGCTTCAGTAGTTGTGGCTCGCAGGCTCTAGAGCAGAGGCTCAGTAGTTGTGGCGCATGGGCTTAGTTGCTCCATGGCATGTAGGATCTTCCTGGACCAGGTCTCAAACCCGTGTCCCTTGCATTGGCAGGTGGATTCTTAACCACGGCACCACCAGGGATGTTCCAACAATTTTTTTTTTTTTTTTTTGGCTGTGTGGCTTGTGGGATCTTAGTTCTCTGACCAGGGATTGAACCCAGCCCTCAGCAGTGAAAGCACAGAGTCTGCCAGGGAATTCCCACAAACAATTTTAATATAAAGTATAAATCTCCACTGTCTAATATGGCAACCACCAGCCACATATGGTTATTTAAATTTAAATTAAATAAAATTTAAAATTCAGTTCCTCAGTTTCATTAGCCATATTTTAAGTGCTCAGTTGCCCCGTGGGACAAGTGACGACCATATTGGATGGGGTAGATATAGAACATTTCCATCATTACAGAAAATTCTATTGAAATGTGCTGATACAGACCACTCATACTATGAAATACTATACAATATTTTAAAGGAATTCAGAAGACCTATATATACTGACATGGGAGGATACAATTTTTTATTTGTTTTTAACTTTTTATGTAAGTGGTTATTAACTCATAGGACCATGAGGTTTTTATAATAATTATACAAGAATGTAGTCGTGTGCAGTGTGAATTTTTTTTTTTGTTTTTTTTGCGGTACGCGGGCCTCTCACTGTTGTGGCCTCTCCTGTTGTGGAGCACAGGCTCCGGACGCGCAGGCTCAGTGGCCATGGCTCACGGGCCCAGCCGCTCTGCGGCATGTGGAATCTTCCCCGACCGGGACACGAACCCGCGTCCCCTGCATCGGCAGGCGGACTCTCAACCACTGCACCACCAGGGAAGCCCGGCAGTGTGAATTTTTTAAAATAGTGGACTCTCATCCACTGTGCCACCAGGGAAGCCCAAATAACTAGATTTTTTTAAAAAACTTCCTATAAAATTAAATTTATAGAGTAGTGAATGGACACAGTGAGGAGATGAGGTCACTTCAACTTAACTTATTGGGGAAAGTTTTCATGGAAGAGACAACACTGAGCTGTCTCAAAAAGTTATCAAGTAAAGGGATACAAGGCAGAGGAAACTTATCTATGGGGCTGGATGGAAGAGTAAAGCCACAGATGAGGATTTAAAGTCCAAAGTACTTTGACCAGTTTTATATTTGGGGAGTGTTATGAGAATTAAGTAACATAATATATAATGAAAGCACTTTGTAAACTATAAGGTACTGTCTAAACTAAAAAGATTGTTGTAGGAGTCAAAAAGCACACTCTGTATGCTTTGAAAATTGGTGTGCTTTGAAAACAAAATACATGTAAGATAACCTTCTTTATATGAAAATAAATGAAATTACTGATAAATGCAATTACACAAATAACAAATGCCTGTATAGCTTTACATATGCATTAAGACTGAATTAATAGAATATTTAGTTGTTTCGTACATCTAAAGAGTCACTATTATAAATTGTATTCTCATAATTATGTGAAGAAAAAAGAAAAGCAAAAACAACTACCCAGAAATATCATTCTACCTCACGATGACTTCGTTTTTCTTTTGCATAAGCCTGGGTCTTTCAAATAATCCACAAGCAAATAGCTCCATTCTGTAGATGAGAAATTATAAAAGACCATGTAATCAGCTGACAAAGGAACTGAAAACAAGCCCAGAGGAAATGCATGGCTGTTCTTACAAAGTCACAATGTACTGTTCTGTTTGCCTCCCACTCTCAAAGTGTATATTCCTGACATTTCTTGTCTTATAATTGGACTTTATGAATGAGAGCTGTAGGATGCTGTCTGGTGAATGATCTGAAAAGGATATGCTGAAACACAGTGGAGGTGCTGCAAACACTGAATGTTAGGTTTTGTGTGGGAACTTGAATAAGAGGCATGAATTAGAAATTCAGAACCCCAAATTTTATTCTATATAAAATAAGGGCTATTTTCTCAGTCCTTAATGGAGACTTTGAGTAGGTTTAAGTGACATATGATGTGGAAACCAAATGTATAGGCTTAGATTTCAGAATACTCTGGAGTCCCATGGCTTCCCAGAGTTTACCCTTTACCAGCGCTTGGGCGAGAAAACAGGAGTTCAATAACTTTTCATCTTCTTTAATTTCGTTCTGCATCCCAACTGCTGAGCTACTATTAAAACACATACTTATTAACATTTCTATAGCACGTTGTTCTTTCTAACACGCATTCAATTCATATCTCACGTGGTCCAGCTGATGAATACCACCAGTTACTCAAGAATTAGTTCACTGGGACTCTGGAAATAGTCATATTCAGTAAACTTTTCCTGTGTGCCTACTATGTGCCACATGAGAACCAGCAGCTGGACAGTTTTATTCACATTCAGATGGGCCACAACAAGGATTCTCTTCTGTTGGCAAAAAATTGGGGAAAGAAAAAGCATTTCCGAAGCAGGGCAGGCAGGAATCAAAAAGTAGGCTTGAAAAAATTCTCCAAGGAAACAGGCCATTATGTTAATGGTCTCTGTTTGTCTCTGGGTGTTAACATTGTGGGTTTTTTCCCTTCATTATGCTTTTTTTTAATACTTTCTAATATTTACTACAATAGGCATATATAACGTATAAACAGAAAATAATAAAGTAAAAATCTTAAAAGAAAAAGAGTCTCCAAAAGACTACACAAAACAAGGAAGAGATTCAAATGTAAATAAGTCCATTGATTGGTATAGTTGACTGCCAATCATATTGATGGACAGCATGACTTCAGTTACTTAATTGATTGTTTTTTCTAAATCAAGCATTGGGCCTCAGCCTTTGCTAGGAAGGAAGTATACTATTCACCTTATGAAGGTATTAACTCTTCCTGGACTCTAGGACTTTGCCCTTCGGAAAGAAGAATTCATGCAACACCTCTCCCCCAAAGCCCTAAAATAACTTGAACTTTTCATCTGTTTTTATCAAAGGTAAGCATGAGACCCTAAGGAGAATAATATTGTATCGTGGATTAATATACGGCATTTACAGGTTAAAAACAACCACTGCATCATCAACAACAACAAAAAGTAGAAAATTCAGCCACTGCCTTTTGTTTTTACATTTGTGTGAACCTTTCTGCCATTAGAAATTTCTAGGCCCAGCTAAGTTCTGGTTAGTGAGAAAATCAGAGGGACCCCCCCAGTGTATGAAAGGGTCATTCATCGAGGGCTGAGCACGAAAGTCCTCGGTCCACAGTGAGTTATCCTGTGCACATACCCTCCAAGTACAGATGGTTCCCCGGGGCAGGAATGAAAGATGAAGAGAGAAACGGCCCTCCAACAGAATACAGTATGTTAATTCACTTAGAAGGCACAAGGGTGTGTCTGCTTTACTGACTTTTCCAAAGGCACAGAATTTGGCCCTATTTCTAGTTATAGTAAATATGTTTACTCCTTAAAACGTGCCTCTAAATTTCCCCCAAGTGAAGGCCATGGCTTATCACCAAATTCTAAGAGAGCTGCTTGCTGATCTGAAAACACTTGAGGCCACTTGGGTCTCAGAGACACTGGAGGCCCAGACGTCACCTTTGTCTTCACCCTCCCCCCAAAGCTCCCAAGAGCAGGCAAGGCCTTTCACTCATGAGTTCTGGCAGTTGGCTGAGGCCTCCCTGATGAGAAAAGAAAGGGGGGAAACTGTGCTGGGTGAGGTTGGCCTCTCCTAACGCTTATTAATAGAGAACATGTGGGCTGAGGCAGGGGCGGGGTCTGGGGTTGCTGAGTAAACAGGATGGGATGAGAAAGAGAATGATGCTTTTATATTCTTGTCTATTATAGATCCAGGGAGGCTCTTTAATGGAGATAAAAGGGAGAGACAGATTTAAAGGAGGTTGCTTCCAAAGCTAAACGTGCCAACCACTGATGTCTACTTTCCCATTTCCCATGAAAGGGAGCTGTGTGGTCAACCAGCATTGCTTACCAACCTGCTAACCAGATTTCACTAAAGTTTTCCTGATCTATGGCTCTGTTACACCTCTATCATTTGAGAATTCTATTTTAGACCTTTCATTTATTTATTCATTCCGCTAATGTTAATTGAGTGTTACTATTGCCAGGCACTGTTTGGGGCACTGTGAACACAGCAGTGAACAAAACAGCCTTCATGGACGGTCTAGAGAGAAAGGTGAGGAATAAAGAATCAACATACACGAGTGCAGACCGTGACACTAACCAGACAGAGGTGCCAGGGGAGCCAGGAGATACTAATCCAGACTTTGTCCGGGGAGGAGTGGTCAGGGAGTGCACCCCTGAAAAGGAATCCATGACACCTGAATTGGGCCTGGAGTTAGCCAGCTGGAGGAGGGAGGGGAGGCCTTAAAGCTTGACAGGACAAGAACATTGCAAATGGGGGTACAGCACCATTGCTTAAAAAAGTCATGTTCCTCTCAGGGATGAGAGAAAAGACAGAGGTACCCCAAGGACTTTAAGGAAGGATGCTATAGAAACTACATAAAAAGTATGCTGGTGTTTCAGAGAACATCCAGGTGAGATGCCACACTTAGAGGAGGAATGAGAAACAGGGCTGTTTGCATTTGAAACTTTTTTCCACATGCTGACCTATATTTTGACTCGAGCCCATAAATGCCTTTTTATAGAAAGGGAATTAAAGACTATGAGGCAGGCAGATATGTAAGGGAGTTTTTCCTTTCCTTATTGAAAAATGCTGATGTTTCAACAAATATACTGTTTAAAGTGCCTTCTTAAGTGTGTTTGCCCCTGTGGTCTTAGAAGCAGCGTTGCTAAGATAAATGATCACATTTTAAATTTTGTGTTGACATCTGAGTATCAGGAAGGTTTCTTATCATTAAAATTTAATTTTTAACATTATCTATGTATCTATATATATCATATATACTGAGTATTTGGAAGATTGCTATATAAACTTGAATCTTCCCCAAAATTTTAAAAAATACACAGGAAAGTATATATGATAAAGTTTTAACCACAAAAAACATAGCTAGTATTGGAGAACTGAACTGTTACAGATTTCTTTTTTAATTTATCAATTTTATTTCAGACAATATAAAAGAATGAGAACTTTGTCAGTATAAAAAAAAAACGCTTTATTTCATGCCATTATTTCTTTTCAATCTGCTAGCTAAAAACATGTCCATATCAAGCTTTTGTTTCTTGATCCTTATTATAGTCTCCATAAAAATCATTAGAAATATACTGTCTCAAAAAGAGAAGCTGATTCCTCTCCTGTCCAAATTGTTAGTTTTCTGATTGACTTTGAAAACCAAAACTTTACTCTCTTTGAGGGAAAATAATCTATTTTTCTAGAGAATTTCAATCTGTCAGTCACTCTGATAGACGCATAGCTCCTACTGTATTATTTTTTGCTTCAGCTAACATATGTTAAAACAAAATCATTTTTAAAGCTGAAGACAATTCAACATTCTGATTAGCTCCAAAAGTTCTGTAGTCAACCAGCGACTGCCAAGTTTCCCCAGTGTAAGCCATTATCCTGACGCATTTTCTTCAAGGATCAGACAAGTGCCTTTGTGATCTGCCCCAGAAATAAGCGTTGCATCCAAACATTCTGTCTTAGCAAAGAAGTTAGAGCTGCTAAATTTGTAACGTGTATTTTTTTTTTCTTTCTTTTTTTTTTTTTTTTTTTTTGTTTT
>NW_006796752.1:1155428-1160059 GCF_000442215.2 Lipotes vexillifer | reverse complement strand
GGGCCTCTCACTGTTGTGGCCTCTCCTGTTGTGGAGCACAGGCTCCAGACGCACAGGCTCAGTGGCCATGGCTCACGGGCCCAGCCACTCCGCGGCATGTGGGATCTTCCTGGACCGGGACACGGACCCGCATCCCCTGCATCGGCAGGTATTTTTCATTTTAAATCTCACAGAAAGATACTCTAGCTCCAAGACATGAGATGATTAAGAAGGGAAAAAAAAGTTCAGGAAGTCTTCACTTTTCATAATTTTTAGTCAATGATCCATTTGTATGTTGGTCAAAAAGTATTGCTACAATGAATTACTATATGCAGGCAGAGGCTACAGTTTTCACTGATATTTCTTCTTGGGGACTAGAGAATTCAGTGCTTTGGTCAAAAGTATAGATTGAGTTTAGGTAGTTGGGGATATATTTCAGCAATTCTTTTTCATGGAAATACTGCTATGAAAAAATATTTTGGTTTACGTTGAAACAAGTTATTGTGCACACCAAGTGTTATATAAGTGAGTCATCCAAAAGAATCAAGACACCTGGAAACATGGCCAAGGTCACTAAGTTGCTATCCTGAAGGTAGAAACCTGATTAAAATGTTAAACAAGGGACTTCACTGGTGGCTCAGTGGTTAAGAATCCACCTGCAATGCAGGGGACACGGGTTCAAGCCCTGGTCCGGGAAGATCCCACATGCCATGGAGCAATGAAGCCCGTGCGCCACAACTACTGAGCCTGAGCTCTAGAGCCCGAGAGCCACAACTACGGCAGCCCCCGTGCCTAGAGCCCGGGCTCCACAACAAGGGAAGCCACCGCAATGAGAAGCCAGTGCACCACAACAAAGAGTAGCCCCTGCTCACTGCAACTAGAGAAAGCCCACGTGCAGCAAGGAAGACCCAACACAGCAAAAAAAAGTGTCAAACAAGTCGGTGGAATAAAATGAGGGAACTAGCTTGCTTTTTCTGCCTTCTTTCCTTCCTCCCTCCCTCCCTGCCTCCTTCCTTCCTTCCCCACTCCTGTCTCTGTCACTCTCTCTCTTTTCCTTTCTCTCTTTTTTTAATCTAGATATCTTTAGCCTGAAGCCTGTTTGTTACATGTTTTTATGACTCATCGGCATTAAACCACACTTCTGTCAGCCAGAATAGTTATAGCGTACCAATTATTTAAATTGTCAGAACCCTCAGGTAAAAATGCTTCAGGGGTCAAAAAGCAGCAAGTCTCTTCAGCATGTGAAGTTGCTTCTCCCCGGGGTTGAACTGGTCTTTCCTCTGAATCAGAGGGAAAAACACACTTTGACTTCGAGCTGGAGCTTCCTCCCTGCCATCTGGAAATGGACGTTCTGAAAGACAACATAGTCACTGACCCACCACTCCTTGGAGGTGAGCCAGGGCTTCAGGGAGACTAAGCAACAGGAAAAGGCAGACGCTAAACCTCTGGTTCTGAAAAGTAGCTGCTCAGCAGAGTCACCTGGCAAGTTTTTAAAAACTGTTTGGATGCCTGGGTTTGATACAATAGCCTTGGTATTTTTAAAAGCAGCAAAGCTTGAGGATCACTGTAATAAAGTATATGAATTTCATATTAAGGCCTTAGATAAATTAAGGTTTAAAGAAACTCTCCCTCATCTGAGCTGGAAAATGAATCCCCCCCCCCCAAAAAAAAAGAGGAAACAGTTCTTCCTACAGCATTCCTCATAATTATTCTGTGGTCATGGCCACCTATAAATCCATTAAGATTATTAATCAGTTTACTTGGCCCCTCTTCAGAAGCTCTATGTCAGAAACTTTACATCTAAGCAACTTTAAACCCCTGTCAATACAAACACCTTGTTTCTTTGTTTCTCAGGCCTCCTTGCTAGAGGAATAGAAAACTAGGTTGCCAGGTACAATACTAGTGAGCTGTTCTTTTCAGAGGGGCAGCCCTTACCCAGGTCCAGCAATTGTGGTCTGGCAGGAATGTGGGCCCAGGGACTCCAGATCTTCCTATTTTTCAAGAGAAGCCAGAAATCTTGGTATTTATGTGAAGTCTTACAGTTTCTACATGTTGGCAAGTAATTCAATTGTGAATAATCAAAACACATCTGCCAACCAAAATCAAGCTGCCAGTTTGCAACCTCTGGCCTGGAAGGCCTTTATCTCACCATCTCACCTTCATGTGGCTAACTCATACTCAGCTTTCAATACTCTCTTCTGGAGACAGTTCATTTGAACTGCCCACACCTCCAGCCTGTCCTTTACCCCCAGTCTCTTCAGCATACCTCACCTCCAAAGCTTATCTCCCTACAATGTATCTCTCTCCCCTAGTAACTAACTATCCACCCCCTGAGGGCAGAGATACTGCCTTAGTCTTTATTTTAGGAGTTAACTTTATTTTAGTATGTTAATCCCAAATTGGATTCTGACTCGGCAAACAAATGTTTATTAAATGCTTACTATGTGTACATATAAACATTTAACAAATTCAAATTACGGTCCCTCCGAAATATACACGAAGAAAGTACACACTAGGAAAAGAAGTTTCCTTCTCCAAATAGATGCCTTTACCTTTGTGATTTGCATTTTCTCCCAGATCTAACTCCCTTGTAAGCATCCTCAGAACATCTCCAAATGGCACGTTTATCCTTAGAGTGTTGCTTAGTTGTTAAGGGAGCAGCCTTGGAAAGCCAGTATGGGTTCAGATTTGGGCTCTGCCACCTGGGTGACCTTGGGCAAGTTACTTGATTTTCTTATGCTAAATTTTCCTTCAGTATTTAAACTAGGGGGAATAATAGAACCTGCCTTAAAGGGTTGTTGTGAGGATTAATTATTCCAACAACTACCTACTGGGCTGGGCCATTATTATTACCAATGATTGCCTTCCAAGAACCCTGCAGAGTAAGCATTAATATCCCCATTTTGTAGATGAGGGACCAATGAGACTCATGTCAACTGCCCAAGGTCAGTCTGCTAGTACATCACAGAACTGGGATGTGAGCACAGACCTGCCACCAAGCCCATTGCTTTTCCAGTTATATTAGAGAAAATTCAACCCGGTCTTCCCAAATGTTTACCAGATTGCCAGCACTTAAAACCCGCTCCCACACATTAAGCCAGCCCTGTTCACCGTAACAAGTACCCAAGTACAAGTAAATTTCTCTTATCATTATATTAATAATGATAAGAGCTAACACTGTTGAGCTCTATGTTGTGCTAACAAGTGTCTTTCATTGTCTTCTTTAATCTCTGTGAGGCACTGATTATTATTTTCAGATGAGAACACTGAAACCCAGGAAGTAAAGTCACTTGCCCAAGGACACAAAGTAGTGTTTAAACCTAGACTCTAAAGTCATTACGGGTCATTAACCTCTCCGCCAGGCACTGGGATTTCCCAGATCAATACAATTTCATTAAAAAATAATAATAATAATAAAATTACAAACCCACTTACCAACTCCTTATTTCAATTCCATCAACTCATAAAAGAACGAACATGCTAACACAAAAACCATGGAGAGTTCATAATCTCAGAATAAAATAATTAAACACATTTAACTTTATGAAAAGTTCCAGACACTGTTTTAACTTTTCTGTGTGAACTGGTGGAAGCTTTGTCTCCATGCTTTTGCCTCCCTGCTGCGGTTTTCCCTTGTCCTTCCCTACCTGGTCACCTGTAGCCCTTTCACTTCATCATTTCTTCTCTTTGACTATGTTCCTCCTACTTATTCCTTCCTTCAGAGCCAGGATAATTGCTCCACAATTAGGCCTGGAATCCTCTGAACTGGGAGGAGGGAACTCGAATGCCAGGGTGATAAGTGGGTTGGTCCAACCAAGGCAATGGGGAAACAAACGGCCCAGCTGCCAGGACTTAGATGGTCCTGTGTGCAGAGCAAGTGGTCGTGGAGGGAGGCCATGGTGCACCACGGCACGCAATGCACAGTCCAGGAAAAGGGAGCATGAAAAAGGGCAGGACGGGGGCAACCCCACCTTCTTAACCCCTACACAGAGGGAGGTATGTGTCTGTGGCAAGGAGAAGGCCCAGTGACAAAGAATGTTCAAGTTGCCCTGCCAACCGACCCGCAGGGCATCATAAGTGGGTTCCTCCAACAGACTTCCCCAAATATCAATAGGTAGTTGTGCTTCATATGACTAATAACCCGAAGGATATTTAACCTGCACTGTCTATTTTGATGAGTTCTTCTACTGACATATTAGCAAACAAGGTTTCGTTCTCTTGGGTGTGTGCAGGGCTGGGGGAAAGGGATAAACGAAGGAAGAGGGATTCACCAAATCAAACAAGAAGCCAAAACCTGCCACCTCCACCCCTTGTGTCAGGAAATGTGCACTTCTTTTATGCCCAATCTGTTCTGACCCTGTTTGACTTAGGTCAATGCAAGTATTGATAGCATGTGACCTGCTGAAGTTAATTCTACAGAACAGTGGAATTGAGTTAGCAAGGCCTCATCTTATTACCTTTTGATAACAAATTAATTTTTTTCCCCCTCTCACAGTGAGTTCCTGACACTTTCAACTATTGGTGTTGCTAGTGAAAAGGGCTGAATTAAAGATGCAACCAAGTGCATTTCCTAAAACTCTTTGGTGGGTTTAAGGACATTTTACTTCTTTTCATTGAATGTTTCCCTTTCCCTGCTAACTAACTTAAAAGGA
>NW_006796752.1:1150754-1155403 GCF_000442215.2 Lipotes vexillifer | reverse complement strand
CTTTCCCTACTAACTAACTTAAAAGGATAAAATGTGTACATGGAGGCGTGGGCAGGATTTGACCTCTAAATTCAAGAGATGGCTTACTAATTCAATCATGCTTGCTATTAGATTCCAAGAGGCATTTGCCAACAGAAGGCTGATATTCTTTAAAAGCCATTCCTGAAATATCTGCTATGATATATTCGTAAGTAGAAAACAATTAGGAAGTAATATTCATTTTATCATCAGAAATTTGCTTGAAAAAATAAAACATACGTAAATGCACACACAAGTAAAAAGATTAGAAGGAACTATACCAAACAGTTAGCAGTGGTTATCTCTGAACATTGAAATTAGGAGTAGTTTTATTTTCTTCTTTTTTGCCTGGGTCTACTTTATAATTTTTCTACTTTTAGTAAATACTTGTCTTTTATTAGGAAAAAGAGTGTGTGTGTGTGTTTTAAAGCTATTTTGTTTCTCCTAGAGAACTCCAGATTCCTCCCTGCATCCTGCATAGCTGGGTGTCAATTCCTCCCCATCCCTGCAAAAGACTGAAGATTTATTCTCTGAGAGTAAAACAGAGGGTTTCTGGGCTGGGGAGACCAGGCACATCTGAGGACAGAAGTGCTGTAGTGAGTCCAAAGGTGCAGATGCAGAGACACTCCACACGCACACCACACCAGCACACACCCTGCCAGCGCTCTTTCTACGCTCAGATCCTGCCACGCTTTCACCCGATAACCAAAATAGGGAAGCATCTTCTCAGACAACCCCAAAGGGAAAAATCTAAAGATACTGACCCTAGAGTTCCTCCAGCTAGAAGGTTTAGCCACCTTGCCTCCTAGTGAAGCTCTATCTACAAACCCCCAACAGCTTAGATATGAGCAGACAGGCAAGACTGACAGACTGCTCAGAAAAGCCTCTAATAACATTAAAATAGCATAAAACTAATGGGTGGAAAATAGGAATTTGAATCAAACAAAGATTATACAATGAGAAGAAAACTAAAAACAAAACAAAACAAAACAATACGATCAGAAAAAGCATAGCAATTATGAAACAAGGATAGAATTTTTTTTCATGAACATTCAGAGAACAAAAAAAGAATTACTGGAAATCAAAAATATGAAAAACACAGTAGGGTTGGAAGATAAAACTATTCCAGAAAATAAAGCAAAAAGACCTAAAGACAAAAGAAATAGAAAATAGGAAAGAAAAGATAGAGGTACAATATCCAAAGAATAGGAGTTCCAGAAAGAACAGATAAAATGGAAGGTAGGAACTTACAATGAAATAATTTTCATATTTTTCCTAGTAGAGGATTCAAAAGGACTTACTGAGTATGCAGCAAAAAGGATGAAAACAATCCCACACTAAAGCATATTATAGAAAAATGGAATACCATTGGGATGAAGAAAGATCTTACAAGATTCTAAAGATAAAGAAAAAACAGGGTCACAATAAAAGATCTTCAGATTTCTAGATAGCAACACTGGAAACTAGAAAGCAATGGAGTAAAGCCCTCAAAATTCTAAAGGAAAATGATTATTAATGTGGAATTTTATATCTAACCAAATTTTATATCTAACCAATTTTATATCTAACCCCTGGCAAGAATCTGTGCAGAGATAAAATTGCTAGAACATGTGATGTCTACACATCTTGAGGGAAGACAAATACCAAAGATTGAATTGATTAAAAGAAAACAAAGCAAAATACATAGAAAATAAAGCAAATGGGAAGGTAAGGTAATTATCAGGGAAAACAAAACTTGTACAGGAAAAAAAAAAAGCAATATCATTGTTTACAAAATGACTCAGCTGTGAATAGTCATTGTAATGTAAACCCTGGTGCTGACCAAACAAAAATTAGAACATAATTAAATTGGGAGGAGAGGGGGATGTGAAGGGTGGTATGTGAGTGAGTGGAGTGGGGGTAGGGGGAGAGGAAGCTTAACCTCATCTTCTAGGGCGGAAAGTTATTAGTTGGCACCTACAACTGAAAAAGCAGGAAGTTAGCAATTTAAGCATGTTATATGGAAACATGGAGGTAAATATAAAATGCAGCAGCTGAGGGCTTCCCTGGTGGCGCAGTGGTTGAGAATCCGCCTGCCAATGCAGGGGACACGGGTTCAAGCCTTGGTCCAGGAAGATCCCACATGCCGCGGAGCAACTAAGCCCATGCACCACAACTACTGAGCCTGCGCTCTAGAGCCCGCGAGTCACAACTACTGACCCCATGTGCCATAACTACTGAGCCTGTGTGCCACAACTACTGAAGCCTGTGCACCTAGAGCGCATGCTCCGCAACAAGAGAAGTCACCTCAATGAGAAGCCCGTGCACTGCAACAAAGAGTAGCCCCCGGTCGCCACAACTGGAGAAAGCCTATGCACAGCAATGAAGACCCAATGCAGCCAAAAAAAAAAAAAAAAAAAAATGCAGCAGCTGATACATGAAAGTGATTCTCTCTGGGGAGAGGGAAGTGGGGGACCAGGAGGTAGAGAACTATTGCTTTTTCTTATAAACTGTATGAAACCATTGTATTCTATAAGCTATGGACACATATAACCTTGATAGAAGAATAAAAACAAAAAAATAAAAATTTAAATGGGAAAACTGGTTTTACAGCTATACATGTTTGGATTATAGCACTTCTTTAGATCTGACCATGCTTAACTTCCTTAACCTCTCTGAGCCTATTTTATTTCCATCTGTAAAATCAGGACAGTAGTGGAGATTAAATGATTGTGAAGATTGTGAAGATTGAGATTGTGAAGATTAAATGAGGTTTAATGTGTAAGGCTCTTTGTCCATATTGGACAATTACCATCAGCTCCCATGTCAAATGGCCAAGGATCCCACCTCTCACATGGCCATCATAGGAGCCTAGCAGCCAGAGTCTTTCTGCCCTTAGAGCAGAGTTCTAACTACACCAGTGCCCAATTGTTTCAAAAGAGACTTTAGATCAATGTTTCTCAGTCAAGGTACAAACCGCTTTCAAAGGAGAAACAAAATAAAACACCAAACTCTTGGGGATCCAGCACTGACTTGGATTATTTTTATTACAATGTTATTTAAATATTATTATTTGTGTATCTATTAACTCTTTCTATACATAGAACTTAAGCAACAATAAAGTAAAAATAAATTTAAATGAAAACCAAATCACAAAAGCAGTAGAATTCAAATGAACACTAATATAATGTGACACTGGTGACATTTTGCTGAAACCGAATCACGGCTCTTTGAGAGCACATGCTATCACATGTTCTCATGGGTCCTCACGACCAGGCCACTGGGTGCTGGGTGATGACCCAATTTCTCCCTGCTTTTCTGTGAATCCTTCCATAGCTGGCTGGAACTCTTTAGCCTTTGCATGGTATGTGTCTCTTATGTGATCTTTTCTTGTTAGCTGGATACAGTGAAAGTTAACACAATTTGGCACCAATTCAATCATAAACAGAAACTCAGGCTCAAAAATTGAGGAAAACCCTAAATTTAAAATCATCATGGGGCTTCCCTGGTGGCACAGTGGTTAAGAATCTGCCTGCCAATGCAGGGGACACGGGTTCGAGCCCTGGTCCGGGAAGATCCCACATGCCTTGGAGCAACTAAGCCCGTGTGCCACAACTACTGAGCCTGCACTCTAGAGTCCTTGAGCGACAACTACTGAAGCCTGCGAGCCACAACTACTGAAGCCCGTATTCTTAGAGCCTGTGCTCCGCAACAAGAGAAGCCATCACAATGAGAAGCCTGCGCACCAAAACAAAGAGTAGGCCCCACTCCCCGCAACTGGAGAAAGCCCGTGCACAGCACCGAAGACCCAGTGCAGCCAAAAATAAATAAATAAAATAATTTGTTTAAAAAGTAATAATAGGGCTTCCCTGGTGGTGCAGTGGTTGGGAGTTCGCCTGCTGATGTGGGGAACACGGGTTCGTGCCCCGGTCCAGGAAGATCCCGCGTGTCGTGGAGCGGCGGGCCCCGTGAGCCATGGCCGCTGGACCTGTGCGTCCAGAGCCTGTGCTCCGCAGCGGGAGAGGCCACAGCATACCGCAAAAAAAAAAAAAAAAGTAATAATAATAAAATAAAATAAAATCATCATGGAGGGAATTCCCTGGCAGTCCAGTGGTTAGGACTCCACCCTCTTACTGCCGAGGGCCCGGGTTCAATCCCTGGTCCAGGAACTGGACCCAAAAGCCAGAGTACGGCCACCAGCTATAGGGTGCGGCCAAAAAGAAAAAAAAAAAAATCATCAAGGAAAGCTAGAAAATACTTGAAAAAAAATTTTTTTAATATTTATTTACTTATTTATTTTGTTGCTCCAGGTCTTATTTGTGGTATGCATGTGGGATCTAGTTTCCCGACCAGGGATTGAACCCAGGGCCCCTGTATTGGGAGAGAGACTGTTAACCACTCCACCACCAGGGAAGTCCCCCGAAAATTCTTGAATGAAACTCCTTGGTGGTTAATTAAGGTCTCCTGGGAAGCCTTAACCCAAAGTCAAGGCTAAGGCCTTTGCAGTCAGCAGGCGCCATCCTCCCTGCCCCCACCCCTCCCCTGCACAGTGCCCAGTCAAAACTGCTGGTTTCATTATGCTTTTATCACACCCATGGGATATCTATTAAGCCCTCATGAAGACTTCCTTCTTTCTTTTTTTTTTTTTTTTT
>NW_006796752.1:1130909-1150732 GCF_000442215.2 Lipotes vexillifer | reverse complement strand
TCTCCCGTTGCGGAGCACAGGCTCCGGACGCGCAGGCTCAGCGGCCATGGCTCACGGACCCAGCCGCTCCGCAGCACGTGGGATCCTCCCGGATCGGGGCATGAACCCGTGTCCCCTGCATCGACAGGCGGACTCCCAACCACTGCGCCACCAGGGAAGCCCCCTTCTTTCTTTTTTAATGTATTTATAACTACATTCATTACATTCTTTAAAAAATAAATTCATTTATTTTTGGCTGCACTGGGTCTTCATTGCTGTGTGCAGGCTTTCTCTACTTGTGACGAGCGGAACCTACTCTTCGTTGCAGTGCGCGGGCTTCTCATTGCAGTGGCTTCTCTCGTTGCAGAGCACGGGCTCTAGGCATGTGGGCTTCAGTAGTTGTGGCACGTGGGCTCGGTAGTTGTGGCTCGTGGGCTCTAGAGCGCAGGCTCAGTAGTTGTGGCGCACGGGCTTAGTTGCTCCGCGGCATGTGGGATCTTCCCTGACTAGGGCTCGAACCCGTGTGCCCTGAACTGGCAGGCAGATTCTTAACCACTGCGCCACCAGGGAAGTCCAATTTCCTTCTTTCTATACCCAATTGTTCCTCGTTCTATTTTACTGATTGTGATGTGTCCTTGGTTTACTTTCTATTTTTTAAAATTTGCTTCCTTTTTCAAAATATACATTACCAGGCTTCCCTGGTGGTGCAGTGGTTGAGAATCCACGTGCCAATATATTGAACCACTATATTGTATGCCTGAAATGAATATAATATTGTAAATCAACTATATTTCAATTAAAAAAAAAACCCACAAACTCAGCCAACTGCCCTTTTGCAGTATAATCTGTTATCCAAGGTTTTGGAGACCTTCCTAGGAAGAGGTGGTGCTGTCACAAGAAAAAAAGATACAGCATATTCAAACTTCCCCAATCCAGTCTCTGTCCTTACCCCACAACCCAGGCCATTAGACAGATGGATAACCTCAGACAGGGCAGGCTGTGTCCTCTGGCCACCCACCTCCAGCCACGTGTGTTCTGTGCCAGGGGCTGGGGTGAAATGTTCTTCACAGTTCAGGACTTCTCTTTTTTTGCAATCATAGCTGTCCATTGAAGTTAGGACAGTTTGAGCAATCATGGCCATTTCAGGGGCTCCAGGTTGCTGCAGTGAGTAGAAGGAAGGCTCAAAGAAGTTGCCTCTGCTCATACCAAAAAGATCTAGGGCTACAGATTCTGTTGTTTACTAAATACTTATTAGACAACTGCCGTGTGAGCTTCCATGTTTCTGTTAGGCAATGTGAGGGATATAAAGATGAAGGAGACATCTACCCTGCCCTACAGAAGCACACTATCTAGAGGAGGGATAGATTCAAAAGCAAATAACTGCAAAGCAGGGTGAGAAATGCTAAGACTGATATATAACACGCTGTGGGAGCACAGGAAGGAATATCTCAGCTTACCAGAAGGGAGTGACTTTGAGTTGGTCCTCAGGCTGAGAGTTCCTCAGCTTAACAAGGGTGAGTGGGGGAAGGAGTCCAGGCAGAGAATACTGCACAGAGGCATAACAAAGCTCGGCACATGCAGGGAAGAGTAAGTAGGTCTGTATAGTAGATAAAAATAACCAGAAAAGACATCCTGGGGTAGATGATTAAATTTGGATCTTTCCTATCAGTTTTAATTTGGGGTGTGTGTGTGTGTGTGTGTGTGTGTGTGTGTGTGTGTGTGTGTGTTTTATGTGATACATATCTATATAAACACATAAAAACATATAGCACATATATATAACATATAACACATATATATAAATATATAACACATATATATGACAATATTTGTGTAAATAAAGCATTGTTCTAGATTTGGGGGGTATATAGAGAATTTTATGCAGTGCTTCTTAAAAGAAAGATACACAAGGACTTCCCTGGTGGCACAGTGGTTAAGAATCTGCCTGCCAATGCAGGGGACATGGGTTCGAGCCCTGGTCCGGGAAGATCTCACATGCCGCAGAGCAACTAAGCCCGTGCTGCACAACTACTGAGCCTAGAGCCCATGCTCTGCAGCAAGAGAAGTTACCACAATGAGAAGCCCGCGCACCGCAACGAAGAGTAGGTCCCGCTCGTCACAGTTAGAGAAAGCCAGCGCACAGCAACAAAGACCCAATGCAGCCAAAAATAAATAAAATAAAATAAATAAATTTATTTAAAAAAAAAAAGAATCCGCCTGCCAATGCAGGGGACACGGGTTCGATCCCTGGTCCGGGAAGATCCCACGTGCTGCAGAGCAACTAAGCCTGTGTGCCACAACCACTGAGCCCGCGCTCTAGAGCCCACGAGCCACAACTACCGAGCCCGCGTGCCACAACTACTGAAGCCCGCATGCCTAGAGCCCGTGCTCCGCAACAAGAGAAGCCACCGCAATGAGGAGCCTGTGCACCGCAACGAAGAGTAGCCCCCACTCACAGCAACTAGAGAAAGCCCGCGCGCAGCAACAAACACCCAACACAGCCAAAAATTAAAAATAAATAAATAAAAGAAAGATACACAGAGGAAACAATAACTCATAGGAAGTAATTCTATAAGGAACCACGATAGTATCAGTGAAGTGTTGCTTATGGTTTTTTTGATAAACTGCATGTCCTTCAAACAATTCCTTCATAGATAACATTTCTATCAAGCAGGATAGAAATGGGCAAAAAATGGTTGATTTCATAATCTTTGCAAATTCTTAAGTGTAAAGTTGGTTTTCATGCCAACTGGTAAGCATTGAAGAGTTGTAATCAGTAAGCTGATAGAGTTAATATGTAAAAATTTTAGGGCGGGAGTGGAAGGAAGAGCTGGGAGATCCATGAGGGATCTATTAAATTGTCTAAGATGGAAAAGAAAAAGAAAAAAAAAAAGAAGACAGAATTGAATTAGGTAGTAATGGCAGATATGCAGGAGTCTACATATATTAAAGAGATAAAATTGATAATCTTTGTGACTCAGTGAGCAGAAGTGAGAGAGATGAGATTTCTGGCTTGAGTATCTGGGTGAGCTTTAATTCCCTTTACTAGAATATTAAAGAACAGATTGAGAGAGGCAGGTTATGAGATGGGTTCTGGTAAAACTTGATGTTAAGACATGATGACAGATGAGATGTAATTCATCTTTTTCATACAAGAAGAATAATACTGAGACAGTGATGGGACCGTACATTGCTACAGCCACATTATGAGGCAATATGGCAGTATCTAATGTTAATATGCACACACCGCATAACCCATCAATTCCATTTCTCAGTATCAACCTCACTAGGAAGAATGTACAAGGATGTGCACTGAAGCACTGTTTGTAATATAAAAAATTCAAGTTACTTAAACATCCTTTGATAGGGAAATGGTTAAATAAACCACGAGAGTATTTCCAGACTTGCTGAGTAATAAAATCACCTGGGATATTGATTGAAAATAATTTCTCCAACCCCCTTCCCAGTCCTACTGTGGAAATAGAATCTCTTGGGGAGGACCCTGAATATTTCTGGGTGATTTTTACCATAAGGAAAGTTTACAAAAAGAGTTATGAAAAGTGTTTCCAAAACTATATTTAGAAACAAACAGGGCTTCCCTGGTGGCACAGTGGTTAAGAATCCGCCTGCCAATACAGGGGACACAGGTTCGAGCACTGGCCCAGGAAGATCCCACATGTCGCGGAGCAACTAAGCCCATGCACCGCAACTACTGAGCCTGCGCTCTAGAGCCCATGCTCCACAGCAAGAGAAACCACGACAATGAGAAGTCTGCGCACCACAACAAAGAGTAGCACCCACTCGCTACAACTAGCGAAAGCCCGCACACAGCAACGAAGACCCAACGCAGCCTAATAAGTAAATAAATAAATAAATTTATTTTTTTAAAAAAAGAAACAAACAAATGCTAGGCAGGATTTTAAAAGAATGAGGGTAGATCTCTGTGAAGCAACTCACAATAAGCTCCAAGATATATTGAGTGATAAATGCAAGGTGTAGAATGAAAGCACAGTATGATACCATTATGTAACCACAGACCCACACACAGAACAATATATTTCTAGAAGTAAATATGGGTTTGTGGGCAGTGATTTCAAAGGGAACTTCTGTAACGCTTGGACTTTTTTATGATCAAAAAGTATTTGTGGGGCCTCCCTGGTGGCACAGTGGTTAAGAATCCGCCTGCCAATGCAGGGGACACGGGTTCGAGCCCTGGTCTGGGAAGATCCCACATGCTGCAGAGCAACTAAGCCCGTGCGCCACAACTACTGAGCCTACGCACCACAACTACTGAAGCCCGCAAGCCTAGAGCCCCTGCTCCGCAGCAAGAGAAGCCACCGCAATGAGAAGCCTGCGCACCACAAGGAAGAGTAGCCCACGCTCGCTGCAACTAGAGAAAGCCCGCACGCAGCAACGAAGACCCAACACAGCCAAAAATAAATAAAGTTTTTTTAAAAGTATTTGTGCATTCTGTAATTAGAAGCAAATATTTACGGCTGGTGTGATTGAGGTGATGAAGATAGCCTATGCAAAATATGATTTGTCCTAGACCATATACACCCCGAAGCATATCCCAGGTAAATTTTATCTATGTAATAATTCATCAAATATTTGAAATTGTTCTCTACATACATTGAAGCGGGTTCAGTGCTTTGAGGGGGCAGGGCAAGGGAGGTGGCAAGGATGGGGAAGAAGGGCCCAGAAATTCCCTGCTACTTCCATATATCTGCCCAGCTTTCAAGATTCAAATACTGTCTCAAAGATCCAGTTCCCACAACCTGAACTCATCTCTTTGTCCTCTAAACCCCACCCCAGTTCCTTCATCTACTTACATATGCGGGTACAGGTCTCAGCCCTCTTCCCACACTACCTCCACTCCACTGCACTTTGTCTTTCCCCAAACCCGTCAGTGACCTGCATACATAGCTCTCATGATGATTGTTGAAGGAAATGCTTCCAGCTCTGCCTCAGAGGTCTGAGAATGGTCTTCTACTCTCCACTGTAATTACTGCTCAGTGAAAGTCACTTAGTGCTCTCTCCCCTCACGTTCTCACCCCATCTCTCCTTCCTCCTCACTGCTGTCTACAATTCTTGTAATAAGAAACATATGAGGGGCTTCCCTGGTGGCACAGTGGTTGAGAGTCTGCCTGCTAATGCAGGGGACATGGGTTCGAACCCTGGTCTGGGAGGATCCCACATGCCGCGGAGCGGCTGGGCCCGGGAGCCACATCTACTGAGCCTGCGCGTCTGGAGCCTGTGCTCTGCAACAAGAGAGGCCGCGATAGTGAGGCCCGCGCACCGCAATGAAGAGTGGCCCCTGCTTGCCACAACTAGAGAAAGCCCTCGCACAGAAACGAAGACCAAACACAGCAAAAAAAAATTAATTAATAAACTCCTACCCACAACATCTAAAAAAAAAAAAAATATATATATATATATATATGAGTTTCAAAATTCCAACTCTCCCTATCTCCAGGTTGTCTCCCATCTTTCTCAGAGCACAGGATGGGCAGGAGGGGAAGTAGAGAGAATAAAAGGTGAGGGGCAGGGGTGAGGAATAGGAACTCTGTTGATTCCTTACAAAGGAAAAGCAGGCCAAAAAAGGGGGCTTGTTCATACGTCTGCTGCATCAGTCACACACAACCACTCCCACTTCTGAGCTCCATAGCTATCCTAATAAGAACAATCTTGACATGAGACAGCTTATTTCAAGGTCTTCCTCTTGAAGTCAGTCCACCCATGGAGACGGAGAACATCATTTGACGGTGTCGCCCTTCAATTATGACATGAGTGTCTCGCTTGGAGGACACTCTCCAAGAAGCTATCCATGTCTCCATGTGGTTCCAGACTAGCAGCCGCAAGAACACAGACCAGCCATTGTTCTTTACACAAATCATATGCTCTGTAATGTCATGTCTTTCGGCATTAGTGCCATGATATCTCTACCCTAGCCTCCCCCACAAACACATTGATTGTATTACTTATTTAAGTTATGTATCAGTTCAGGGCCTGGCAGGAAATATTTGGTACCTCAAATTGGGTAACTGAGGGAAAGGTAATGAAAGGACTGTTCGTAAACAATGAGAGATGGTCCCATACCTTGGTGCTTTCACCCCGAGAGAGAGGGCTCACTGATCCCAGGGAGAGAGAGCTGTGTGAAAAAGTTGCCCGACAGGGACTGGGATCTTCCATCAGGGGAATACATACCCCAGTCTTAGTCTTCTTCCTTTTGATTCCTTCCCTGTGTCCCTTGGCCAAAGCCTACTGGAAGCTGGAGGGCAAGGGAGCCCGTTGATGTGGTCCACAGCCAGTCAGTCCCCAGGTCATGTGCAGACGGAGGTGAGCGAAGGGTGAATCTGGAGGGCCAGGTGGAGGGTGTCCAGCACAACTTCACTGTCTGCCTCTTGCTCAAGACACTGAGACCAGTGGAGTTTGGGTGGACAGCACGGCCTTTCTGCCTACTCTCCCACCATCCTTAACCACGTGACAGTGCTATGCTCAAGACACAGGATGACATCCCTGCCCAAGTCTCAGACTCTGTGCCTGCCTTGTGCTTCCTCCTCTGCCTGGACTGCCCTCCCTCCCTTTCCTCTTGGAGAATTTCTACCCCAGTTTCAAGATGAGGCTCCAGTATTTCTCTTTGAAGCCTCGCCTGATTGTGTCCTCTTCACATGGGCTTCATCGCTCATACCTTCCTAATACTGAAGCGCTGTGAGCACATACTTTTATTCAGGACTTTATTCATAGACATTTTCCCCGCTGCTACGATGAGCATGCCTCAAAGATGAAGCCTGCATCTCATCATTACTAACAACAACCACTATCATCATTTTCTGAGGACCTAATATGTTCCTGGCCCAGGCCCTTTAATTCACGTTCTCAGTTCATTCTTTTGTCAACAAAACAGACACTTTGTTTTTATCCAAGTTACCGGTGTAAAAACTGATGTTCAGCGAGATTGATCAGCCAGCACAACATCACTCAGCTGGTAAGCAGTGGTCACTTAAGCTGCTAAACTGGGATTCAAACCCATGTCTCTCTAACTCCCAACCTGAAAGTTGAAACTGAAAATAACCACAGTGAACAATGCCCCTCAGCTTTGCACCCCCAGAGCTGGCCCAGGTCTGGATAACGCATGATTAGTGTCCAAGATATGTTTTTGAATAAACAACCGGAAGCATAACATGCTGACAGAAATCTTTTGACTATGTGTATATTTCTCCTGATACAAGCTGGCACACGCTCTTGACTTTCTTTAGTCTATCTCCAGGCTGATGGTTTATAGTCAAGTCCCATGTTGCTGATGAACTTTGTCTTGACTATGTTTAAGTGCCTTTTCAGGACAGAATCACCAGCAAACAGAATCCCTTAGAAGACTACGGTATTGGCTTTGCTCCTAGACTCCTGAGTTAGAAAGTTTTCCCCAGGACTGGAACAACTGTGTATCAGGATCTTCTAAGCAACATGTCCTTGTATTTTTATACATCATCTGTGAGAGTGGAGCTGAAGGAGAATATTTTTATCTTTTTTTTTTTTGTGGTACGCGGACCTGTCACTGCTGCGGCCTCTCCAGTTGCGGAGCACAGGCTCCTGACGCACAGGCTCAGCGGCCATGGCTCATGGGCCCAGCCGCTCCGCGGCATGTGGGATCTTCCCGGACCGGGGCACGAACCCGTGTCCCCTGCATCGGCAGGCGGACTCTCAACCACTGCGCCACAAGGGAAGCCCGAGAATATTTTTAAAATTGATCCTGTTATAACAGTAACAGCTACCGTAGATTGGGTACTTATTGTGTGGCCAACTCAGTGCTTGGTGCTTTACATACATTATTCCTGATTTTTTAGCAGCCCTGCAAGGTAGGTCTTACTATCCCCATTTTACAGAACAGGAAACTGATGCTCAGTGAGCCTAAGTTACTTGTCCAAGGCGTCCCAAACACGCATAATATCTGATTCCAAATTCATGCCTACATTTGCATGGCTTTACCCTGACTAGAGAAAGAAATTAAACACCATCAGCTGTAACAGAACCAACATTATCATGA
Organism: Lipotes vexillifer; assembly: GCF_000442215.2. Classification (NCBI taxonomy): domain Eukaryota; kingdom Metazoa; phylum Chordata; class Mammalia; order Artiodactyla; family Lipotidae; genus Lipotes; species Lipotes vexillifer. The sequence goes on along the minus strand of NW_006796752.1, from coordinate 1,142,709 downwards.
GAATAATCCCTTAGAAACTTGGAAATTCTATGGCTAATCAAAGTAATTCTAATTGTCAAATATAATTACAATACACAACGTCTCAGAGTCTTTAAATAACATTTTTTTCACATAATTACTTCATTTAAACTTTCCTTTTACACCTTTGTAAAATAAAGTAGGTAAGAGCAGTGTTATGATCCCATTTATGGATGAGGAGATTAAAGCTCAGGGAAACTAAGCAGCAGGTAGCAAAGGGACTGGAACACAGGCCTTTTAACTTTCTAACCAAGTGAACTTAAATGCAAAAGCATTTTTACTGTGAGTTTTCGAACTCGAAAGCTGAAAGTCTGCCACCTACAGAACTGCTTGTTTCTAAAGAGTTGGCTCTTGCCCACTCCCTCTTCCTCAGCCGCCCCTCTCCATTGTCACCTTTTTTCCTTACTATTTTCACTGGTTGCACAAATATTATAACAAGAATAAGGGAAATAATTAGAAGAAAGTTGTTCATAATTTCAGTACCCCAACATACTAATTATTTTTAGGTTTCCGTTATTGCTGTGTAGTCCTTACCCAAATATTACAAAAAAAAGCACACGCACACAAATAAATATTTCAGCTCTTCTGGGGCAGTGGTCCCTAACCTTTTTGGCACCAGGGACTGGTTTCGTGGAAGACAGTTTTTCCACGGACGGTGGGAGGGGTGGGGTGGTGTGTTGGTTCAGGCGGTAACGCGAGTGACAGGGAGCTGTGGGGAGCGACAGGGAGCGACGGGAAGCCATGGGGAGTGACCGGGAGCGGTGGGGAGCGATGGGGAGTGACGGGGAGCAATGGGGAGCAATGGGGAGCGACTGGGAGCTATTGGGAGCCATGGGGAGTGGTGGGGAGCGGCAGATGAAGTTTCGCTCGCTCACCTCCTGCTGCACAGCCCAGTTCCTAACAGGAGTTGGGGACCCCTGCTCTAGTGGACTTCCCTGGCTGTCCAGTAGTTAAGACTCTGTGCTTCTAATGTAGGGGGCATGGGTTTGATCCCTGGTCAGGGAACTAAGATCCCGAATGCCACGCGGGGCAGCCAAAAAAAATTCTTTTAATTAAAAAAAAAAAAACTCCTCTAGGAAATTTTGAAACTTGGTGGTCGCAAGCTCATGATTCACAGAATCCAGACAGAGCCTTGCACGTAGTTTCCTCTGAGATGGCACAGATCTCCATATCACGAACCAGGGAGCTAGAAAGAAGAGATAGCAATGAGCAAAAGACTTACTCAAAGTTAGCGAGCATCCTTCAAAAGACTTTTAAAAGAGCCACCACTACCACATCCAAATTCTGATTGTGACAATCATTCCTCTGCAGGAAGCAGTGCCTCGTTCTCTGAGGTAAAACCTTCCTTTGAATGTTATCTTAATCAAAATGATATTGACCAAAATGTTAACAGTGGTTATCTCTGGACGGTGAGATTACAAGTGATGTTTATTTTCTTCATGATTCGTTTTTTGCATTTTCTGCAATGAACATGTACTATGTTTTTAGTAAGATTAAAATGAATAATAATACTGATGCTGAATAAGATGTGAAGCTGATCAAAAAAAAAGAGTCTATAAAAATTAGAGTCAAGGGTATATAGATCATATAGTCCCTACCACTGGAGGGACAACCAGCCCCTCCCTCAGATCAGAGAGCCTAGAACACAGGAAGTACGATTTCTAGTCCAGTTCTCTTTCTAATATAACATCTGCTAACAAGCATGGGGTTTTTTTGTTTGTTTGCATTTTGGGTTTTGTTGTTGTTGTTGTTGTTGTTGTTGTTGTTGTTTGTTTTTGTTCCTTGACCATTTGTCAACAGAGAAGATTCGATTCTGAGAACATGTTATGGATTTTCTGTAGCAATGGTTCAATATAATTTTGTAGACAATAACACCCATAGAAATGTGTGGGAGCTTTGTTGTCAAGTCCCGTAGTGTTTTAATAAAGGTACATGTCATTTTTCTTCAGCTAAATTTCAGCTAGAAATAATATTAGATGAGTTCTTATTGCCATTCATTCCATAGCCTTTCTGCAATTTGGACACCTTAATGATTTCATGCAAAATTCACTGTCTAAAGAGTCTTGGTGGCTTCTGTCTGATCCTGGTTTTTCCTTTTGATGCGGATTACTTACGCGCATCCATCATGGTAAAAACAGCAGAGTTTGGGCAAACACTGCTCTCTCAGACCCCTGCTCCCTTTTAGGCCTGGAGATCCTTCATCTAACCCAGTTCCATTCTTGTGCCTCTTCCCGCTGACTTCCCCAGTGCCATTTTTATTAAAGCTCCAGCTCATCCCACATTCAGCTGCATGACTTCTTACAGGCTTCAGAATAAATCACCACGTTGCTCCGATCTTGGCTTCTCTGCCCTCGGCTTTCAATTAAATTTAGAATTGACTTTAAAGGTACAACCTCAATGTACATGGTTGAAAATGACCTTGTTTCCCCTTTCCCACCACCTGCGACTTCCTGCGCAGGGCTCTTATACTCCAGCTCCTGGTTCAAAAAGTAGAAACAGGAATTTGCTACATGCTCCTGTGGCAAACTATAAGTCTCAAGCTGTTTAAAGTCTTTAAAGTCCCATCCAAAAGGTAAAGTACACTCTGCAGAGAGAAATCTGGGGGCCTGAATCTCTGGCTGCCTGTGTTCAGGAAGAGACACAGGAGAGGAAGAAGAAAAAGAGAAGAAAAAAAAAAAAAAAAACCTTTGAGCTAAACACTTAATTTGTTTAATTTCTACAGTTTACATTCAGGATGATTAGTCTATTTATAATATGCACCACTATTAAAGTAATTATGTTAAGTTAATATAAATGATCTATGACAAGATTACAAGGACACCAAAGCAGACTTGAACATCAAAACTGACTTTCATCTTTTGTCTTGTCATTTGGCTTTCCACTCTTAGCAAGGAACAGAACATAGTAAGCTGCAGATTTGGGCTATTTAGAATTGGGCATATGCTCCTGCCAATTTCTCCCTCCTCCCTTTGGAAGTCTTTACCAATCCGAACGAGTGAACTAGAAAACCCTTTTTCCTCAGTTCAAAACCCTTAATATTTTAAGACACTTAAGTTGTATCTAAAAGCAATAAGGTCCCTCCCAATTCAGAAGAGAAGGGAAGAATGATTTGACTGCCTGAAAAAAAAAGATAAAACAAGGTCCAGTATGTGAAGAGGATGTGTAAGTTGAAAGGGCTCTGCAAGTGTAACAGGCCAATTTATTAATTTGACCATCAATTAGTTACTGAGTATCTACTTTGCATCAGGTTCCAAGGAGGCTGTACAGTGTTTAAAGAGTTTGAGCCTTAGTTTTCTCACTCTAAAATGGAAATAGAAACCCTTTATTTCAGGCTTTGTGATAATTAAGTGAAAGAATAAATATAAATCATTTAAAACCAGTTCTTAGCACATAATAAATATTGAATGAATAGCCTTATATAAAAATGTGAAAGAAGTATTCCCAAATGCTAAGGGATTTGCAGCCTAATGAATTATTATTCAAAACTTCTGGGACTTCCCTGGTGGCGCAGTGGTTAAGAATCTGCTTGCCAGTGCAGGGGACATGGGTTCAATCCCTGGTCCGGGAAGATCCCACATGCCATGGGACAGCTAAGCCCACGTGCCACAATTACTGAGCCTGCTCTCTAGAGCCCGTGCGCCACAATTACTGAGCCCACGTGCTGCAACTACTGAAGCCTGCATGCCTAGAGCCTGTGCTCCGCGACAAGAGAAGCCACCACAATGAGAAGCCCGCGCACCAGAATGAAGAGGAGCCCGCGCTCGCCACAACTAGAGAAAGCCCGTGCGCAGAAACGAAGACCCAACGCAGCCAAAAAATAAAAATTAATTAATTAATTTAAAAAACAAAACAAAACTTCTGCCTGTTGCATTTGACCCTAAAATTTGGGAAACTTCGAAGATTAGCCATGCAAATGTCAGATCAAAATACCTTCTACTGATTGCCCTTTAGAAAGATTTACTAAAAATTGTGGGTGCTTTGCCAAATAAGGAAGAAAGGGAAAAGGAATCAACACTTACTAGCTCACTAAGTGTGAGCTCTTAATGATTTTGCATCTTTTTTCTCATTGAAATCTTCTTAAATCCCAATTAATAGACAGGCATGAATAGTTTCATGTCCTAGATGGGGATACCAAGTCTCATGGAGAATCAGTAACCTCCCCATGGTCACAGAGCGAGGAGGGAGAAGATAGAATTCAAACTAGGTGATGGGATTTCAGAGCCCATGCTCTTGGTTACATCATCAGCTGCCCCCTCCACCCTAGGTCCCAGGGGGAAAGATCTTTAATCCTTATCTGAAAACACAAGAGATATTTGGGATCTTAAAGTAGAAGGGGAAATTTTGAAGAAGAAAAATGTTGCAATAATTAATTTCTTGCTCAATCTTCTGAATAGTAAGTATTATAGTGAGATTCCTTCCTTTCCATTTAAACTCTCCAAGGTAGAACCTTCCTTTTTCAGTTCTAAAAGATTACTGTTGACAGGGACATGTCTGAAGACTTTGATTTTCCTTTCCTTTCTTTCAGTAACACACATTTCTGGGGAAGGAAAACATACAAAAGTTTAAAACTGTGACTGGAAAAGTTAGAGAAGAGGTTACACCATACTGACCCTGTTTTGAAAGGCTACAGCCACCCCCTAGGTTAACTGACACTTCCACAGTAGCTCTGCAACCACTCTTCCTAAATGAACTTTTTGGACTCTCAGCCAGCCTTCCTCCCTGGACTGCAGGAACAATGGTGATGGCCAATACCAAGTTCAACCCAGGAGGCCAAGTGCCTAGAGACGCTAAAGAGTTCTCTGTTAGGCAGGCTAGGCAGGCCTCAATAGACAGCTCCTTAGGATTAAGGATGTCAAGGAGTTGGGTTCTTCTATTCCATGCCTACCTCCAACTATAGCACGGTTAGACCACAATTGGTCACAACCAGCTAATTAAACTGTCACTCCACGGAAGGCCAAATGGCCATGCATAAATAGAAATTTCTCTTTCTTACCTGCCCTGCAGTCTTCCTTCCTTTCCTTCTCTGTCTCTTTTCTAGTTTCCAGAAATAATTGTTCTTTTTCTAGTGCCTAAAAAGAAGGCAACCCACAGTTCATCTTACTTGGCAGTAGCCTAAACAGTTTCTTATCCTCTCAATATAGTCTTTAAAGTTCATGGATGAAAAAGACTGAAGGGTGAAAATACCATTCACCCTTCAAGGGTGTTAGCTACCATTTAGCTAACAGAGAGTTTACAGTTATTTACCACTCCAATAGTTGTGTGTGTGTATGTGTGTGTTTTAATACTCCAAACCTCAGAAACTGAACCCATCATTTACTAGGGCATTTTGTTAATAGCCAAATATATATATTTATAATTAATTTCTGGGAATTTAATAATTTCTTTTATGTGTATATCATTTTCGTTTTCAAAGCACTTTCACATGTACCTGAGCTAGAGTTAAATTATAACACCCATTTTACAGATAGGGAAACTCGACTCAGGTGGACTAAGGGGCATACCAAGGTCACAGAGTTAATTAGTTGCAGCATCAGAATTAGAATCCTGGCTTTCTTCTTTATTGTGGGTTTTTGTTTTGTTTTGCTTTTGTACTCCACTATATACAAGGTTTATATCCTAGTCTTTGAGATTTCCTCATGGAAAAAAAAGAAAGTGCTATTCCACAAATTGTGCCTTGGAGGTTCTGTCAGGAACTGACTTTTAACTGGAATATACTGTTGGCATACCCTATTTAATATGACTCATGACTCCAAGGTATTGAAAGACATTTTGTGGAGAAAAGACCTGAAATCCCCTCTTTTTTTTTTTTTTTTTTCTTTTTTTTATTTTTGCTGTGTTGGGTCTTAGTTTCTGTGCGAGGGCTTTCTCCAGTTGTGGCAAGTGGGGGCCATTCTTCATCGCGGTGCGCAGGCCTCTCACTATCGCGGCCTCTCTTGTTGCGGAGCACAGGCTCCAGACGCGCAGGCTCAGCAGTTGTGGCTCACGGGCCTAGCTGCTCTGCGGCATGTGGGATCTTCCCAGACCGGGGCTCGAACCCGTGTCCCCTGCATTAGCAGGCGGACTCTCAACCACTGCGCCACCAGGGAAGCCCCTGAAATCACCTCTTAATACAATATAACCATGGAAAAGTTCTTTCACCTCTCTGAGTCAGTCTCTCACCTGCAAAATGGCGACAGTATTGCCAATCTCATAGTGCTTGTACAAGGCTTAAATAAATGGCATTTGTAAAGCACTCTACCAGTAGATTGTAGTATTAGAGTTCTTTCTCTTGAAAAAGTGCCGTCAGAGTAACAGAGTTAGGAGAGTTCGGTTAAGGAACTCTGGTGTGCTAGGATTCCCTTACCCTCCTTGAGGACACTCCACTTGCAGACCACAGCTCCCTCCCAAACTGTAAAACTCAGATAGGAGGAAGGATAGATAGGTAAAGGCCAGATCATGTGAAGCCCTGCAGGCCTCGGGATGGAGTTGGGAGTGGCCTGATCCAAAAGCAGTTCCAGGTTCTTCTTTCTGTTCCTCCAAGTCACCAAGCTTGTTCCTACCTCGGGGCCTTTGCATTTCCTGTTTCCTCCTTTGAACCTCAGATGATCACTCCCTCATTGCATTCAATGCCACTCCTTCAAGGAAGCTATCTCTGTCAGAGTTTATTAAAATACCATCTTGTGGGGATATATGTATACGTATAGCTGATTCACTTTTTTGTACAGCAGAAACTAACAGAACATTGTAAAGCAATTATACTCCAATAAAGATGCTAAAAAATAATAATAAAATAAAATAATATCTTCCCACCTACTAGTCACTCTTCAAGCCCCTAACCCCTTATCTTGATTGCATTTTTCCTCAACACTTACCAATACCTGAAATTATATTGCATATTTATTTAATTGTTGTCTATCTCTTCTGCTAGAAAGTAAGCTCCGTAAAGACAGGGACCTCATTTACTCTGCTTCCCCAGTACCTAGAGGAGTAAATGGCTAGTCTTAGGTGTTTAATAAATAATGAATGAATGAACATGATATTGTTATATAAATGAAATAATGTTATTCTAGGACCAGTTATTAGCATTGTGGATTCCTCAGACTGCCACCTTCACATTAATTTTAATCGCTAAGTACATTTTCAGCATTACATTAGGATTCTTATAAAGATTAAAGCTAAATGACATATTCAAAGAAATTGTAGAAACATGAACCATTCTTTAAAATTGACACATTTCACTTAGAATAATGTTCCAAGGTCAAGACAGCTGGGAAAACTTTAAAATGTAAACCTGATCTTGTCATCAGTCTGCCCTATTCTTCAATGGCTGCCATTGCCCTGGGCAATACTTAAACAGCTCCACTCTGAAGGACCCTCAGAATCTCTTCAGAGCTCTTGCTGCTCCTTAAGCATCATCTCCTGTTCCCCATGTAATGATTCATAACACCTCGTTTCACTCTCAGAAGGGTCCTGGTTTGAGTAGTGATATATATGGTCATCCTACCTATATATCCTTTTACGCAAGGCCTTCACTCCAACCAGACCCATCTAACCAGCAGGTCTCCAAACAGCAGAGGCTTATTCATATCTTTCTTTGAGCAATTCTCCTTCAGCCAAGGATATCCTTCATTCTTCCTGATGCCGGTTCTAATATCAGCTCCCCTAGAAAGGCTTTCCCAGAATTTTCCTCCAGCCTAATTTAGATTAGGCAAACCCTCCAGGGCTACTTTGGAATTGCCTGAGGAGCTTTTTGAAAATACAGATTTCTGGGCCACCTGGATGGGTGGGGCCCAGGAAGTCTATTTGCCCCGCCTAACTGTCCCTACAACATCTCTGCATACTGTTATGACCAATTTACCCATCTGTTTCCTTCATGGAACTATAAAATCCTTGAGCGCAGGACCCATGACCCTCAACTTCAGTGTATTTCCACTGACTGAAACAGGCACTCAGTAGAGGATACATCAACACATGGATAATAATGGCAAACATTTACAGAGCCCTTACTATGGAGTAGGCACTGTTCTATGTGGTTTTTGTGTATTAACTCATTATTTCAGAAAAAATTTTAACCTTTAGGGTTATAATAGCCTGAATGACAAAAGATATTAGGGGCATTAAGGTACTAAGAATTAACTCTGGAAAGTGTAAAGTGTGGCATCCAAATTAATTTTTTTTAAGTAACCATTTATCTTAAGACAGAATACCTCTTGAAAGTCTTGTTTAGTCCTATGCACACTGAGGAGTGTTCATCCTTTTCTGGGTGAGCACCTAGTGTGCCTTGCAGGAGGACTTTGTAAAGACGACCAGAAATACCTAGGACTTCATGCCTACTGCCGGACTTCCTGACTGTTTTGTGCTTTGTCATCAGATGCACCTTCCAGTGTTTTATCTTCTTTTTTTTTTCTTTTTTTAATAAATCTATTTATTTATTTATTTATTTTTGGCTGCTTTGGGTCTTCATTGCTGTGACGGGCTTTCTCTAGTTGCTGTGAGCGGGGGCTACTCTTCGTTGAGGGGCACGGGCCTCTCTTGTTATGGAGCACGGGCTCTAGGCATGCGACTTCAGTAGTTGTGGCACATAGGCTCAATAGTTGTGGCTCTCGGGCTCTAGAGCACAGGCTCGGTAGTTGTGGCGCATGGGCTTAGCTGCTCCGCGGCATGTGGGATCTTCGCAGACCAGGGCTCAAACCCGTGTCCCCTGCATTGGCAGGCAGATTCTTAACCACTGTGCCACCAGGGAAGTCCCAGTGTTTTATCTTCTATCTCAGACCTCTTTAACAAAACAGCTTCCACAGTGCTGGGAAAGAGAACAAAGGTTCTGCTTTGCTCTTTCAGTCAAAACACTTCAGCTCCAAAATTTAGCATTCTCTGTGGATATCCTATAAAATTAAGGAGAGCTTATGAAGGACCTGTGACCCACAAAGAGCTTAATGCATTTTAAATGTACAATTCTAGTAACAGTGTCAGATTATGGATTTCCAAATGGCAGCCACAATCATGATTTAGAACAGATGGTCAAACCACAGGCAACAGAATCAACAGAATTTTCTGCCATTCCCAAGAGGCTAACAGAATCCAAGAGAAGTATCTGACATCACTTAAATTGGTAAACAGCTCAAAACAATCTTAATTAACAGTTTGCTGGAGCACTTAATGACAAAGAGCATGCCTCAGTAGAAATTGGTATTCTTAGGCAGTGTTCGTAGATTATTAACCACATAGGAAGATGGTCTAAAGCCCTGGGAAAAACAGTCAAAATTAGGAATTAGGAGATCTTAGTTTGGGCCCAAGCTCTGACGCTGGGTGACCTTGGTCAGTAATTTGAACTTTCGGAACCTATTTCCTTGTCTATAAAAGAATGTCTAAGTTACCTTCTCTTAGCTTTAAATGTGTACCCAAAGCAATTAGAGAATGGGAAGGACTTTAACCATAAATGAGCAAAGTAAGAATCACCTAAACATTTTAGATTATAATAAAGTAAAATTCATCTTTCAATATGCAAAGAGGCTACAGTAGGTGAAAGTTAACTACTGTTATTCATTTTGCTATCAGAGTTACTATGGCAGAGGATATTATTTTTCTAGAAATATTAATGTTCGCAGCAGAGCAAACCATAGTGTCTATGGGTAAGGAGGCTTTCTTAAATCAACAAAATCATGTAACGTTGTCAGTTAAGAAATGTTGGACTATTTTTTATATAGTCATCTTTGGTTCTCCGTGTTGTCAGTCTTCTGGAATAGGCTTTGAAAAGAATGGATAATCTTTTCAGCACTGCTTGTTATCCAGTGCAAGAAACTCTGATCAGACTCCACAATGAGCCTCCGCAAGTAAGCAGAAAAAGTTTCAGCCTGAAATAACCCAGAACTAGTTAGGTCTAGATGCCAACAGGCAAATTTACTCTGTATTTTTTGCACCGTCCCTATGTTTCTTTGACAGAATTTTTTTTTTAAGGGCTGTGTTCAACTTTTCACGAAAAGTTATGTTAGGCATGTATTTTGTGAAAGTGATGGAAGAAGAGAGGAGAGAGTTTGAAGAGAAGGGACAGGGTAGGAGAAGGGGACAGAATTAAGCTCCTGGGAAGGAAGCCCACTGCTTCTCAAGTTACCATTTGTAAACCCTTTACCCGGTTCTGTTTGGGCTATTGTCCTGGGTAAATCATCCATTGAAAATCAAGCTCTTCAGCTCATTATATATTCTTCATTTGAGGTGACCAGAACTATTTCCTGAAACCTGGTTTGGGTGCTAATTACCTGCTCAAACACCTTGTAAATACCTCCGTGGATTTGTCACAGGAAAATTTCACTTTTTTATTTTTCTTAAATTGAGCACACTTATTGCAAGTTCCCCTTTCAGTTTCCTAGGCGTGACACTACAAGCCGCCTAAGCAGAAGAGCCTTCTGCTGCTCTGGTTACTGTGAAGAGACTCTCACTTCTCCTCAGCTACCCTAAGGCATAGCTCGCAGCTCTGACTCAACTGTAGAGAAATGTTTACCATGTACTTCTATACAGAGAAGTAAGCTGCTTTTACCTCCCCAGACCTCTCTCCCTCCCTCTGCAATGAGGCAAGAAGCCCTTTTTACAAATACCCGAAGAACCTTGTACAAAAAAGACTCTTGCCCTCACAGACAGTTCTTTCTCTTTAGATTTTAAAATAACCGTTTCTGTCAGTCTTCATCCTCTCCTAACCCTCGGACAAAAAACCTCAAACTCATAGCATATGTCTTGCCGTTGGGATAGGATGACATTTCTATCAATTCTGAAACTGAATAAAAAAATTATTTTACTGGGGAAAAAATGCTTATTCATTTACATATCTCTGATTGATTCAATACAAAATTGTGTTGCCTTTTCTTTCCTTCCCACATCTAAATAAATGTATGTCCAAGAGCTTGAACGTAGGTGTCATCTTCAAAAAAATTAAATGAAACCAGAAAAACGTGGAACAAAACCACGCCAATAGAACCAAAATAAGTCAATATTTTAAATACACGCACTTCAATCTTTTATCCCTGGAAAAGAACTGGAAGATTGGAAATACTGCATCCTGACTACGCAAGTTTTTTTTTCCCGCCTTTCCTTAAGAAAGCTGCAGGTGAAGCCTGTCTCTGTGTGGCACTGTGGTGTAAGTGACCGCTGCTGTGGAGGAGAAAAGCCCATGAAGCTTAAAAATTTTGCAAAGAGAAAACAATCCTCCTGCAGACCACAGTAAATAGAATAACAGCGGTGGGGGGATTTGCAACCATGTAACGGGGCTTTTGTCTGGGTCTATTTCTCTAGGCCTTGAGGGTTTCTGTGTTCCTTCTCGGCAGGATCTCAGTGTTGCGCCCCCTCCATTACAAAGGCCCAGGGCTTGAGCCCCTCCTCCAACTGTTCACCCCCAATCTTGCCCATGCTGAGGCTTACTTACAGCAGACTGAAGGGTTTCAGTGGGGTGCAGGGCACTGCAATTTAGGATTTCTGCAGTACAGGGTGAGTTTTCAAGAGTGTATCAGAGAGGGGAGCCAGACTTTAAAAGAGCCTTTACTCATCCTATTAACCATTTCATTGCTGAACTGGTTTTTAAGGCCAGGCCAGCAGGGTTTGTTTTTCTCTAGCAAACACCGAAATTGCTACAGCTGCCTCTGACTGGTTGTATAAAGGCAACACTTCACTATGTCTTGGATAACAACTGAATAATTGTTGCAGAAAGAACTATTTAAAAAATCATTGTATTCTTCTATACGCTGTGTTTGAAGGTGGGAAAGAAGGGAAAGGATTAGAAGCAGAGGGAAGAGGGCAAATGAAAGAAAGGAGAAGGGAA
>NW_006796752.1:1117048-1130734 GCF_000442215.2 Lipotes vexillifer | reverse complement strand
GAAAGGAGAAGGGAAAGAGGAATCTGGGTGAATGGAGGAGTTGAAGCCTCTTGTTCTGGCTTGTATTGATCTTATTTAAGCATGGGGAGAACTGATGAGTCTGTGATTATTTTAATGACCATGAAACCTGTGCATTCAAAGAGATAAATGAAGCTATGTAATCACCTTCTAAGTAATATCAAAGAACCATAAAAGGACTGGGGGAGGGGTGTCATTGTATAATAGTATTTACATCATACAGGGCACCACAGGCAAAGGTAAACCAGGGGTTGAAGTTTTTCCAGGGAGACAAGAGACTAAATTCAATACTTTATGGCCCTGACCCATCTAAGTTATTGAAGCAATAATTGTTTCTATTTTGGTATTTTAGCAAGGAAAATGCTGTTCTTTTGTTTTTTGGGGTTTTTCTTTAGGTTTGTGAGTAGTCTGTACAGCAAGTAAAGCTTGGGAAGTGCAACACAGAATATACCAACAATGGGCAAATTAAGTCAGAGATTGTGTACTAGGTGAAAGCTATTGGGAAAATATGCTCTAAATTTTATATAATAATGAAAACATACTTGGTTCAAACAAAAGACAAATTTCTGATTATCTTAAATAATATGACATTCTTTTAATGTGACATTATAAAATTATATGACTGCTCATCTAAGGGAAGATGCTAAAAAGTATGAGCCGCTGACACTGCCCTTGAGATTAGCAAGAAAGAGAAGGCAAATACACAAATACAGATGACTAGCGATGTGACAGTGTTTAATATGAGTTGAAATTAGCTGATTACATCATTTGTGACTTTAATGAATGTTCACATTTAATAAGCTAGTGCAGCTAAAAGGAGAAGTCCCAACTCTGGAATCTGACGAACGTGGTTTTCAATCTTAGTTCTCTTGCTTAGTAGTTGTCTAACTCAAGAAAAATGATTTAATGTCTCTGGGTCTTGGTTTTCTCATCTGTAAAATGGGCATAACATCATCTGCCTCTTCAGGTTGCTGTGAGGATTAAATAAGATAATAAATGGAAAGCACCTGGTTGTACTTGGGCAAGTACCCAATCATTCATCCCATTGCTCTAAAAAGGTGACAGAAAGTCTTAAGGAAATTAGGAACCCCAGAAAAATAAAACCTATTTAAAAAAAAAACAAAACACCTAAGCCCTTTAAACCATGAAGTTTCTGATCGTGAATTTGTCATTACTCAAGCTCTGCTACAAATACGATTGCCAGATGAAAAACAGGACACCCAGTTAAATTTTAATATCAGATGAACAACAAATATTTTTAGTATAAGTATGTCCCATGCAATATTATACTAAAAAATATATTTGTTGTTCATCTAGAATTCAAATTTAACTGATTGTCCTATTTTTTATTCTCCATATCTGGCAACCTAACTGCAAACAGTAGAGACCTGAGTTTATTTAATTCCTACTTCCTTTAGCCCAGGGCCCTGCTGAGGTAACAGGGAAGAAATCCTTATTTCAGAAAGTTAAAAAAAAAATTAGTAAATGAAATTAATGTAATTAAAACTTTTCAAATATCTAGAACTTAGCTTGTTAATATAAGAGGAAAAACAACTGCCATTTTCCCATTTTATAGTTTAGCCAGTGGCTTTTGGTTTTTAATAATCTCTCACCCAAGCCACGGCAATGTGCTGTTTCTAGTTTCCCTTCGCCAGTTCTAATTCTGTTTTGTTTTGCCTTTCCTCTTTCTCCAGAGCAGGGCTCCATGGAAACTTGATTATGCAGATAGATCTGTGGAGCTGAGAGTAAACTGACAAATAAGACACCCAAATTGAGATGCTTTGTCAAAAGGAATGGTCCTTTCCAGTAAAGTGGTATTATGTAGGTAAGTTAAGATGTATGTCCAGGAAATGTTGAGGTCAATGGAGTAAATGTTAAAGGGGTGTTATGAACATGTTTATGACATTTTGCATTCGCTTGATTAACACTTGGTAATCCTTTGTTAGTTTATATTTTCCAAATAGGGTGACAGGGTGAAGGCCTACCACAGTTTAATGAATTCAGAAACTTACATCAACAGTAAAGTTAATACTTGAAGCATGAGCTTTGAACTCTTAATTCCATGAGACACTACCTATGTATGGAGAATATTAATAAGGATATCTGATTTAACTTTGTCAACAAAAGATACCATACTAAAGTTTGCTTTCACACATATTTACTTGGCTTTGTGGTAACATGGTTGATAAGACACATGCTTACATATAAATTCAGGTATATTGTTCACTAATATGTAAAAGGAAAAAAGTTTTCAAAAGTAGTTTTATTTTAGTGTTTAAAAATGTTAAAAAGTTCAAAAGTTGCTGTTTTTGCCTCTATTAAGTTCCCTTATCCATCACTGACACAGATATGTTCTCTTAATTTTTTTAATTTATTATATCCCAGTATTTATTTAAACTCCACAAATCTCTTTAACTACTTCTGAGTAAATGTTAACGACTGGTTGATTTTGAAAACTCTTTGTAGATGTTATTATCCCATCAAAATCCCTGTTTCATCTCAATTTAGAATTTAAAACAATGAAACCAAGAAAAAAAAAGGAAAAAGAATTGTGAAAGCAAACAAAAAGCAAAAAGAACATTAGAACAACGCATGTTCCTTTGAAGGGCGGAGAAAAATCATGGGTAATTCGGGCGAGTTGATTTCTAGAGAACTCTAGCTATCAGAATGACTTTGTTGGGAGCAGCCGCCCAACGGTCCTGGCCATTACATGTCAATCTGTCAAACCAGCAAACAAAAACACCACAGGCTTTAGCACAAATGGCATATGACAAATGCAGATGTGCCTCTGAAAAGAATCTTTGCTTTTTAAACACCTGCAAGAATTCCAAAACAACTGGCATGCCTTCCACTCTGCCATAGCCACTCTCCTGACCCTGAGTTCGGAGTGTTAAAGAAAAAAAATGCCTAGAATGTACAGTCTTCCATTCCTATTTGGCAGAGCAGTGGGGGGCTGATGAGGGACTAGTACAGTGTTGATATCACAATGCCATGCACCTGCTTTGGATGTAAAATGAAAGAGTTTATTACAGAAACTGCAGCACTTTTTCATCTTCTCATTAAGTAGTCGTGAGCAAATTCAAGTATGTCTCCCTTTTATTAGGTTAACCCATCCTGAATTAAAAGGGCTTATTGATAGTTTTTTCTCTTTTCTTCCCCAACAGGTATATTGTCGTCCTTTCACAATTAAACTGCTTCCTATATTTTGGTTTAGGCAGATGAGTCATTTGTAGTACTGTTGCAAAACACTGTTTTTAGACAGTTAACCAAAAAATAAAATTTAGTTTATACTGTTATTGACTTTTTAAAAAAAATCAATCAATTATTGGCTTTTTAAAAAGACAAGCAACCCCCAAATACCTTTCTATTCGATGAACACTTTTGTGTCTAAAGAATATATTACTGAAGAAGCATAACTCACGCCCAGGGAATATTCCTTCTGTGTGTTTCAGCTGGTATCTCTTGAAATGTCATCCTTATAAAACTAGTACTGTGAAACAATGGCTAATATAAATGTCTTTCAGGTTATCAGCTGGTAGAGGAAAATGTCCCTTGAATCCAGTCATTTTGTTTGCCAGAAGCAATTTGATAGTATTTTTCATCTCTTCCTTAATAACAGTCTGTTATAACATGTATACGTAGTTACCAAATAGAATCTCTTGGCTTAGTAGTCAAGCTATAAATACAGATAGGGCACTACTATGTTATCAGAAAGAATGTCAGCGAGAGCAGGTTGCCCAGTAGCAAATTACAAAGTTTTGGCTCCCAAGAATGAGATGCGTTGTTTGCTCTTGCACACTGCAGCTGCCTCCCCAATCCACCCCCCTTTTTTGGTGGTTTATTACACACAAGCTACTAATGAATGGGAGCCGCTGTTTTACAGTACACCACACTTACAGGACTTATCTCTAGGCCTACCACAGATTTGACTGATCAACAGCAGGGCACCGCCATCATAATTCTTCCTAGAAACAGGAGTATAAAAAGGGGTTTGTTGGAGGTTGGCTGGGTCTGCAGAGAATCCTGCCCGCAGGGCCTGCCGATGCCATCACTAGCTGTTATGGTCTTTGGCCTAATAAGGTACAGAAACAAAGATTGTTCACTTATTCAAGAAGACTAAAGCAGCAGAATGATGGAAAGTAGAGGCAGTAGGGCACACATCCAAGTGGGATTAAGGCCACAAGTGCAACTTTATAGGGCTGTCTGGGTGGCAGAATAAGGATCTGCAGCTGAAAATCCAGTTCAAACATAATTTATTATATGTCATTCATAGTTAGAGGTGGCTGTCATTAGGAGTTAAATTGTTGCATTGTACCCTACTGATTTTGATAAGTATTTTTGTAAGCTTCTTACACATTATCACAATTCAGAAACAGAGGCAGAAGGTAAATAACAGACTGATAAACTGACATCGTGCTAAGAAATATATCTGGAAAAGGCCATGGTGCTTCATTTTTTTCCCATTCTCTACTATAAGTCACCCTACGTCCTTCACATTTCTAAACTTTGGCATTGCTCCCCTTGCAGTAAAAGATCACAATTGGCATCTCTGAGGCTTTCTCAAACTTTCAGATAAACATCAACAAAATGAATTCACCTATTTCCCAAGAAAATAAACACACTAACCCTGTTTTATATAGGAAAAAACTTCAACTTGGAGAAGTCATTCCCCCAATCCTAAAGACATTGAATGACCTAGCTGAGAATAAAATTCTAGAGTTAAATACTGCTGGAATTAGAAATGTGGGTTATAAGAAGGGTATTTCTACAATGAGCCCTGTACACTTTGAAGTCATTGTACAATAGTCTCTTGTGTGAGAGAGAACTATAGTTGGCTAAGGCTTTATTGTATTATAAATGGACTATATGTTCTAAGATCACAATAATTTAAAGTCAATTTAATTGGCTTTTATATGTACTTGTAGTTAATGAAGGTTTGATTATCTTAATATTATTTAATAGAGTGTGATAGGTTACAGAGTTTGGGCATGGGGGGGGTATAGGTATCAGTCGTAATAATGCCAGATCAGAGTTAATCAAGGGTGTACCATCTGGGAAGACTAGAATTAAATGTGGCAGTTTTTCAAATACTGTGTTGGCCAAAACATTCGTTCGGGTTTTCCATAAGATCTTACAGAAAAAACCTGAACGAATTTTTTGGCCAACCCAATAATATTCTTCCAAATCATCAAATAGCAAGTCATCCTCTCTACTCTCCCTCCCACCACCATATTTTATTTATCCTGATTTCAAACCATTTAAGCCTTTAAGATTAGTGCCATAAATTTAATATCACCTTTAGTACTTAGGACATGGCCAGGTTTACTATTTTATTCAGTCTTTTAGCATATTCCCTTATATCTCCTACTCATGCCTACTTTGTCAGCACAGTAACTTGCAGCTGCCTGGTGCTTATTTCAGAAAGCAGAAATGTCTTATTGTGACATAAGGACCACTATGTCTGTGAAGCTATTCTAAATCAAATGGGAAATTTTGAGGCAGGACAGTGTGAAACTGTGTTAAACTAGTTCTCTGAACTCTGTTACTTATTAGCTATTTGACCTTAGGCAGTTTGCTAAACTTCTCTGAGCCTCATTTTGATCATTTATAAAATGGGGATACCTTATATTCCTGCCCCGTCTGCATCCCTTGTTTTATACTCAAGGACAAGATATTAGTAGTGGCTTTGAAGCAGAAACTCCTGGAAACAACCAAAATAACCATCAATAGGAGAATGGTTAAAGAAATTTTGATCCAACCCTACTGTGAGATATTAGGCAGCAGTTACAAAGAGTGAAACAGGTCGATCTATGTTATAATAACGTTTTCCCTGACATATTATGAAGTGAGAAAAACACATAATAAAACCTCATTTGTTTAAGTCAGGATATATATGTGGTCATAATGATGAGTAGTTAACCTATATAAAATGCTTGCTGTGTGCCAAGCACTGCTCTAAGCTGTTCACATATAAACTCAATCCTTACAATAACCCAATGCGATTGTACCGTTGTCATCCTCACTTTTATAGATGAGAAAACTCAGATGAGATGA
Organism: Lipotes vexillifer; assembly: GCF_000442215.2. NCBI lineage: Eukaryota > Metazoa > Chordata > Mammalia > Artiodactyla > Lipotidae > Lipotes > Lipotes vexillifer. The sequence goes on along the minus strand of NW_006796752.1, from coordinate 1,124,662 downwards.
TACATGTGGTGAGTAGTAGAGCTGGGAACCACCCCATGACTGTCTAGATCCAAAGTCTATGTTCTTCACTATTACCTATCTGTCTGCCTTTCTGTCTATCTATCAATGTATCAGCTCCCTATCATCTCTCTGCCTATCTTTCCATCCATCCACTCATTAATCCATCCACCCATCCATCCATCCATCATCCATCCATCTTTCTATCTGAGATCTGGAAGATACAGAGCAGTGACAAAGGGCACTTTCACTTTTTATTCTACACATCACTTTCAATTCTATAAACTTTTGTATTGTTTACTATGCCATAGTCAAGTTTAGAAGTAGAGTACTGGGACATATGATATAGAGATGCAGTAATTATAAAGGAAAAGCTTTACAAACAAGTGGTCCTTAAGCGGGTATTAAAAACAATGTCAGGGGCTTCCCTGGTGGCGCAGTGGTTGAGAGTCCACCTGCCAATGCAGGGGACACGGGTTCGTGCCCCGGTCCGGGAAGATCCCACATGCCGTGGAGCAGCTGGGCCCGTGAGCCATGGCCGCTGAGCTTGCGCGCCTGTAACGGGGGAGGCCACAACAGTGAGAGGCCCGCGTAATGCAAAAAAATAAAAAAAAAAAAGCAATGTCAATAATTTACCTTGGGTGGGGCCTTAAACATGAATATTGCTTGTAACTTTGAGGGCAGGGCGTATGACACCTTTTCCTCTTAAATTGCAAAACCTTTTTCTTTCAACAGCACCTACATAGCACTTTGTCTCCTCAAAACTCAAAAGTTTTGTTTACTGACTGAAAGGAGCTTATATGTAAAGGCTTCTGTTAGAGCAGGGCTATAATTTGAGGCTGTGTAGCAGGGCAAAGTTAAATTGAAATTAAATATATGATTCTGGACAATTAACCAGTGCTTTATCCAACTTGATTAACCAGCCACAGATACTGTTTCTTTTACCCTCACAAACTCTCATATCCATCCACAGTATTTGCCTCATATTTTATTCTAATTTGGTGTTTACATTTCCCCTGTAAAATATTTCTTGGGCCTGGATTTCTAATTAGGAAGATTGACAGTTATAACAAACAATCCATTCCTGGATTCTTGTGCATTACATCACCAAAAACATTTGTATTAGTTTACTATTTTGATTATTACAGGATGAGTATGATGTTGCTAGAATGTATTTAGTGTGTCTTTATTCCCTGCTTCTTTGCATTTAATATCTTTTTATCAAAGATTTTGAGGTTGTTCATACAATTGGCTGATACTTCCTGATTGCAAGATATCTCTGTAGCCTTTTAAACATGTATAAATGTATTTCTAAACTTTCATTCACTTGCGTAAGCATGAATGTAGAACTTCTGAATGGCAGAATTTAAAAAATGATTTTTTCGGGCTTCCCTGGTGGCGCAGTGCTTGAGAGTCCGCCTGCCGATGCAGGAGACGCGGGTTCGTGCCCCGTTTCGGGAAGATCCCACATGCCGCGGAGCGGCTGGGCCCGTGAGCCATGGCCGCTGAGCCTGCGCGTCCGGAGCCTGTGCTCCGCAAATGGGAGAGGCCACAACAGTGAGAGGCCCGCATAACGCAAGAAAAAAAAAAAAAAAAGATTTTTTCCCCTCTTAAGCTGAAGATTCATTCACTTAAAAACAAGACATTTTAAGATGCAGTGTTTATTTGTAACTCTATAATGGAACTCTGAGAGCAAGTGGCACATAAGAAGTGACCCATGAAATATCTTTGAAAAAGAATGATTGATTTTCCATACAAGTCCTCAATTTAATAATTGAAATGTTATTTCACAAATATGAGAAAAGGGCTTCCCGCCACAACAGTGAGAGGCCCGCATAACGCAAGAAAAAAAAAAAAAAAAGATTTTTTCCCCTCTTAAGCTGAAGATTCATTCACTTAAAAACAAGACATTTTAAGATGCAGTGTTTATTTGTAACTCTATAATGGAACTCTGAGAGCAAGTGGCACATAAGAAGTGACCCATGAAATATCTTTGAAAAAGAATGATTGATTTTCCATACAAGTCCTCAATTTAATAATTGAAATGTTATTTCACAAATATGAGAAATAGGGCTTCCCTGGTGGCTCAGTGGTTGAGAGTCTGCCTGCTGATGCAGGGGACACAGGTTCGTGCCCCGGTCCGGGAGGATCCCACATGCCACGGAGCGGCTGGGCCTGTGAGCCGTGGCCGCTGGGCGTGCGCGTCCGGAGCCTGTGCTCCGCAACGGGAGAGGCCACAGCAGTGAGAGGCCCACGTACCGCAAAAAAAACCCCAAAAAACAACAAATACGAGAAATAGACATCCAGATGAGGATACTGAGGAACACAGAGACACCCAGGTCCAGGAATAAGCTAGTATGAGAAGTGCTAGATTTCTCACACTTAATCCTCATCACTAAATTTTAACTCTCTTTAAATGTTTTTATTACTAGTAAAATGTTTTCATGGCACTTATGATGACAGTATTTACTGAATGAATAAAGTACAGAATGGCCCATTAAAACAGATAATGTTCAGCCTCATTTTGTGTTGTTCTAGAAACTTTATTTTAAATCCATTAAATAATTTTCTATGGCACACTGTACAATCTTGCTTCTCTACCTTTCCCCTCTACCTAGAATATGGTCTCATATCTGTCTATCACAGTCCTACCCAGTCTTCAGGGCCCATGTTCTCCATCAAGCTTATCCAGGCTACTCCATATTTTCATAGCTGTTTGTTCATACTTTTACCATAACTTATTCTGAAGAGACACTTGTATACATGCCAGTTTCTCTTTCCTGGATAGCTGGGCCCAAATCCTGAGCTTTTTTTATATTTTTAAATTCTAATCTTTACTTCCACAAAATTCCATGATGGCAAGGATTTAGTCTCTTCATCTTTGGATAACTTGAAGGAATACCATATACCTACTATAGAGGTAGTCAGTTATGCTTATTCAGTGGATAGTAGACACTCAGCAATACTCAACATAAACAGGTTTCTCTAGCTAAGTTCCATAATCAGGAATTGTATCTATTAGCAGTCAATTAAATGAGATATATTCACAATATTGAGAGATAGAGAAAAATCTGATATTATAATATGCAAATAATTGACTGAATTTTCACTATACATTGTGACCTTCTACTACATAGATATATAATATTCCTTTCAGAAGAATACAGAACATTTCTGTGCCCGGTTGACTTGGTTAAAAACCTCATTAGGAAAAATGTTTGTACCATTTAAAAGAAAATCCTATTTTTCCCAAATTATATTAATTTGCCCAGATTGATAACAGCTTCAGGAGGGGGACCAGGGAGAGAGAGAGGAGGAAAGAAAGAAAACATATCTTTGATACCACAGTGCATTGGGCAGGAGCAATTTAAAAGAAAAATGAGGAATCTCTGATCTTTATTTATGCTTCCCAATGTTAGTGTGGTGCTTTTATGTACTTACAAGCAAATTTTATGTAGCAATTGACAAACTTTCTTTTTGGATTCCTAAAACAATTCTCCTCCTCCTCTTTCTTCATCTTCCTCTTTTGCAACATGAGAAGTTTACATGAAAACTAACCAATAGGGATTTCCCTGATGGCGCAGTGGTTGGGAATCTGCCTGCCAGTGCAGGGGACACGGGTTTGAGCCCTGGTCCAGGAAGATCCCACATGCCGCGGAGCAACTAAGTCCGTGTGCCACAACTACTGAAGCCCGCGCGCCTAGAGCCCATACTCCACAACAAGAGAAGCCACCGCAATGAGAAACCCACGCACCTCAGCGAGGAGTGGCCCCCACCACCTCGCTGCAACTGGGGAAGTCCTGTGCCCCAATGCAGACAAATAATTAATTAATTAATTAATTAATTTAAAAAAAAGAAAACTAACCAATAGCTTAGGTGACTTAGAAATACTATAAAGACAGCAAGAGGGACATCGCCCGAATCTATAACATTAGAAGTTGATCCCGGGACTTCCCTGTCGGTCCAGTGCTTAAGACTTCACATTCCAGTGCAGGGGGTGCAGGTTTGATCCCTGGCTGGGAGCTAAGATCCCACATGCCTCACAGCAAAAGACCAAAAAACATAAAACAGAAGCAATATTGGAACAAATTCAATAAAGACTTTAAAAATGGTCCACATCAAAAAAAAAAAAATCTTTAAAAAAAAAAAAATGTTGATCTCTAGGAGTTGGTTTTGGTTGTCAGAGAACTCTTGATATTGTGCTTATGTTCTCCGACTTGTACATTAAACTGTAGTGAGGGTCGTGATATGCCAAATACCCACCTGGCATAATACGCTGTGTTATATAAGCCCCTTAACCTAAGCTGCCCTACATTAAAAAAAACTACCTAGAAACTGATGAGTAACACAAGAAGGAGGGAAGGCGGAAAAGAGGGAAGGAGGGAGGGAAGAGAAGACAAGAAGAAAGAAGGGGGCTTCCCTGGTGGCACAGTGGTTGAGAGTCCGCCTGCCGATGCAGGGGACACGGGTTCGTGCCCCGGTCCGGGAGGATCCCACGTGCCGCGGAGCGGCTGGGCCCGTGAGCCATGGCCACGGTGCCTGTGCATCCGGAGCCTGTGCTCCGCAATGGGAGAGGCCACAACAGTGAGAGGCCCGTGTACCACAAAAAAAAAAAAAAAAGAAGAAAGAAGGAAGGGAAGAAGTGGGGAAGGAAGGGAGGAAGAAAGGGAAAAGAACTGTTTTGGACAGTGGTAGCTGTTAAAGACAGACATGAATAAAATGAATGAGATTGGTAATATACAAAACAAAAATTTCAAAGGACATCTAAGCAAACATATCAATGTTAATATGAGAGTTTTTATTTTTGCATTTCTTAATTTGCAAATTGTAGAGAAGACACTAGAAGTTTGACTTTGGGAGCTTGAGCATCTATTTCCAAATCAAAATAAACAATTCTCAGTCTAATGTCATGTTTTAATTGAAAAACCTTGGCACAAAAAAGGTTACAGTATATGTATGTCATTATTGATACACAATATGCAGCATTCAACCAGAACTGTTGCTTTTCCTTTTCTGGACACTATTTCATTTTTTTCTAATCCTAAAAAGTTTGACAGGATTTGTCTGGCTGCTAGCAAAATTCAGGGGCAAAGGCCTTGATTTAAGTATACATAAAATGACTAAGTTAGGTATATACAATTTAAGAAATAAAAAAAAAATTTCCATATTAACATCCACACACCTACATTATATAATTAAGACAATATAATTCAAAACCTAATTAGAATCACATGGTGTAATCCTTTCGTATTTCTTGATTCCTGTATGTTTAGATAGGTTACATCAATATCAGGTTAACTAAACCTTTTATTTATCATTCCTAGAGTAGTTTGTAAACTTTTCTTAAACATGGAAAGTAAAAATCCAAGAGAAACAAAAAGTAGCCCTTCACAACTTCGTTTATCCAGACTTGCTAAGATATCAAAAGATACCAGTCTATCAACACTAGAAGGCAGAGCTGGGGAGTGAGGGAATCAGAGAGAGGTTGATAAAAGGGTACAAACTTTCAGCTACAAGATGAAAAAGGTCTGTAAATTTAATGTATAACATGGTGACTATAGTTGATAAGACTATTGAATAATTGAAGTTTGTTAAGAGAGTAGAACTTAAATGTTTTCCTCAAAAAAAAAAAAAAAAGATAAGTACATAGGTGATGCATTTGTTAACTAGATGGGAGGGATCCTTTCACAATGTATGTTTGTATCAAATCATCATGATGTACATTTTAAATATCTTACAATTTTATTTGTCACTTATAGCTCAACAGAACTAAAAAACAAAACAAAAACAAAAACAAAAACTGCTAGAAGGGAAACTTCACCTATAGTATTATTCATGGTTTTCATGTACATTTAAAAAATTCCAGGTAGTTATTTAATTTATATAGGGCTGCCCCTGTTTGACTTTTAGAGATTAACTCTGAAAGACCATTGATTGATAGATAGATAGACAGATAGACACACACAAACAAAGGAAAACAATAATTAGCAAAATTCACTTCTAAATGAATAGAATTTTTAAAATAGTGTCTTTTAACTTTTTTGTGAAATACAAAAACTTTGCTCTTTAATACAAAATCTTGATTTTTCAGGGATATAGAACACATAAAAAATTTAAAAACCTATTGCTATAGTTTATTCACTTGAAACAGAAACTATAAAATCTGAGTTAGTATCCCAGTTCTTCCATCTATCAGCTGGATCACAGTGTGCCAATGACTCAGCTTCTTCCTTGGTAAAATGGGATTAATGATATTTATTTCATAACATTATTCTAAGGATCAAACAAAATTATGAACTGAGAAGTGCTTTGTAAGCTATAGGGCATTAAACAAATTTAAGATTTTTTTTTTGAGGTATGCGGGCCTCTCACTGTTGTGGCCTCTCCCGTTGCGGGGCACAGGCGCCGGAAGCCCAGGCTCAGCGGCCATGGCTCACGGGCCCAGCCGCTCCGCGGCATGTGGGATCTTCCTGGACCGGGGCACGAACCCGTGTCCCCTGCATCGGCAGGCGGAGTCTCAACCACTGCGCCACCAGGGAAGTCCCTAAGTTGTTTTGAAGTAATAATTTTATCTAGTTGAGAAATCATGATTTATGCAACATATTCCTAACAGTGAGTTTGATGTCTAAGCATGGGTACCACTTCGAAAACATACATTTAACCAATAGGAAGTAGAGTGTCTTTCTGGTCACCTCTCAGACAGATTAACAACCTGTAAGAAAAGGATCTACAGTTAGAGCCATGCTGTATTAGGTGGACAATGTAATCACTAGGACAATTCTTAATACAAAGAAAGTGGAAACATGAGTCTGAAGAGGGGAAATATAAAAGGTATTCTTCATCAAGAGTGAAACTTTGAAATCCATCTATTTAAGATTAATCACTATTCTTTTAGCTAAGCTGTTGTCATCTCTAACTTTCCCTGAGTAGAAAATAATCTGCACTTCCAACTAAGTTATTCATGGTCCAATTTGTTCTCAGAATACTATAATAGGCTTTGTGAAGATAAGTTTTATAATAGGGATTTAACATAGTGAGAAGCCAAGACACAGAGGCCTTCAAACACAAAGAGTATATATGTGTATAAACTGCTCAGTCCCCTCCCCCTCTTCTTCCACTCTCCCTCGTCCCCTCGCCCCGAAAAGACATTCACCCCTACTTAAAATCTAATTTTTACCAAGGATTCGGATGAAATGCCATCTCAACAACTTCACAGTACAATCAGTTTAGGTACTGCAGGGTTGCTTTAGAGCCATTTCAGCAGAGCTGGGAAATGGGGGAAACTTTGAGCAAAGTACCCGTGGAAGAAGGAATATTGTGAAGGATTTTAAGAAAGAGAAACATTCAAAATCTTCCCTATTCGCAGTTCCGTCTTGCTTGATGACCACATTTACATACTGAGTTCACAGGCTAGAACTCTCAAAGAGAACTCTACTTTCCTGGAGAAAATAAAACTTTCAGGGTGGCATCCTGGGGGAAAAAAAAAGAAGGAAAAAGAATCACTGATGATTTACACACATTATTTTCCAAGCTTCTGATATCTTAAACTATTGAAAACACTCAAAGTTAATTCAGAGACACTACTAATTTATTGTTTTCTCCTCTTTAGCTCTATAA
>NW_006796752.1:1110870-1117038 GCF_000442215.2 Lipotes vexillifer | reverse complement strand
CCTAGTGATAATTTTTATCTCATTTATATCCAAATGAATGTATTGGCTATTTGTTTTACAAAGTAGCAAGGCACTTAAAGTGAAGCGCAAGTTTGTCTTCATTCAGGTGGTGGTTGTTTCTTTTTAAGGTTCCATATTTTCACATCTTAAACAGTTCAAGACACAAGCACATGAAATGTAACATTTAAAATACTTGAAAAAAATAAAATACTTGAAATTCTTTATCTATTAATGTATTTTAACAACTAGCTTCCCTTTTCCCTACTTGTAACATCCCTGCTGTACCTATTTTGTTGCAAGACAGGCTATCGTACTTGCATATTTGTAACAAAGTATATAAAAGGATGAAGATGTGTGGTTCCTTGAGTATTTATATTCACACCTCTTCTTTGATTTAAAAAATCTTACAAATCACATAGGAATTATATAAGAAATACACATTTTAAACTTTTTTTTAAGCAAAGAAAAAATTTTTAATTGTTTTTTAATGTGCTTTTAATGATTTCTAGCACTCACACCTCCTTACTTGCTTTCCAAACTGTTTATACTGTCCCCAATAACACGCAGTGGAAAGCTGTCACTCCTGGCTAAATCCTTACTTAGGGTGGATGCTATGCCTCCATGAGACAGGGTCAGGGGGTCAAAATCGATTTTGGAGGCCACCTGGAGAGTCCAGGCCATGAACTGACTCAAAAAATTTATATCAGAGCCAGAATAGTCCACCTCCCAGGGTCAGATCTGGCCTGACACTCCAACTGCAGGCTGGGGCATGCTAGACCGAGCTCAGAGAGAGGCCAGAGTTGTTGACCCTGCTAGCTGACCTCTTCAAACTTCAGGAGAATTTTTTTGGCAGTTACCACGGTGACTGGGTACTCTAAAAGCTTATCCTCCTTACTGAAAGGAGGAAAAAAAAAAATTAGGAAAAAAATATGTTAAAACCTACCTTGCAGAAATGCCTATCACAGTTAAAGTTGAAAAAAAACCAAAAAAAAAAACGGAAGTAGCTCTAAATTGTCTATGACTTTAATCTCCTCTGCGGTCCTAAAGAAATTGGAATTTGTAAGGTCTTTCAAAAACCAAATTCACATTTGGAACAGATACTGCTTTTTTTTTTTTTTAAACCAATATCTGACAACAATTTGAATAATGTATTAAAATAGGTTTTAAACAACCTAATTTACTTGGAAATTCTGATATCTCTCTGCCTTTCTTTGAGGATAATCAGCTTTGAAATAAGATCTACCATAAATGCTAATTTAGTAGGGGAAAAATACTGTAACTAAATAATCATTATTGGGTCAAAAACATACTCGATACTTTTCTTCCTGAGAGAAAAGTGTCCATTTTTGCTTGACTTGAAATAATAAAAGGAGAAAAACAAGCGGCCATTATCACATAGTTTTAAAAATTTTTTACCAAATGACTTAATAAAATAATGTTTACATTAAAAACAATGTTGTGAAAATACTCTAACATAACAAAAGAATACTGGGAGGAAAAAAATCAAGGTGCAGTTTCTTTCAGAGCAATTTAAAGTGAAAAAAAAGCCATAGAATATTCTTCTATGTTAATACCAAATGCTATCTTGTCCTAAAGTTCCACAACAATGGAAAGACTCATGAATTAAAATTTAATTCCCCATGGGATAAACCTATGCACATTATAAAACTCTACTAGTCGATTTTTGGTGACAGACTGTAATGCAAAATACTTTTAAATGGCTCCTATATGGGACTTGAAATTAGATGAGAATCATAATAATTTAGAAGTATGATATTATTTAATTATAATAATACTTGCTTTAAAAAAAATGCCTGTGTACTGTTTAATGACTTTTTGTAAAGTGAAATAATTGACTATTAGTGTTGCTATTGCTCTGGCCCTCCTTTAATTTTCTCATCTGCCTCTTACATGACCCAGGTTCTGGAAGTCTTGAAAGGACTTTCTCCAGCAACTCTGCGTGTGTGGGTGTGTCTGTGTGTGAACATAAGCACACACAAATGATTAAGCATTGGTGAGGGGAGGGTTGCATTTTAAAAAGCGGTGGGTACGTAACAAAACAATGTCTTTGGTCTAAATATCATTTCTCATCTTGACTCTAAGCCAAGAAAGAAAAAATGATGAATTACAGAAATGTAGTAACTGACACTCCAAAAATGAATACTGAAATTTCAGAGGAATGTTTTAACCTAATCTTGAATGTTCATTTTGCTGTGACCTATTTTCATTGCTTTGTAATCACCACTAAATTCTTAGAACAGAATGGACATAAAACCAAGTATCTGTTAATTAATCTTAATTAAAAAGAAAAAGAACCGAAAATATATTTCAGAATATAATTTCCTTTCTTGTCTTGTGTTAAAACATCCAGTGAAAGGAAAGACTGGAGATGTATTTTGAGATGATTTTGCCACGTGATCCAATTGCACTTTGCTAAAACACAGGTCTTTCAATTAGATAGTGTGGTTCTTGCCATTGCAAAGGGAGCAATGAGGTTGGTGAGTCACTACAACTGTGGTGCCAGCTCATTCTCTATGATGAACTCAGACTGTCCTTCCCAGACGGGAGCTCTTGGCAAGCTTCCTTAAAGACCCCGAGGCTGGCAAAGCATGAAGAACTATCAAACAGGAAATGAGGTCCTCCTCAGGTTTTGAAAAGAGATGATAGAAGTCTTAAAGTGAGGCAAGCCAGACCAGAATCTCCTAAACTACAAACCTTATCTTGAGTGAAACATTATTTCTAAGTTGGAACTGAAAAGGAAAAGAAGTTGAAGCATAAGACACTGGTTCATTTGTATGTAAGAAAAGAGTGCCAAGTCTCTTAGTTTGGTTCCCTCAAGTCAAAGTTAGGATCTCTCCCAGGAAAAGACCAAAAATCATTTGCCAGTTGTCTGCAGAAAATTCTACTAAAAGGACAATGAAATAGATATTTAGAAGATCCATAGACCTGGGTCTCCTCTTATGTTGAAAATTCACCAGTTTGTTATAGAACTACAGAATTCAGGGACTGGGAGGGATTTAAGAGATTATCTGGTCCTATCTCTTTCCTTTACCGTATGCAAAATATGAAGCCAGGAACATAAACTTCCTTCCTTACACATTGTTAGTTACATGCCTCAACTGGAACTTAGAGCTTGCTCAGCCTTTCTAGTCTAGTGGGTTCTCCGCTACAATCTGTGGCCTCCTCACTGGCAGAAAGGATATTAGAAGCCCATACCAGTAGATCTATTCAGAGCCTTGAAGACAGAGTTATTCTGGAACTATGGTATAAAATGATTGTAAAACTCATTCAAGTTACACTTCCAGGAAACAACTGTAGGTACCACACAAGCAGAATTTCCACAAAATCAGGTAGTGAAACAACATGATAATATGTGCTGTAGGAAGCTTCAGAATTCTCAGAAACTTTGGTAACAAGGGTATGTTGTTAATATCATTTCTCCAGCTAATTGTTTTTATTGATTTGTTATGGCTAACAGGCACTGATTGATTTTCTTTTAATTGGTACAGAGTCTGCACTCTGCCAGGTTTATAATTAAATACTGAGAAGCAGGGCTTTTGGTGTTAGTCTAAGCTTCCAGTGGTATGAAAGTCTATCCAAATAACCATGAGCTATGTAAGACTTGATGGCTGCCAGTCCAGAAAGGGCTTAATCTGGTCTTTCTTTAATATTTCTCTAATTTAGTTCAGTTTTAACTTGTTTCTATTAGGATCAGTGGATTCTAAAAATGAAGTAAAAAGAGGCCTGTAGAAAAATGGGGAATTCATTGCTGATACACCAAACTGCCACTTGTCAACTGCATTCAACTATAAAATTTACTTTCTATATCATGTATTTTCATTGCAATCCCCAAACTCCCCTTCTAACTTGTTATGGCATTTGGGAGAAGATCATGATTTAATTCTGAGAATCTGGCTCAGGGCCCCAGAGGGAAAAAGAGTAAGGGGAGGAGGAAAAAGTACGAGGTATGCTGAGGGGTTTTTATAGGGAAGGAGGCTGGTAAATTAGGAAGACAGTTATGTATGATTAAGAGGTGAAGGCAATAGGAGTCAGGTAGTCCTTAACTCCCATCTAGAATTTCAAAGAAATGTTATATCCTTTCCATAGGTTCCAATGAGTGTTAGTTAAGGGAAGCATTTTGGGTACTAATTACATGTTAATGTTTTGGAGCAGGGAGTGAAAAACAACTCTGAGGCTGGGTCAGAAGAATGTTTGCTTGGCTACTCGAGGCTCCTGATGAAGTTCGGCTACCTACCCCACATTATGTGTGTGCATCTATCACTTCGTTTCTCAAAACACTTCAGTCTTCTCCCCTTTTCCCAGAAGCAGACTTCACCCAAAGGAGAGAGAGCTGTTAAGGGAAACTCCTTAGCAGAAGGGAACTTTCAGATATACAAACATTTTTTTTTTTTTTTTTTTTTTTTTTTTGAATCAAGGATGAGAGGCCGGTGAAGAAATTAAGTGAGGAATTGTGAGATTAGAGAGTGAGAACTTCCCACTTGGTTCTGAGCTCCACCCCCAGGACCAGCCAGGCTGTGCTCCAGGGACAGTGTGGATGTAAAAAATTTTTTTTTTTTTTTTTTTTTTTTTTTTGAATCAAGGATGAGAGGCCGGTGAAGAAATTAAGTGAGGAATTGTGAGATTAGAGAGTGAGAACTTCCCACTTGGTTCTGAGCTCCACCCCCAGGACCAGCCAGGCTGTGCTCCAGGGACAGTGTGGATGACGGAGAAGCTGGCTGCCTTCCCCAGCTTCTTGACCTGCCTTAAGACTTTGCCAGACCTCTTCCCTCAGTCCAGGTGGGCACAGCACTCTGTTTTAGACACTGTCCACTGCACTGCTCCAGAAGGGCACAGCCTAGGGCAACTTGGCCAGTGCCCGCCTTCTGCTGAGACACGACCACTTGAAAAGGGGCCCACTCTTGTGGCATCCTTCATAGGCTCCTTAGGAAATTGTTCAAGACAGGAATTTTGAAATTGAATTTTAATGATTGAGAAAAGAGGGGCGCGAGGCACACAGCAGCTGCTCCATCGCAGCTGCCCCAGCTGCTCCATCCTCAGGAAAGGCCGCCTCTTGGCCACCGAACCCACCAGTCCCAGAAGAAGGGAAAAAGAGGAACACAAAGGTGAAGGGGTCAAGTTTAGAGTGAGTGCCTTGGCTCTGGGTGTTTGAGAGACATCCACACCCACAAACGCAAAGGAAAAGGCAAGCAAAACAAACAAAAAAACCGTAACTTAGTCCCAGGTTGCCGAAATGACTTGTGGGCCCAAGAACACACATTTGGGGGGTGGGGGAGTGGGAGATGGCGTTGAGGGACCCTTTTGTGAAGGGCCTCGGGAGAACGGGAGAGTTTTGTAGGACATGAAACCAGTTTTCTCCCCTGGACACCCATGGCTTGTGTGCTGGAGTGACTGCAGTCGGATTAACGTTCCTTCTTCTGCCTGTCTGCGCCACGTGGAAATGAGAAGCAGAACACAGGCCAGTGCTCGCCCACCACCAGTTTCCTCATCCGAAAACTCAAGTGCCTGAGAGTGAAACGCCACCAAAAGTTATTGCTAGCGACAAATTCGGGCTGACAAATTGTCGATAATCGCGCCTTCAACGTTCAGGACGGCTTGCAGGCAATAAAGAAGCAAGACGCACGAACGGGTGGGCAAGGCGCGGGCCGCAGTCGGGTCCGCGGTTCCCAGGTTGCGCCCCGCCCCCGCCTGGCACCACACCGCCCCCGAACCAGGGACCGCGCGCAGTGCAGGCCGGCTGGGCTCCCACCCGCCTGCTCCAGCTCTGGCTCTCTTTCTTCCCGCGACCCATGCAGACTGCAGGAGGACCTTCTCTCTTCCCTATCCTCCAATTAACCCGCTGGGTGCGCGTGTCTACGGTCTCAAGCGCCCTTGATTTAAAGTCAACGTTACCCGAGTTTTCTTTTGTTTGAAATCCTGGGCCCGCAAGACTTCGGCGTGTGTCGGACGTGTAGTTACTTCTGCAAGCCTGTCTGTAACCTGCGACAGAGAAAATCATTAGGAATTAAGGCTCAAGAGAAATAATAATGATATTTTCACCTGTGGATGCATTGGAAGAATGTGTGCATATTACGTCATTTCAGAATTTAAGATAAATCTGAAAAAGATCTCTCAGAGTGTTTTCATGTTAGTGCCTCTATCAACAACTCC
>NW_006796752.1:1101954-1110785 GCF_000442215.2 Lipotes vexillifer | reverse complement strand
CCCCGCCCCCACCGGATTCACAGAGTGCCCTTTGATTTGTTTTTTACGTTTTGGATCCACTATGTGTCATAAATTTAGGAGCAACTTGAAACACATACACTGATCTAAATATGAATTCTCTATGTAAGATATGATTTCTTGCGTGGTTTGTTTACGAACCAGTCACCTAATCATATGGCTTCAGATTCAATTATCAGTCACAGACCTCCTCGGAGGTTGATTTAGCTATAAAAGTTTGAGTTCACAGTTAAATTCACTCTTTCACTTTCTCCAACTTGAATTTTGATTTCTGCATTTAAATACAACACAGCATTTGAATTAAGGGTCTTCTTGTTAAACTGGAAGCTTTTTTCATTTCCCTGAACTCTATAAATGAACTGCATTGTCACATAATCAATAGGAAAAACTCAGCTGTCACAGATCCTAAGCAACCCCTTGCCACAGAAATAACACGATCTGGCATTTCTGAGTTTGAAAAATGTGCTGTTTGGATGACATGAGACCAGAACTACCCAGATGGCTTAAATGTCAGTGGTCTCTATGATCGGCTAAGGATGGACCTGCTGAGATATTTCACATAGGCTTCTCTCCTTGTTGGAGACCAGGTGCTCCTTTTTTCTTCTATAATCAAGTAGTATAAGAGTATTGGGATCTGGGATTCAAAGCTATTTCTAACCTCATCTAAGTCTGTCTGTTCTCATAGAGCTTACGACAATTTCAAATTAGGCATTTCCCTCCCTGAACCAATGAGCAATTCAGATTTGGATTTTAGAGTTGAAATCTGAAACTAAATGTTCAACACCCATCCTTTGAAGTCCTACATCATTACCATCAATGTGATCAGGATTTCTGCAGTATATAAATCCTTCAGCTCAAAAGTAACTGAATGGCATCTGATCATAAGTAGCAGGAACCCATAATCTCCAGCAAGCTCTTTCTCTGCCTCAATGTCACTGTCTCTAGTTGCATTTTGGCCTTCTCTCTACAATCTGCCACGTACATGCTGCCATATCATGTGAGAGTATGAAGAAGATGTAATCCTTCCTTATCTGTATTTTCTCCCCTTTTATCTTCGGTGTAGTACTTTTAACTCACTGACTTCTTTGACCACTGGCATTAAAAAAAAAATAGTATTGGGTGGACCTACTGTGGAATCTACCCCACTTGATAGATTAGATTATGTGATTAAAAGGTTAATTTATCTCACAAGAACCTTGCCAAGAAGCCTCATGACCTTGGCATACTATGAATCCTTTACGCACCAAAAGTGAAAAGTAATCTCATTCATAGATTTGCTCTGCCAGTGAACTGACGTATTAAATAGTACAGTTACCCTTAGCCTACTTGGACCCACCTATACAAAGAAAAGTGCTACAGGGGATCAGACAGTAGCAAGCTAGGTGAGACAAATTCTGTTTATAATTTCAAAGCATGAAGGCGTAAAACTTGTCCTTTCTAAAACTAAAGCTATTTGGAGGCTGCATTTCCCACATCTACCACGGCTAAGATCTTTGGGATGAACTAAGAAATGCCACCTCTAATTAGTTCATTTGTCATCAGAGAACCACTGCATCAAGCCAGGTATTTTACTCCTATTCAACTCTAGAAGAAAATGGGACAACGTGGGCTATTATAAAAAGCTCAGCATTCAGTGCCAACATTTCAAATTGGCCTCATTTTACAAGTTCTCAGAAACCCCCAAGTCATTCAGACTTTGTCTTGGCAACCTTGCACTAGCCCCAAACGGGACGGTTAACACAGTAGAGTTTATCCATTATCATAGTTCACAGGCTTCTCCATAGCTGCAAGTTGAAATTTGGAACCTGTGTCATGCAGAAGCGGTGAAAACCCATCCAGGAAACAAGTCACTTATTTCCAAAGTAACTGTCCTGGGTGGGTGGGGCCAGGGTTGGAGCAGGGGACGGGGAGGGGAAGAAGTAGGCACACAATGACCAGGCTGGGATTGACTGAGCTCTGATGGCCATTAAGGACATCCAGATAACTGATGAAAAGAGTTCTCTTCTTGGATACTTTTTCAGTGTGTGAATTTACCTTGTTTACAATTATCAGAAATGACCGATCCTATCCCAGCCCTATACACTGGAGAGTATTATTACTATTACTTAGAAATGTGGTGCACTAAACCATCTTGTCCTCGATTCTTAAGACATAAACCACATGAAGTCAATACCACAAACTTGAGGATTTGCCTGAATTCTTAATCACACAGGGCAGAGATATGATACTCTGGGTACAAGAGACATACTAGACAACCCCAGTGTATACATGGCTCTAAACTGTTAAGTTGTTCATTTCTCTCGATGCTTTCATACACCCCCCCAACTCCATTCCCCCCCAACACACAGAGAAAAGATTTCTTTCCCTTACTGTCTGCAATCTAAACTTAAGAGCGCACAAACCATGAGCTGGAAGCCCTCTTTGTTCGCAGTGCTATTTATGTAATGCTTCTCTTTTTTCTACCCAGGCAACCACCCCAAGGGACTGAGCAATGCATGGCGCTACTCAACTAGGTCTGAGAGAAAAGCGGGGTATAGCAAGAGCATCTTCACCACTGCAGTGTTCTAGCTGCACCTGTTTTTTCACCCAGTTCCCCAAACTCACTCTCAGCTTAATTTTACAAACATACTATCTGGGTCTCCATTTATCTGTTGAAACGGTCCAGGGTGTTTGCCAGGAGTATTGTGCCACCATTGCTGGCACATTTGTCTCTTCTGTCTAATGTCTGTCATTACACAAAGTGTTCTAAAAAGCTAATTTCCAACTCTGAAAATATGCTCTTACTACAGAAGTCATTACATTAGCATAACAAGCCCAAAGTTCCAAGGTGGTAATTTGGTTATAGATCTCAAATCCTTCCTGTTCAATCATATTGATGTTGAGGTATGATGTTGCCCTGCTGCCACTAGGATCTGAGTCAGTGGATCCCCTGCTGGAGGGAAGTTCTTCTGGCATGAACTGTTTGTCCTTGGGAATTCAAAGTGAGGTAAATGTTTCAAGTTTCACCTGCCGAAATTGGGACATTTCTTAAAGATGCCGCCATCTCTTTTTTTCTTTCTCTTTCTGTACACTTCTTTCCTTGACCACCAAGAAAATATGTCTTAAACGATATTCTTCCACAGGTGTCTCATTGGACATGGACAAACATCAGTACTGCTCTCACAGGCAACACGAGCACTTTTTGGTCCTTTTGTTGGGGGTGGGGTTTGGGAAATCCAACCTCAGTCTGCCCTGCCAACTGTGGCAGTGCAGATTAGCTGAGACTCTGCTGAGGCCCGGATGGTGATGGTGGTAGCAAGGGTCAGTAAGGCTGAGATGTATTCAGATGTTAATTTACACCTGAAAAGACTGAATGCAGTTACCCACACGGGTGGTGGGGGGGTGACTGGAGTTTCTCAGGGACACTGACCTTGAGTGATTCCTTGGGAAACATGAAAGTTGAAATGGAGGGGGAAAGTCGTCTGAAAGTTATGGGAGCAGGAAGAAGGGCGGGGAGTAGGGACAGCCTTGATGAATCAAAGGAAATTTATTTAGCCACCAGTTATAAATCTATGTTCAACTTTTCCTTTTTAGCATAGTTTTAAGGTACAACGGACAGGTGGTAACTTCCTCTTTACTAAATATTTGGAGATTGTCTATCAAATCCAGAAACACTGTTGTGGAAGTAAGGATGAGGGATTAGCCTCATTTTATCTGCCATCGGGATGGGTGTCCTTGTTTTCCTCTATGTTTAACAACTGCTACCTACCTTGCTTAGTGGAATTCCAAAGTACCTCATGAGTAACTAAGAAAGAAAAACCTTCTACATTCCAATAGTGCCTTTAACCTCAAACATGGTAAAGGGTTCATTCAGACCCCAGGACCACACTGAGGCATTAATTAGGCTGATGAAATCCATCGAAATGTATGAATTCAGCATAATCAAGTTTCTACCGCAGACTATCGTTAAGGAATACGTGAGCAGCTGGGAGAATAGAAAGTACTGTTAGAGTTAAGTCATGCATGTAATTGAGTATATTTAACATAACCATTTTAATGATCAGTGATTAAAAGTGCATCTTACTTAAATGGTATATCCTCTGCAGTTTGTTCATATCAACTTGATAATATTCTCAAAAGGAAAAAATAGGGATACAGATTTCTAAATAAGATCTTTTTTGAGTTTGGGGAGAAAAAGCAGGAAAGTGAACTGGAAAAAAAAAAAAGCGGCTTTTGCATGCAAACAGCCACACTGGTGTGATATAAATTAATCACTGTTTTAGGTACCTTCTGTGCTCAGATCAAAGTATTAGGAATATATTACAGGTCATTTTTTTCATCCCTCAAGAAGAATGTATTTTATTAAAGATGCTTTCTCTGTCAGATAAGATTTGTTTTAAGAGACAGGGACAGGGGTCTGCTCAAATCCTGATGATTTTAAGAGCTTCTCCTAGGAACCTGGGAAGTTCACCTTTCCAATTCCACTTCCAGCCTGTGGGGTTGGCTGATCTTAGTGGAACTCACCTCTGTGAAGATAGCATTGGGAAGGAGAGAGAGTACATCACAAGGAGAGAGATGCGCCTGGATATGGCTGTCTAGGGCCACAAACAGTAGAAGCCCTCAAAGGGAAATGAGCTGTTCAAATCAGCTAGCGGCCTGAGCCTAAACTCCACACACGCAGGGGCAGACTGCTCTGCTCTATTCACTCAGACCTGGCCAGATAAATGACGTCATTGTGGAGCCACTCACAAGCCAGCCCAACTCTTTTTGTTGTAGTTTCTCAGCTTTTGGGCTCAAAACACGCAAATCACTGATTACCTAGGAAAGAAGAGGTAGATCTAGATCTATAGCTAGAGGTATGTACATCCCACAGCATGTACACATCTATGCAGGCACTATAAAAGTAAGGGTTTAGGAGAAGGGATGCAGTTGGCCTAGCTCTCAAAAGTTGCCTCACGGGGCTTTTTTTTCTCCCTTCACCCCTGTCTCCACACCCATAAAGATATCAGTCTATTCTCCCACTCAAAACAGGGTTAGAAGAGTGGCACGTCTTGGATGTCTGGCAGTTGCACCACGACTTTTTACAAACCTAAATCGGGAGAAAGGAAGGCACAGGCACATAAAACTATGTCGGGTCATATGATCTGCCTGCTGCAAACAAAACAAAAATAATTTAAGGGGAAATTTATTTGAAGCTTTCCTTTCACCCAGTAGCGTGTCTTCCTTGGCTTGGAGGGACAGCTTTTGAGAAATCAGGTCTCTCAAGGGGCTCTCCTGCACCCAATGTATAGTCTATAAATATAGTGGAAGAGTCATGCCAGGGGTAGTCAGTGCAAGAGAATCTGGAGTCTTGAAAGCATCTTTTTCTTCTGGCTATGGTGGCACTTAAATGATAATGCGGGCAATGGAGCTAGGAGATTTATATCTTTTGGAAAGTAGGGCAAGCCAGATGGTAATAGCGTCATTAACACACAAACTTGGGATGTGCAAGTGAAGCTTGAAATTGGGAAAGAGATCAGGAGAACAAAGGGGGCTGCTGTTGAAAGGCTACCCCTCTTCTGCCGGCCAAAGCTAAGAGCCTCGTGGTACTGGGGTCTGCTCCTGCCCAGAGCTGGATAATAAACGACAGCTTTCCCCCTCCCCTGTTGTGACTTAGAAAGCACCGAGGAAACTTTTGCAGTAGGCAAATGTGGCACTTATTTATGTGTAACCCTTTGTAGTCTGAAGTGGCAGGAATGGGCCTTTAATTCAACTGCACTCCCACCCTCCACCCCCTACCCTAGTTGGATAAGCTCTTGCAATTGTTGACATGTATTTTATGAAATCAAAGTGCCGCTTGTTGCACATTTCAGACAAAAGTTCATTTTCCTCCTCTTATGTAAACACTCTAAGTAAATATTAAAGGTTGAATAGCACTACCTTTTTCATTTTGGTGATGGGGGTTGGTGTGAAGGTGTTGGCGAGGGTTAAACTAGAGAGTTTTACTTTGGAAAGTCTTTATGTTTAAGTTAAACTCCCACTTGCCCAAACAGATACAATTCAGAGAGAATACAGAAGGAGTTAAGACAAAATTAACAATGGCATTAATAATAATAATGCAGGTTTATAATAAACATCCACACAAACATCTATAAACAGGCAGGGCAGTTTGGAACTAAAGAAGACAAAATTAATGACTTCGTTTTCATATATATATGTATATGTACGTCTGTATATGTAAGACAGCAAAGGTAACGGTCATTAAGTACTGAATAGCTTGAGTGATGCTTGTTAGCGACTCAAAGTTGACAATGTCTAAACCAAAATCGAAAGTTTTCCTTTTTTTATTCTTAAAAAAAAAAAAAAAAATACTGGCGCTCTTTAAAAGCCCGAAGGACTTACCCTCAAGGCATTATTCAGAGTAAAACTGAGACTGGCCGTTCGTCACAGGCAATTGTAAAGGGTTTCAAAGGGCCGATCAAACGATCGCCAGAGTAATCTACATTCAAGTCCGGATGGTGGTGTTACGGCACACACCTGCGGGGTGTTTGCTGTCCGTGCCCCTTGCCGAGCTACAAATCATCATTAAAGCGAGCTGCTTAAGCTTCTTCCCAGCTTCTAGACAAGAGTTACTTGGGACAGTTCACTTTGATATTGCTACAGCTCGCAATTGACAACCACGCTATTTTGGAGCTCAAGCCGGAGCCCACACCCTAGTTCGCGCGCGGCAAAGTAAGGAGGGTGGTGTGATGGGGGTCGGGCGGGAGTGAGTCCATTGTAAAAGTCTGTTTCTCCAATTTTCTGAGCACACTCACCACGAAAATGTATAGGAAACCAGGTTAGAAGCACCTGAAACCCGCCTTGAGTTTTCTACTGTCTTCCAAAACTTCACTGTCTTTGCCACGACTTTTAACCCACTCAGAGTACAGACAAACCTCACAACCTGTTTCTCTCCTTCCCTCTCTTACATACCCACATTCGGGCCAGCACACTCCCTCGAGTGCAAGATAGCATTACTTTTCTCGATCAGGACCGGGGATCTACTTTGAAACTTTCACTTTTGATTCATTCGTTTGGGATTATATCCCCCCCTTCTATGCGACCCTGCCCTTACTGCCGTCACCTTGAGAGAGAGAAAAAAAAATCTGGAGTTGGGTAAAAAGGAAGGGACGTGGGGGTCGGACAGTTGGAGCACGGGAAAAGGCAGGAAGGTCAGTTTCTGTCTGCTGCCTGCCTGGGTGTCTGCGAGCCCTCAGCAATCCGTGTGCGCCCTATTCGGGGTGGGGGGAACAATCGGCGGCCGGTGAGGCCAAGATCAAGCAACACTCAGAGCGAATGTATCAATAGACCAATTTTCTGCTCCCACCGCGAGCTTTTTCATTTCAGTCCAGGTTGGAGGCGTCTGCGCTGCGCAAGACTCAACAACACGGTAGCGTCGGGAAAAAGAGGGCGCTAGATGCCGGAGGCGCAAATATGGAAATTAACTCATTAGGAAGGGGTGTGGTTACTGCGAAGCCCCCTCCTCTAGCCCTTCCTTTCTCCCTTGCTGCCACCGTCCCAGCTTGCTAAATATGAGATTACAAACAAACAAATAAAGCAGAAGCTGATTACGCAGCCCCAGATCAAACACGCTCCAGATAATTCGCTTCACTCAGCGCTGCGGCCGGACCTGCGGCGCAGCGCGGGCCCCTAACCCCTGCCCGTGGCTTCCGCGGCCGCTCCACGCCAGCCAGGCTTCCGCGGCTCTGAAAGCCAGGGCCCGCGGCGGCGTTTCGAAGGCACAGCACGTGGCCCTGGCGCCCGGTTTGGTATAAGTTTTAAAAGAACAGACAAATGCTTCCACCAATATGGTAACCCTCCGAGGGCTTCTGCTGATTCCAGAGGTCCTAGCCTAAGGCTGCTTGGAGGGGAGGGGGTGGTGTTCTCTTTGGGGAAAAAAAAAAAAAAGACCCCAAACTAGAAAGTAGCGTCCCAGAATGCTTGGCCGGGGGACTTTTCCTGTGGTTTGGCACCCCGAGCGGGGAGGGGGGAGTGGGCGTTGAGAAAGGCTGGGGCCAGGCTTGGGTTGATTTGAGCGTTAAAGACCCGGGTTGAGATATTATTAACCAGAGACCAGGTACCCAAGAGTGGGCGGGGGGCGGGATAAGAAAGAAACAAAGCGCAAAACCTCTCACATACCCCTCCCCAGCCGCCCTGCCCTCCCGTCCTTAAAGCGGGCCTCTGTGGAGGGCTGCTTTTATGGTTTTTCTTCCTGCGTGGCCCGCCTCCCCGGCCCTGCTCCTTGCCCGGCGCTCCCCCAGCTGCGGGCCCCTTGGAGGAAGGCCGCCCAGTCCCCTCGTCTCCCGCTGCCTGCAGGCCACCGAGCCTCAAAGCGCGCATTGTCCAGCGGGGGCGGGGAGGCCAGCGGGCCCCTAGAGAAGAATAACACTGCGCCCAAGTCCTGTTAGGGAAAGTTTCCTGATGCACTCCTCGTGGTAAAATACACTTTTAACAGGGCGGGGAATGGGGGTGGGGGGATGGGGGGATAACTTGAAAATCCATGGCCTTCTCTCAATTTCCCAACTCTTCTGCTTGTCACTTTTTCGGTTCTCAGAAAGGGGGAGAGTGGACCGGAAAGAAATTGGAAGGGGGCCAAAAGTGTGCACATGACTCTAGAACCGTCGATGTGATGGTTCTAAAATGCGGGTGGGAAGAGAAGGGGGGGGTATCTCCACCCAGGTCTGGGCCGAGGACAGCTGCACAGTCGGTGCGCGGGGGATGAGGGGAGAGGGGCCCCGAGGGCGCGTGTGCAGGCGAAGCATTTCGCACCTCCTGTTTATCTTAGAAGCGAGGCGGGCGGGCGCGGGGCTGGGGCC
>NW_006796752.1:1096814-1101919 GCF_000442215.2 Lipotes vexillifer | reverse complement strand
TGTTCTGCCTCCAGACAGGCAGTAGAAGTTGAATAAAATGGAGAGGCGGGCACACGCAAAAACAAAACCTGCTGTAGACTCGGAGTCTCTCTCCTTGTTCCGAATTCCAAATGGTGAGGGTTCCCCATTTGCAAAGAACTCCGAAGTCTTAAGACCCCAGAGACAGCCGTCCTCCTGCTACGGCAAGAGCCGCGACGGAGAGCCATTAGAATGGAAGATTTGGGGGCAAATGTGACTAATCTTTCTTTCGGGCAGCGGGGACCCATTCCTTCCAAGCGTTGCCATCTGCATTTGAGGGGTCTCTGGGTTTCGTCCGCTCTTGCAAGCAATTAGCAAAATAATGGCTCGTGCCCCTGGCAAAACTGCCTGAAAAAGTATATTCCAAGACACTGCGTTGGTGAATCCGTTTTTTGAAATCAAATCAAAACAAAATAAGACTTTTAAAGAGCCCCAGGCCGGTGCTCTCGGTGTCCAACAACCAAAGTGACCGAAGGGGCACGTTAGTGGCTGTGGCTCTTTAGGAGTTGCGCTAATTTGGTATGTGGACTCAATGTCCTGATGCTAAATCGGCAATATAAAGGGCTGAAGAGCAAGCCCGATAAAAGCTCTAATTGCTACTGGAAGATTTAGGTGGTTGCTAGGATCTGAGGACCACCACCACACAAAAAAAAACCTCCAATAGAGTGTTTGGGCTGTATGCATTGGGGGTTGGGGGTAGAGTTTCTACGGCGAATAGTGCCCACATCTGCTGGAACTTCCATATCTAAGCTGTTCATTTACGGGAGCCAACTTATGAAATCTCCACAATTAGATCTTCATTGTTCTTCCTCCACAACACTGTCTAGAAAGAAAAGGTCTTCTCGGTCGGGGCCAATCCAACGAAGCGTTTGACGTTATTAAATAATAAAGCGATTGTGATTTACATTGTTGTTCAGGAAAAAAGGCCAATTATCCACTGTTATGTTACCATAAAGATCATATTAACTCGAATTAGTAATCAAACAATATGCGAGCGTTTAAAAAAGTACAGCCGAACTGGGTGACAGCTACCGCGACGTCTTCACTTTCACCAGCGAACCCACCAGCGCCGGCAGCCGGAGCAAGAGAGGCAGTCGCCGCAGACCAGAAAGGAGGGAGAGAGCAGCAAAGTGGTGATTAACGGTCTCCAGTGTTAATTATTCTCAATTAATCCCAAACAGTGCAAACCTTCCCTGGTTCTCTGGAAGTTCCCTGGTTTGGGATGCTCTGAAGAATTCCGCCTTTCTGGGAGGGGTTTATAAGAAATGCGGAAGAGGCAATCTCAGTGAGCGAAGGGTAGGGGTGTAGGTGTGCGTATGGATGTTGAGTGCGGTGTGTGCGCGGGAGGTTTGCTGCCTTTCCCAGAGCCTGGAGCGCACCCCGAGGCGGGGGCCTAGGGAGGGCATGGCCCGCAGCATCCTTACACGCCTAGTGAATCTTGTGTCTGCTCTACTCAAATCACTCTCTCTCTCTCTCTCTCTCTCTCTCTCTCTCTCGCCCTCTATTATTAGGTTTATAACTCTTTGCCCACTTAAATTTGTGCAGCCAACCAAGGAAATCTAAATAGGTTTGAGTCGCCCCTTGGGTGCAGAATGGAGGCTTTAATAAGAAAGATTAATTGTGGGTGTGTACCTGCCGGAAGACGCGGCAGCTATCAAACAGTGGAGGGCAGCGTGTCGAGGGGAGGGAGACGCCTCTCGTCCGAGGCCCAGACTTTAGTAGGCGCCGTAGGCATACTCATCGCAGCCTACGGGCAACTGGTTGTAGTCACAAGCAAAGGGCGCCACAGAGACGGTAAGACCCGTCTCTTCCTGTGTTATGTGAGGTTTTAAAGAACTTGGCCCCTATTCACCCTGCACACCAAATCCTCCGGCCCTGCGCTCTGCCCCGCCGGACTCCCGACTCCTTGCCTCCACGCCCGAGGCGGGAGTTGGGTAAAGCTGTGGCTCCTGCCCTGGGAGGTCTGCCTATTCCCTCCCCCCACCCACTGAACAACAATGTTCAGGCGACTGATAAAGGTTTTGCTCCGAGGGCTCGAAAGTTGATATTTTTGTTGCCGCGGTGAAAAATGTATATGGTTACATGGTTTTTAATAAGCGAACAGGGAGCAATTTTCCTCGGCGCGATGCTTCAGCAAGTCCGAGGACAGAGGGAAATCAGCCAGTGGCAGGGCCGTGGGGATCTGTCCCCGCGCGGCGGCGGCGGTGAGGGAACCTTCCTGGCCCGCAAGGTCCTTTCCTCCTTCTTTCCTCCCTCTTTCTACTAAACGCTCGGATCCCAGATTAAGAAGTGTCAGAAGGGGGTGGGGCGGAAAAGAGTAGGAACTGGGTGGAGAATGGGGGCAGGAAGGGATTGACAAGAATAGTTTCTCTAGTAGCGTTCCCTCCCCCAATAATTCCACTTAAAACTTGAGGCCCCGAGGCCCGAGTTTAAACAGATGTACAGTAAAATCTCCCCAAGATCCGGCCCTTCAGTGGTGGGGCAGCCATAGGGTGGTCGCATCTTTGCCGAGAGTTTTCGAACAGTTGCTGCCTTTCCTACCCCCGCCCCTTCTCTATCTCCCAGTAAAACCAATTCAAAAGGGGACAGACTCCACTCCACAAGATTAATGTTCGTTCATTTGCAGGATTAATCCTCTCACGAAGCACAATAAAATACTAGGGTTCTTTTAAATTTAAATAAATACACGAAATCCGTGCCTTCCCTCCTTTCCTGTTTAGTCTCTCTCCAGACATCAGAAAACAGTGCCTTGGAACCTAGTAAATCTCAGAAGAACTTTTAACTCAGAGTTTTCAGATCATCTGGGGGCTGTTGTGGGCACTGATATTGGGAGAGAGTGGAGAGACCAGCTTAACTTTAAATATCTACGGCTATACATTTTTATTTGGAACTCGCGATTAAAAATCTATTTGTTCCTCCCAGGGCTCAGCAGATTTCAATGTTGGACATGGAGCCACAAAATGTTCATTAAAGGAACCTAACCAAGGCTACTGTATGGCCACTTTGTGAACTCAGAACTATGGATGGGGGAAAAGTATGAAAGTGTGAGTTGATGTCACGCTGGCTGTCAGTGTGTGGTCTATTGTGGAGAATGGTGCTTTTTGACTGAACAGAGGGAGCCCCCCTCCCCCCTTCCCCAGCTCTACTGCACCTGCACTGGATGAGGGAGTCCCTGCCATTCAGCCCATCGCAGATTGTTCAAACAGAAGACATCTCTGACAGCACTCAATTCATTACATTTCTTCCTGCTTTTCAAACCAACACACACACACAAAATGAGTATTGCCAGCCAGTGACAGCCAAAAAAATCTTAAAATACTTTATATGCAGCTAATTTGGAAGCTCACACAACTAACTATGAAATATTTTGTATCCTTAACTTGTAAGGCTTCTCGAAAAAAAGATTACCTGATGTTTCCTATTGAAAACATACCTCCATAGTTTACATGGGCAGAGTAAGTTTTGCAGAAAGACACTGCAGCATGGTGCATGGAGAAGTTTTAATGGGAATGAAAGCAGAAACTTGCAAAAGAGAAAAGCCCCTGATTTATCTTATCAGAAGGGCGGCGCGAAATGCACTCATTATTTATGCTGGTGAACCAGCTTGCTAATAGAAGTGAGGTACCCAAGAGCCAGGGGCGGCAGTGAGCAAAGCAAGAAAGAGTAGTACGGGAGGCATCAGGCTGAAGTGTGAGCTAAATATTTAAATCAATTTTCTAACAACGATGTCTTCCCCCCATATGCTCAGGTTTATTTTGCCATCTTAGACTCCAAGACGTTTTTGCACCATTTTACAAAGCCGATGAGAGAGTGTTTAGAAAGCTGATGAGAGCGTGTTAGCCCAGTTTAACGGAAGTTGGAGTAAACAAACTCTCACAAGGAAAACTTAATTTTAAGACATTTTCCTTGAAGGTGGGAGTAAGGGGGAAACAAAGAAAGGAAAGAGGACTTTGAGCAGAAGGAAAACACAAGTTTGCCATTTAGTATTTCAGGCAGATTAAACTGTAATGTTATGCAATAACCCGGATTCGAGTTATGTGTGATAGTCAAATCGACCTGGATGTGAGTTGATACTAAACTGACTGCATGTGAAATATTGGCTAATTCTCAGTAAATCATTAGTCTGAACCAATATCAGAACATAAGGCCTAGTTTCCAGAACCCCTCCCATTGCAAGGGCAGTCAATGAATTAAATCGGTTCGTAAACAAAACTTGAGAAATGCAGAGGTGCTTTCACTCAACAAATAATTCTATCCATTTTACATGGAGTGCAGGAACCAAATGTCTTTCTTATCTACAGTTTAAATCACTGTTCCAAGGCGTTCTCTCAGCAATTCTTTCTTGATTCTAAAAAGATTATTAAAAGCTACACAAATTATTAGGAGTGGAGAAGGAATGAGAAAATGGAAATGGCGTAGCAATGGCAAGCCAGAAGCAACTTTCCTAACCATGGCTCCATATTAGAACCGGAAAACTTTGGGGAGTCCAATTCTCCATCCACCACTGAAACTTATGCAGGGCTAAATAAAGTAAAGATATGGTGTACTTGGTAAAGGCTTTTAGTGTAATTCGTTGATCGTCTCAAAACAAAACAAATGTAAACCCAAATCAACTCATTCAGACCTCACAACGAGCTCTACTTAGCAAATCAAATAACTGTATAGTTGTTTACCTATATATGTAAATATATAAATATGTATTTATAGTTATATAAATATATCGAGTGCCAAGGTGACACAGTGATGAGTGTTGTGTGCGTGACCACGTAAGTGGTGAAGACTCTAGCTATTTGTGTGTTTGGTTATGCTGAGGGGCGACAGCCTCTGTAGCCTCAAAAGCTGGAGCTGGGTTCTGGGGATGGAGACCAGTTCCCCTGGCCTCTCCCTGCAAGTGTTCGCATTGCCCTTTCTGGAACACTCAAACGAATCATTTCATCCCCGAGGCCCTGCAGACCCTGACGTCACGAGGTGGAGATGGGGGCGCAGTCCCACTCTGGCCTGGCCGCCAGCGATAAGAACCCTCGGGAAGAATTCACCGCTCCTTTTAATACAGTAATTATTTTTCTGCCTTCTGTGGGGGGGGGGGG
>NW_006796752.1:1071695-1096039 GCF_000442215.2 Lipotes vexillifer | reverse complement strand
GGGGGGGGGGGGGCGGCTCCTGCCCGGAATGTCGGTATCCCTCCCTTCAGTAAGAAGCCCAGGGGTGGCAAGTTTGCAGGATAACTTCCTAGGCGAACCCTAAGCCAGGAAGGGCACTGGAAAAGGAAGAAGGGGGGTCTGAACAAGGCTAATTTCACTGCCCAAGACCAGAAAGGAGAGGAAGAACCCGAGTTTCTGTATTGATCTCTGGAGTCTAAAAGGAGAAGCCTTTGCCTTCCCTAGCTCCTAATTCCAATGGACAGTAAGAAAAGTAATAGCTATCAATTAATCCTATTTAGCGTCAGTGGCTTTGTACTCATCTTCTGCGAGGTAACTATATATTATCCCTATTTTATAAATGGGGAAGTGAAGGATCTGCATCCTCCCATCCCTACCTACTCTGATCCTAGAGGGGCGCAGTATTCCGGGGAGCCCACGTAGCTCCTGTGGCTTCCCACAGCCATGCCAATGCGCAGCCTCTGGCATTGGGAAGGGCTAAGAGCGAGATAACTCATGCTGAGCCTCGGCACCAAACAGGGACAAATAACCCCTTTAAAATAAGGGTCTGAGATTAAAGGCAAGAGGAAGGCAGAACGTGAGTCAGTCAACCTCTGATTTGGGAAGCTTGGGGCCTAGAACCATCTTTGGCGTCACGAGGTCAACGTGGAGAGGGCTGGGGTACAGGAGATAGAGGACTCCAGAGGGGCGAGGGACTTTGCAAACTTGCCCGTCGCGGCACGGTCCAGGGCCGAGAAAGGAAATCAGGCCGTTTGGGCAGGGTTCGGGCGGAGAGAACTCGAGCCCTCCGCAGCTCCTTCCCAGGGAGCCCCAAGGGGGCCGTGGCCAGGGCCGCGGTGACGTCAGGTCCCCCGCCGGGCGCTTGGCCGCCTCAGCTTCCATCTGCCCGCGCATCCGCTCCGGGCGCTGGGCGCGGCGCGCTCCCTAGGGCTAGCGGGTGGGAGGCCCGCGCGCTCACAGTCCTGCGCCGCGCCCCGCACCCAAGGCCAGGTAGGGAGGCAAAAGATAGCTCAAGGCGCCGAAATCTTTACTAACAGTGCACATTTCATTCTGTACATGCAGGCAGACGAGGGTAATGAAACGAGCGACTCCTTGGACCTTTTCAATCACCTGACACTTCTTTGCAAAGTACAGCAAGCATCTCAAGTCCAAAATCCCAGAAGTAGCAAATATCTTTGCGTCCTGAAATGAAAAGGACGTTCCATTTGCTTTTGAAGAGAAACTGAGTGCACCGCTCACTGAATCAGAAATATCGCCATTGCACCAAAATGTAAAAATAAAATCCATCTAGACCCGCATACATAAAGAGAGCTCTCTGCCAATGAAAATCGTGGCCTTGTCTTAGTAACCCACCCACCCAAAGAGAATTCTCTTAGTTAAAATAAGAAAGTCGAGTCCATTATTCCCTAAAGTCCAAGTAAGCCAAACATAAAGAAATTGAAAACAAAAATTGTAAAACCGGAGAGCATCGTCAGAAGAGAGAGAGGTTACAAAGTCTCCCTGGGTGATATCAGAGGTCATATTTCAAGGGAAGTTTTTAATAGAAAATAACTATGAAAGATACTAAACCAATTCTCTGGTTTGGGCAATTTCCTTATCTTTGGAAAGCTCTTTCCACAGTTGTTCACTCTAGAACTCCGGAAGCTGTTTCCCTTTGGACTTTAATCCATATTTTCATAGTAAAAGTCAAGAGTTTCTCCCTATTCTCCTGTCTTTAAGGGATCCACCTCATAGACGAGGTCCCTAAGGAAATCCATCCAGCCATCTTCCAATTTCAGTCAAAAAAGAAAGCAACGAAAAGAAATAAATCAACCGCCACCCCCAATCTCACTTGTAGCTGTCCTGAAAAGCAGCCTTTGCTCTGACAGCAAGGAAAGGCAGCATAAAAAACAGTGAGATGCAAATTATTTTAAGGCAATAATGGGGGGGGGGGGGGGGAGGAAGTGCCGGAGAATGTAAACTCAAGCCTCTGCTAAAGCTCATGGCGAAGGAGATTCCTTCCACAAAACAAAATATAAGAACCTGTTTTGCAAAATTCTCCAAAAGCAAGAAATAAAATGGGGGGGAATATTAAAAAATATTTTAATTACAACAAATAAATAAGCAGTGCCAGCTAGCAGGCGATCAAACCACAGTCAAACTTCAATCTCAGAGCAGTTAGCTATAAACTGTTAGCAGCTGAAAAGTAAACCTTGTGCACACAAAGGCACTGTTTAGTTTTCTTCTTGTAAGGATTCTAAAAGAAGACCCCATCACTATACAGTTAAGCAGTATTTCTTGTGCCCCTGAGGCGCTGATCAGTTCTTTATAATGTGAGAAAAGTGGCAGCTCAAAACCCCGTCAATGGAGCTCCCACAACAAAAGTTCTGAAAAGCTGAATGAATCGGGTTTGTAATTACTGCATCCCGCCCCCCCTCACCCCTTGCAGCTTATCTCTTATTCATTCACCTTATATTATTGTTAAAGAATCTTACTCTCAAAATCATTCCCTTCCCATTTTACCTGGGGTCACAGAGGAACTTATGACATGGCAGAAATGGAACACTCACCCCCACTACACCTGGAAATGTTCAGACCAATAGGTAGGGAGGGGAGGAGGGATTATGTGGTACCCCAATTTACTCTGAGACTACTAGAACTCGGAGTACTCAACCTATGGAGTCTTCCATTTTAATACCCGAAATTTACTGGCAAACAGGAATGTGTACCCTTTCTAAACTCAGAGCCTGCCTGTTTCCGAAATCCTGTGACATCTCCACTTAGAAAAGGCAAAGGTTATAAATGAATCTCATCCCCTCTCTCTCCACATTGTAAGGCCCTAAAAGACTATGCCAGACATGATGTAGAAATTAAGACAACTTATTATGCTCGTTTTTTTTTCTTTTAAACCAAAAATGGTAAATAAAATAGAAAAAGAGACTATAATCCCCCTCCCCCGATACACACACACACACGCGCGCGCGCGCACACACACACACACACACACACACACACACACTCCCCAGTCCAGAAAAATGTTTTATGAAAAAGTCAGCTATAGAATGCCAGGGCTCTGTGTGTATTTCAATCCAAGGCATTGCTGATGGGGGAGATTCTCCTGAGATTTCCTACTGTAAGATTGTGTCGGTTCTAGAAATAAGTACAGCTATTACAACCAAATCTACTAGCAGACTAAATAATTAATTGAAGCGTTGCTCTTTGACCCTTGAAAAGTCCAGTAGGGACACGTTTATAGTAATAATACCTCCGAATGAGCCCTTGTCAAATATTCATTTAGTGGTTAATGTGAGCCATTTCCCCCTGGGACCGTCTGTAATACCGGCTTCCCAGCATTGGCAAGAAACCTTGTTAATCTACTACAGCTCAGCAATATTTTAACACTCTTTATTTAAAGTACGGGGGGAAGGGGGGGGGGGGGGGGTGGGTGCAGGGAGAGAAAAAAAATTGCAGAGGGAACAAACTATAACCTCATCCTTCTGCACATTTCTATTCTGTGTAGAAGGTTAACAAAACATTAAATTCACCCCTTTGACTGCAAATTGAATGGTTTTAGTGAGCAGGATAATATCCCGAGGAAGAAACTGAACACTCAACAACTAACTTTAGCACTGGGAGATAATCATCTCTGGGCAAGCTTAAGGGTTTACCCCCCTTCTTGGAAATCATGTTATAATTAAAATATCATATGTTCAGTATTGATCTAGCCATGAAACTACACATCTCGGGGGAACCATTTAACCCAATCAAATGAGTGATGAAATTTGTATCATTTTCCTCAAATGCAGTTTATCGAAAGAATTTATACCTGCAAACAAAATATTCTGGCTTTCATTTGGTTAGGAGATACGGAGGTCTAGGAGGGGGAATGGGAGTGCTCTCGTTTTATGCAGAGACAGTAAGTCATTCAAAACTAGTTCAACTTCCCACAATATTGCTCTTCTCCCTCTTGCAAAATATTTGAACCTGAGCATTTTCCCAAAAAAGTTAAAAAAACAATTTTTTTTTTTTTTTTAGTCAGATCCTGTGGGCTTTTTAAACAGGTAGGTTAGTGCAGTGCAATTACTCTAAACCCCAATACATATTTCTAATATATCTCTACTTTTCAAATATATACACACCATATAGTTGATTGGTTCGAATTCCAGGAATATTGTCCCCACCCCCCAGCAAGATCATTTGGATCTTTATTCAAAGTTTCTTTTATTCGTATGTGTGAGCAAGAACTGGCGAATGTGCTCATTACCACGTGAATAATCCGTATATGCATTACAATGGCTGGCCAGGCCGGGGGAAATTCTTTTAGAGTCTCTGCATTAATTAGGGGGGGAAATGCCTCACTTAGAATTGGGAACTGGCATAATAATTGTCCTTTCCCAGTACAATATTACCCTTAAAATGAGGATTAAAAAAAGGAATAAATAAAAACCAACAAACACGTAAAATAAAGCAATCCATGCGAAATAAAAATACATAAAATATGAGAATATCCTCAGCTGAGTCTGGAACTAACATTAACAACACCAAGAGAAAGAAATACTTCCTTGGAAAACGAGAAGATGCGAACCAACGGGATGAACTAACTTAGTGGCTGCAGCCGATACTTTACTCAAGGGTGAAAGGCGCAGCTGGATTCCAACTTCTCCAAAGTTGTAGCAAGTTCACACAACAAGCCCTTGAAATTGTAGGAAGGAAACCCACGCTCCTAATGCTGGACCCTAGGCTCCTGGTCCCCTTCCGTGGGGGAAGATAAGCGAGGTAAGTAGTGAGTAAAAGAAAAGTCCCGGGGTCGGTCTTTCAGATTCTCTGACTGCGCCACAGTGCGCGGGTCGGTTGCGATGCAGAAACATCGCTAATTCAAAGACCACGGCGATTCCCCAACTTTTGCGCTCCCACTGAGGACAACTATAGTCTTTCTTTACCTTTCCTAGGGCGAAAGAAAACAACAAATCCAATCCTGTTTCTCCACCCCTTTTCCCCTCCCCCTACTTCTCTACTACTGTAGTAAAACATGGTCAACAGATCAAAAGCACAATCATCTCCAAATGTGATTAGACCGGACAAAGTAAAATATCTACCTCAGAGTTGATTGTTTTCTTCTTTAATATGGCTGTTGCCTGGCTTCTCTTTTGCTTGTTATCAGCTGCAGAGATTATCCGATTTGGGGCTACAGGCTTGGACCCGCGCTGCCAATTTAAGAAACAGAATTCGTGGAGAAAGAGAGAGGAAAAAAGAAAATAAATAATAATAATAATAATAATAAATAGCTGTGATAAGTCGGGGAGTTTTGCAAGATGCTCTTTGCTTTCCCTCGCCCCTAAACAGGAAAATGTAGAAAAGAAAGTTTTTGAAGTTAGGGAACAAAGAAAGCAAACCACTTGTTTCTTAGACAATAGCAGGGCCAGAGTAATCCAAACACCCACCCAGCAGATGAGTACTTTGCTTGTCTAGTTTGCAATTATTCCTATACAAGAAGCATCATTTCCCCCTATAACCACGTTTCCAAAGGGCTATTGTGCTGTGCAGAAATCGAAAACAAAACCAGCCAACCTGGTTCTGATTTGGCTCAATACCCCATCTGCTAAGCTACATGAAATTTTTCAGAATTGACTCCTTTCTGGCAACAAGTGGCATACATCAGTTTAAGTCCCCATCATGCTTATTCATGTTGCTTAGAAAACGAGGGGGTGGGTTTACAATATATGTCCCTAGTTTCTATTTTGGAAATGACATAAGCATTTCCATTTTTTCGAGAGTACTTATTCAATTAATCATCCAGCCATTTATTTGTTGCACTTAACATTAGCACATGCTACTGGACTAGAATACCAAGGTTTTAGGTACTTCGCTTTCTTGGCTGAGCACAGTATATTCCCCGAGGAGTTGGGTATAATCACAGTGTTATCCAAATAAATGAAAGACTCAAGCATAATTTCAGTGTCCATATTTCAAAAATTTATTTATCTCAAACTGTGCATAATGGAGTAAAAACTTAAGTTGAAAATGTACCTGTTATAAGGATGGTATTAGTTCAAATATATACATGGATTCTCGGCAGACTGATTCAATAATACAGAGCCGAATCTTTAAAATACAACTACGGAAAATAAAAGGGGGGAAACCTTAAAATATCACAGTAAATTTACAGAAATATTACAAACCATAAGAAAATATTTCAAACACAGTAATTTCATGTTTTTTTTTATCTGAACAAAATGGAAAGTTGGGAAACAAAAAAAGCTATTATAAATTACCAACGATGTCAACCTGCATGGCCATTTTTGCTTTTAACAGTAAGTTAAAAATTTAGTACAATCTAAAACTTTTGCCCCTTTAAAGACCACGGAGATGGTTTTGCCAGTACTTATTCTAATTTTTTTCCTTTTGTACAATTTTTAAACAATTAAAATGTCCAAATCTGATTAATTTTCTTCTTTCCACGTTTGCAACTGTCCTAAATTTCAGCTGAAGAATCAAAATTCAGCAAGAAGCCTCTCCTTGAAAAATATTGGCAAATTCTCAGCTTATAAACAATGGACATTTTGATTGCCATGTTTATCTCGATAAATACTGTACAAAAGTTGCTTGCAAATATTAAAACATTTTTTTTCGTCGCTTGGAGACTAGCTCTAAATATTATTGGTAAAGACTTTTGCAAACTTTCTGCAAAGCTCCTACCGTATCACTAGAACTTTTAAAAAGTTTTGCGTAGTTTTCTTTCCTCCAGATCTATACAAGGTCCATTCCCTCGCCCTCCCCACCCCCCCACCCCAGGTTTTCTCTGTACAAAAATAGTCCCCCCAAAAGAAGTCCAGGATCTCTCATAAAAGTTTTCTTGCCGGCATTGCAGTTTTTGCGTGAGTGCGGATGAGACTGGCGTTCTCTTTTGCAGCTGTCATTTGCTGTGGGTGATGACTTTTTCTTTTTCTTTTTTTCTTTTTTTTTTTTTTTGAGCGTACCGGGTTTTTCTCCTTGGTGTTTCTTGCTCTCCTTCCATTTCCCTCTTTTTCTTTGAAAATTTCTAACCCGCCCCCTCCAGTTCACTGTCC
Source organism: Lipotes vexillifer (assembly GCF_000442215.2). NCBI lineage: Eukaryota > Metazoa > Chordata > Mammalia > Artiodactyla > Lipotidae > Lipotes > Lipotes vexillifer. The sequence goes on along the minus strand of NW_006796752.1, from coordinate 1,088,975 downwards.
GGACCTCACATGTGCGAGAGGGGCAGTGTGCCGTTAATGGCCGTGCCGGGCACCGGGCCGCTCTGGTAGTGCTGCGACATGTGAAGTCTGCTGGGGGCGGCGGGCTCCGGCACCTCGGCGCCGGGGAGGTACATGCTGATCATGTCCCGGAGGTCCCCGGCCTGGCAGGGCGCCCTGGAGTGGGAAGAAGAGGTAACCACGGGGGGGCTGGAGCTGGCCTCGGACTTGACCACCGAGCCCATGGAGCCAAGAGCCATGCCAGGGGTGCCCTGCTGCGAATAGGACATGCTGTAGGTCGGCGAGCCGTTCATGTAGGTCTGCGAGCTGGTCATGGAGTTGTACTGCAGGGCGCTCACGTCGTAGCGGTGCATGGGCTGCATCTGAGCGGCGCCGTGCGCGTTGAGGCCCGGGTGCTGCGGGTAGCCCAGCTGGTCCTGCATCATGCTGTAGCTGCCGTTGCTCCAGCCGTTCATGTGCGCGTAGCTGTCCATGCGCTGGTTCACGCCCGCGCCGAGGCCGGCGCCCACCCCGACCCCGCTCGCCATGCTGTTGCCGCCCGGGGCGAGCAGCCCTCCCGGCAGCGTGTACTTATCCTTCTTCATGAGCGTCTTGGTTTTCCGCCGGGGCCGGTATTTATAATCCGGGTGTTCCTTCATGTGCAGCGCTCGCAGCCGCTTGGCCTCGTCGATGAACGGCCGCTTCTCCGTCTCCGACAAAAGTTTCCACTCGGCGCCCAGGCGCTTGCTGATCTCCGAGTTGTGCATCTTGGGGTTCTCTTGGGCCATCTTGCGCCGCTGCCCGCGGGACCACACCATGAAGGCGTTCATGGGCCGCTTGACGCGGTCCGGGCTGTTCTTCTGGTTGCCGCCCGCCGCCGCCGCGGTGGAGTTGCCGCCGCCGCCGCCACCGCCGCCGCCGCCGCCCCCCGAAGTTTGCTGCGGGCCCGGCGGCTTCAGCTCCGTCTCCATCATGTTGTACATGCGGGCGCTGTGCGCGGGCCCGGCCCGCCGGCGGTGGGGGGCCCGCGGGCGGGGGGGAGAGGAGGAGGGGAGGCGGGCGGGGGTGTCGGGAGCTCAGGGCTCCGCGAGGAAAATCAGACGAAGAATAATTTGGGGGAAGAAAAGAGAGAGGCAAACTGGAATCAGGATCAAAAAAGCGCTTCCCTCCTCTTCTGGCCGATCCAGCCGCTGCCGATGATTGTTATTATTATTTTTTGGAAAGGCTTAAGCCTGGGGCTCAAACTTCTCTCCCTTTCTTTCTCTCTCCTCTTCTTTCTCTCAGTTCTAGTCTTAAAGAGGCAGCAAACTACTTTCCCCCTTTTGCAAACACTCTCTTCTCTGCCTTGACAACTCCTGATACTTTTTTGAACAAGTTAATAGACAACCATCCATGTGACGGGGGCTGTCAGGGAATAAATGGGTTTCCAGCGACCAATCAGCGCGCGGCGGCTCCTCCACTCGAGCCCAGCCTCGCCGCCGGGTTTTGCATGAAAGGGGGCGGGGCCTGCCGCGCCGCCGGCCTCGCGGGGGAGGCGGGGGGAGGCGCGGGGAGGAGGGAGGGGGAGGCGGCTCCCACAGCCAGCCTGCCAGCCACTGAGAAACCTTTGTATCCTCTCTCGCAGCAACAGGTCACACCACACGCCTTTTCGAAGGAAGTGGGTAAACAGCACTAAGACTACGATTTCTTCTTCTTTAAACTTAATCTTGATTTACTCTTTGGTGCGGGCTGCTGAAATGAGGAGGGGGCGCGAGAAGCTCAGGTGGGGTGGGGGAGGGCAGAGAGGGTGGCTCAGGGCGACTGTCCTCCTAGTATTTCAGGAAACCGGCCTTGCTGGAGTTGGCGTGTCATTGTTCTCCCGCTCCTCCGCACACAGCCCCCAAATCCAGCCGCTACTTCTCTCCCTTTCTTTCTCTCTCCTCTTCTTTCTCTCAGTTCTAGTCTTAAAGAGGCAGCAAACTACTTTCCCCCTTTTGCAAACACTCTCTTCTCTGCCTTGACAACTCCTGATACTTTTTTGAACAAGTTAATAGACAACCATCCATGTGACGGGGGCTGTCAGGGAATAAATGGGTTTCCAGCGACCAATCAGCGCGCGGCGGCTCCTCCACTCGAGCCCGGCCTCGCCGCCGGGTTTTGCATGAAAGGGGGCGGGGCCTGCCGCGCCGCCGGCCTCGCGGGGGAGGCGGGGGGAGGCGCGGGGAGGAGGGAGGGGGAGGCGGCTCCCACAGCCAGCCTGCCAGCCACTGAGAAACCTTTGTATCCTCTCTCGCAGCAACAGGTCACACCACACGCCTTTTCGAAGGAAGTGGGTAAACAGCACTAAGACTACGATTTCTTCTTCTTTAAACTTAATCTTGATTTACTCTTTGGTGCGGGCTGCTGAAATGAGGAGGGGGCGCGAGAAGCTCAGGTGGGGTGGGGGAGGGCAGAGAGGGTGGCTCAGGGCGACTGTCCTCCTAGTATTTCAGGAAACCGGCCTTGCTGGAGTTGGCGTGTCATTGTTCTCCCGCTCCTCCGCACACAGCCCCCAAATCCAGCCGCTCTAGCCCTTCTCCCTAACCTGGCTCTTCCGCTCGCCCCTCTTCCTCCACGGGAGCAGACGCTCGCTAACCCCCTTCTCGCACTGTCCCGACAAGAAGTTAGGAGACGGTAAGCTCTGTCCTCAGAGCCCTCCTTGCTTCCACGTAATTCGCTCTGTTTTAAAAATAAACTCTGCTCGGACTGTGCGGCCTCTAGAGCTGAGGCCGGGCCGGGCCTGGGTAAGCTGCCGAATCCACGCGCTTCCCTGCCCAGCTCAGCCCTCTGGGCCGGAAACCACGGCTTGGCTCTCACCCCAGCCACATCTCCCACCCATCGTTCTCCACTCAGTCGGGTGCAGAGGGGACGCTCGTCTTCTCTCCCATTTTCCTGAGCTCCCCCCGAGGAGGGATCTCAGTGGTGTGGGGTTCCAAAGGGGGCTGGGGGAAGAAAAAGATCCACAGAAGGACGCTCAGAAGTGCTGTGTATGGGGGAGGGTAATCTCAGCTTCCTGGCATCCTAGGGCACTGCTTGGAGGTGGCTTTTGAGCCGCACTCACAAACTCCCTCCCACGCAGAGTTCCCAGGACTCAAGCAGAACCAGCCCTGGCATTTCCCCCACCTACTTCTACCGCGGTGGCCCATCGTCCCGACAGCCTGGGGCTGGGGCTAACCCCGGAGGGGGCTCCGGGCCTGGGAGGCGGGGGTGGTGCTCTCCAGGCACAGGTGCAGGCCGGGCCGGCAGGAGGAAGGCGACCAGGATTGGGGAAGGGGGGAGCCCGGCAAGGCCCGGGCTGGAGGAGGATGGGGTGGGGGGTGGGAGTAGGGGCTCAGGAATCCTGCCCTCCTAGGACCCAAGAGGGTAATTTTAGCCGCTCTCCCATTGTCCCGACGTAAAGATTTCAATAGGTAGGCGCTCAATGCGCAGAGCAATGGCAGCACGTCCGTTACAAATAGGTAGTTTTGTTTCTCTTGTTGTCGCTACACGGAGTCAAACAAAGCCCCGTCTAAGTTTCCTTCCACTCTCTTGTTGGGATCTTTGTGGCTAAAATGCACTTGACTACAAAGCGGGGGGGGGGAGGTCGGGGAGAGGAGAGGAAAAAAAAAAACCCAAAACCTCGATGCCATTTCTTTTTTTATAAAGGGCTTAAACCATCAGGGTTACTTATTTTCTTTCTTCTGTAACACTCTCTCCGCCTCCCTCCTCCCCGATCTACCCTTACTCACCCTAATATAATGTACTGAATAGTATCTGTCGGCCACGTTCCATTTATTATCTTTACAAAACTGTGCATTGTTTTGTTCCTTACTAATCTTCTTCCGATAACCTCCAACTTCTCCAATCCCTACCTTCTCAGGCTTTTCTGTTCCTGTCAAACTCAAGATAAGTATACTCACTGGAAACCCAGAAAAGTTGTGAAAAAGTTGCAGACTTTTCTTAATAAATTATTATTTCCAATCAACCTCTCCTGCCCCTGCAGTTTCTCTTTTTTGCTCTTAAATTATGTTTTGTTTTAGTTACTGTGAATCCGGGAAGGATGAGACTAGCCTTCTGAAAACTCATAAATATATAGTACTCTTCAAAATAAAGCAGTGTCTTCTGTTTCTTCGAGGTGTAATATTAAGCTAAACAAGGACCTGGAGTTTAGGAAAGAGAAAGGGTTGAGAAGGTCTGGAGAAGAGAAGGCGGCCACCGGCTTTTCAGCGCGTCTGGTTTCAGGGATGTGGCTGGTGCGCCCCCTACTGGTGAATTCGCTTTTCCCAAGACTCTTGCTTTCACCTTTAGAAGAAGGTGTTTGGAAATAATTAAAGAAAAATAAAATGAGGGGGATGGGAGTGAGAGCAAATTAATTACACGTAATCTAAACAAAAGAAAAGTTAATATATCGTATAAGCTATGGAACCAAATCACAAGAGTCAGATTTAATTTTCTTAACTTAGAAATGTACATATAACCTCGAGATAACCTGGGAGGTTAAACCGTGGGAGAAAATAGGTACAAATTATGAGATTCAACATATGAACGAATTATGATTGTCCAGACGCCATGAAGGGCAGGCCAAGCATTCACTTTATGATTGTGTACGCATTGATCTATGCTTAATAGCATTATTTGGAAAACTAAAAAAAAGCTTATGGATAATTAAGTTTGAAGAAAAAAAAGCACAAGGGGTTGATGTGGGTAATGGTGGTGTATATGTATTCAAATAAATATTAATAATGGATGGTTATAGAAGCAAATGTTATTAATCTTCTCTCTCTCTCAAAGGTAATAGTAAGAGGCACACATTTTTCCTTGGTATGATATATAAAAGCTTTTATACATTCTCAGATGCATGTGTTTGTGCCTGAACTCTATAATAATGCATTTAAGAGGTTAAAGGGGCTGGCTAGGTCTTTTGTTAATTGCTTTTATCATATAAATAAGCTATGGAAATACATTACAATTGTGTTATCATTGGTTGCATTTATTTACAGCTTTATTTTAATTAAGCCTGCTGTACTTATCAAGGCAATAAACTACTGTGGCTGGCGTTTATGCATAATAATGTGCTATGAAAATAAGATTAAAGAAGATGGTGATAGCAGAAACAATTTTCTCATTAGATTTTTTAGAACATATGCATTAAAAAAATCAGATCACCGGCCACTCTATTTCAATCCAGCACCATCACTGGGCCCTAAATATAATAATAACTATAACAATCATAATAGATGACAGAAGCAGCTCTGTTTTAGGTTTATAACAGACGGCTACAGTACTAATAACAATACACCGTTGACTACTGGGGAATCAAAATAAGACTTGGAAGAGGGTGCTTCATCCTCTGAGAATTTAAAATGTTGTCATTGGCACAATTTATGAAAATTGAAAGTGCTTAATCTTAAGACAGTGTACATTTCCCTTCCTTGGGCAGCAGAAAGCTACACACTTTCAGAGTAAGATTAGAAATTAAAAACAAAAATCCTTAACTCCCAGGATATTCTGATTTGATTTTGTTTTATTATAGGCCCCAACTCCAAATCCTTAACTGATTAAGTGTAACTCAGTTTTATTTAAAAATCTTTTGCATTGATATTTCCCTCCTAAACTCCTCTCATCCCTCCTCAAGTGTTATAGCTGAAGCCAACTAACAATTTTGTGGAGACAGGGGACTGTAGACTTATTTTTTCTCCTTAGTGGCAAATAGAGGTTTAACTTGCAGTAATTAGGTGAGAACTAGCCAAGCATCTTACTATTATGATGCTTGTTAAAAAACGCTTCTTTTCTGCATCTGCATTTGAGTGTGTTCCCCTCCTCTCTTAATCTTCTTATGGAAATGAAGGCAAACGGCAGGGAACCTGCAGAGTCTTGGAGAATGTCCTTGTTAACTGGAATTTCTCAGCATTGCTAATTAGCAGAGTTTGACGACCACCAGTATTGGGGGGAAAGCTCTGTTTAACCACTCACAAACCATTCCGAGGAAGAGCAGACTAATTTTATTTTGTAATTAAAATCTGAAAAGGGCCCTATTTGACAGTTAGGGCTATGAGAGTTTTATCTCCCCGTGAAATAATTACTGCCTTGATAACTCAATTTTCTGAAAAATGTCAACTGTGGGCTCCAAAAGTTTTAATTTCATTACGTAAGGAAAAAAAGAGAGAAAAATAGAAGAAAATATACAGAGAGGATTTCTAATTCTGGAATTTGTTAAATATATTAGGAGCTAGATTTGGCCAAATGAAGGGGGTTTTTTTCTCCTTTTTTTAAATCATGTTTCCTTCAGATCCTAACCTTCCAACCAGCTCCAGGGAAAGTGACCATAGTAGTGATCATACTGGAATGAAAGAAATCATACCAGTAGTGTATGAGGCACATAAAACTAAAAAGAGAAGTATGGCAACCCAAGGAAAGTTCCTGATTTTAAAAGCCAAAAATAAAGGAGGATTTCAATGTTTTGGACAATGTTGGTACAATCTGGTAAGATGAGGTTTTATTGACATTTATCCCCAAACACAAGAAAAAAGAAAACTGGGAATTAAAAAGTAAGGAAATCGAGTATAAGCCAATTTTTAAAATGCTTCCTTCTCCCTTCTAAACTGCAAAAAACCTCAATTACTCCAAACTGGATTATGCCATAAGACTTTCAAAATGATCAACACTTGATTCTCCAAGATTTATGAAACAAACATAGATAAATGAAGGTAAAGAAAGGTATTAGAGGATTTCTTTTCCTTAAAAGAGCATCATATATCCCCCCCCCCAAATCAATAAAAAATAAGCTGGAAAAAGTTAGAATATTGAAAGTAAGAGAAAAAATTAGAATAGAATTGTACTGTTATCAAACTTCATTTGCTTTAGACTGTGAAGGATCCCTCACAGGAAATCCTAGAGGGAATACTTCAATTTTTATAAAGCAATTCGCAAAATGATAGAAACTCTTTCATCTACATTTCCTCCATTTTCTTCCTATGGCCAAACTTGTCAGATTTTGGAAGCATGAAGGATTATTGACAGGAACAGAAATAATAAATGTTTCTAGCTAATACAAAGAACTAGCATATACTTCTATCCCTTTTTATTTATTAAGGCATAGATATGCATATGGATGCATGGTAGATTGACAATTTAAAATTGCTTAATCATATTTTTTTCTTCTTGTCTCTCCCTTCAGCACCTTGCCTTTAATTTCCAGAAGTGGTATTACACATAACAAATGAACAAGGGGATAACAAATGCTATTTCAGTCCAGACCCAATTTCACCAAATAATTTCACTCAAGAGCTGTAAGGACTCTTGAAACCTAAGGAATGCGGGGCTGCTCTGCATTCAGCTCCTTTTTATACTCATTCTCTTTCATGTAATTCCCACTGATGAAATAAATACATTTTTAAAAGAACTCAATAGTTAGAAAACTAAATATATTTCCCCTTTCAAATTACAGCAACAGAAGTTATACACAATCACTTGTGTATGTCTTCAGGGTTATATATGATAATAATCATATTGCTTACAGTATTATATATGTACATCCTTCATATATTCCAAATTAAATATTTTCTGGAAAAGAGGGTTCACACTTCACAATTTCATTTCCATTTCTGAATTATCAAGCAATTATAACATAAGATTCTGTCTCTGCACTGCAGCTATTGTCCAGGGAAAAATTCAGTGTGGCCATTAAATAATCTAATTATTTAAACAGAAATTCTCTTTTTAAAAAGACAAAATGAAAATTTAAAGAGCTGCCACCAGTGGTTTTCATTTGCACTGAAAAAATGAACCTATGATTTTGATATTAAAATTTAGGAGAAGCAAATGAAAAACAAAAATAAAAACCCAGCAAACAGATTACCAGGAACTGCAAATGGGCCAAAAAACCCATGGGCCTTTTCACACCTCTAAATCATTGCTTGGGAGTCTAAATACAAATCTCCCTGATTCACCACACTATCTTGTGCAATTAATCATACCAAAGGAACAGGGTTTCCTTAGAATCCTAATTTTCCAGTGACCAGGGTTGTCACCCTTATTTTAGGAAAAAGACGATTGTTTCAAATTCTCCAACTGTGATTATTTCATTTAGTTATGACCACAACTTTTGTGTGAAAAACAAACGTAAGCCCTCCTTAAGGTTTCCCTAGGCCATATTAAATGACACATAAATGACACCCCAGTGCGTGCCGGGCTCCACACACACTGTACTGGCAATCTACCAAGCAGAGAGAACATCTTTCCCTTAGCCTGGTCCCTTCCAAGCTAGAGCAATGGGATTTAATTTTCTTCCTTCTGGAGATCTCATGGTGCATACTGCTCCTATGTTACCTGCAAAATCCCCTTTCCTGAAGTAAAGTCAGGCATAATACAAAGTCACAAAAAAATGAGAACTCAACAACCTCAGAAGGCAGAGGTGTTTGGCACCCCAAAAAGCAAGTTGGGGGAAGAAAGCTCTGCTTAACGTGTGCGTGAGGGATAGGAGTACTATCAAAGGAAAAGGAAGAAAGACTTTCACCTGTTTCCATGAAAAGACATTGAAAGCAAGCCATTAAAAAAAAAAAACACCCTACAATCACCATCAGCTCTAAACAAAACTGTTACCCACTTTTTCTCCAAGATTTGCAGCATCATCTAGCCCTGGAAAGTGCTCTAAATGAAAGTATACACCCATCCTGGGCGGACTGGCATCAAGGCCTCCCGTCGACATCTGGAGCCCTCTCCCAAAAGCTCTTCTGCTCTCAAAAGAAATGTCTGAGAAGTCTGCCTTCCCAGGGGTCCACTTCTGCTCAAGCCCTAGTGCCCCCCCCCTTCCAGCCCCGGCTCAGATGGAGTTGGGCTTCCAAACCCATCCCAATGGAATTCTCAGATGGTTAGCCTGATAATCTTTAAAGGCTCCTTCGGAGCTGGGGCTCTGACTTTTATCTCCCCTCCCACCCTTCTTCCCTTTTTGTAGGCTCTCCCCACTCCTTTTCCCTCTCACCCCACCCCCCCTTAATTTGAAGATCATTGACACGATAGGCTGTAATGAGTCCTTCAGAAACTGTTATGATCTATGGTGACAATCTCTGCACCTAATTCACAGATTATTGACAAGCACTGTGGGCTCAATGGTGTCAAGTTGTACTTGTTTCAACACCCTTCAGCAACCCACATAGCAGCTGGGCCCTGGATTAGGACCCACAGTCTGGCAGTGCTTATCTGCCTGCTGAGTGGTGGAGAGATGAGTATCTGTCTATACCCCAGCTCCTTCCCAAGCCGGGCTGTGCTTTCTCCCTGGCGCCTTGTCTGTCTCAGGGTCGGATCAAGTGAACTAAAGGATCTTCAAAGTTTAAAGACAAAGTAAAAGAGCAAACAATGATAAATGAGGGTTCATCCTTATAATCTTGGTTTTAATAACCAATCATTTTCTCCATCCCCAAATAGCTACCAAACTCCAAGACCCATATACTTGCTTTCAGAATGAGGTTCAGGTTCACCAGGAAAGGTGTGAGGGATGGAGGGGAGAGGGAGCTGAGGACTTAGCACTCAGTGGGCCCAAAGCTAGGCTGGCCCATCCTCCCAGATCGCCCTCAGAATAGGGCAAGATTGACCACTTACAAAGCAGGGCGCCCAGCCAACAGGCTCGGGCTCTGGCCTGGACACTGGGACAAGAGACCAAAAATGCCCGCCCCGCCCCTAAAGGGCTCTTTGCTGCTGCGGAGAAAACGCAGCGGGTTGCCAGCGTTGCAGCTCTGCCTGCTGCTAAGGAGTCAGTCACTCGCTGCCCACTCCCCAGGCCCCAAAGATGGAAGGGCTGCTTTCCTGCTTGCCGCCGTGGGGCGTGAGATTCCAGCAGGGCCTGAGGCCGCGTGAAACCACAGAAATGACACTGTGCTGGGAGAGGTGGGTGGTATTCCCAGGCCTAGGCCACCCACTTGTTTAGTTCTTTTTCCTAAACTAGGGGTTGCGCTTTCTCCCCGGGTCCTGGGAATTTGGGGGCGCACTGCCTGCCCTCTCTCAGCCAGCTGCGGTTCCTCCCCTAGACTTCTCCCTATAGGTTGGGACCCCTGCGGGGCAGAAGGTGTGTGTGTGAAATCTCAGCCCCTGCTTTTGCAAATTCTACATCACTTCCGAACAGCAAGCATATACCCTCTTTAGCTGGGCACATCCAAGATTCTGCTGGCTTTGGCCTCCCCACGCCACGGGCAGCCTGGGGCCTCGGCTGTCAGAGCACTGTTTGTCACCTTAACGGTGACACGGGGTTGGCACCAAAGTTGGCCCGGACTTAATGTTTCTGTACTGGGGACTAGTCTTTTGGTGAAGCAAAGGGTGAGGGGGCCTCTCTAGCAGGGAATCCCGCTTGCCCGTCATTTCCATAGAATTCCGGGTAAAAATTGATTTAAAGCCTCGATTCTCTCCCTGCCACTGTATCCAAACTCATTATTGAGAAACATAAGCCGAGATTCGATTCTGGCATCAGAGGGAGAAAGCGTCTCTCATCTCACCGAGCAGCAATTTCCCTGAAAACACAATCTCAGATCTGCTGACTGTGGGAGGTGGGAAGAATGAACGTAAGACCAACGTTAAAAACAACTTGAGTAGCCACAGTATTAAATATTTTAAGAAGTAATTCTGTCATGAAAATTAGGTTAGTTTCCTTCAATAGGCAAACTTAAAAAAAAAAGGCAAACAAACAAGCCGTAAACTTCTTGAGGTTTTTATCTAAAAGTTAAAATTGTACGTACAATCCTCAAGGTCCAAATCATCAAACACCTTGTTGAGACCATTTGTGTTCACTTTTTAGCACACACATTGTTTCAGTTTGATCTTAAACACCTAAACAAACCCATATTTTCCCACTGTTTTAAGTTCAGAGGATGTGTCATTTTATCTTTCTGAAAGAATTCAAAGTGTACTTTTGCCCTCACTCTCAGACCAAAGAAAAAGTCAAAGCTCTTTCTCATGTAGACAGGTAGTTCTTGAAAGTGTAAAAAATACTCCTCTTCTCCTAGGATAATTTGGATTCCTGGTCAATGAAAATACTGAATTTAAAAAGAAAATACTCTTTATCATTGGCACACCTTTCCTGGAATCCTACAGTTTAGGAAAAAAGAGAGAGAGAGAGAGAGAGGTGTCAGGCACCTGTTTCTTAAAGAACATCTGGAATTTAACTGCTAGGTGGGAAAGGAAAAGTTTGATCAAGATTGATTTTGGGGAAATGAAACATTCAAAGAAGAGGCTGACCTTTTAATTACACTCTGAAAATAAAATTTTAAAGGAGCAAGTTATTTCGTTTACTCAGAGACTCCGTTACTATACTTGAAAGGGCCTCTGAGGGCATTCAAGATGCTGCTGACAATGTCAAAACAGCACGCAGCAGCATCTTTCGTTTTATTTTCTGAAATGTGGGCAAAACGGGAGAAGTAACTTTTACTTGGTTCTCCACTGCTACAGAGGAAAATTCTCACTTTCTCTCTCTTTTAAAATCATGCTTCTCTACCTGTTTTAGTACCGCTAAATCTTTAAAAAGAGTCCCAAATCCAAACGGGGGTAGGAAGTGGCTGCCAGGATGTGAGGAGGGGGAAGAGATTCGTCTTTATTTTATATTAAATTAAAATTGCGTTATCTCCTTTTAACATTTTGTTGAATTAAACTTATATTATCTTTCAAGGATATAAGAACTTGTTTCCCCTTCCCATCTGCTTTTTGGAGGGTAATAAAAAGTTTTCTCTAACCCCGGAGCAAGGTTCTAGTGATTTCTAGGACTGGCGCTGCGCAGCTCCTAATGTGTCCAACAGGGGGCGCTGGTCACGAACCTGCGCAGCGGCTCAGCCACGCTTCACATCTGAGCCGGGTTCTAGCCCCTGAAGGCGAGAGCCGCTCGCGGGGTCGAGTACAGAGCTTTAGTCTTCGTGGATAAAAAGAGATTAAAGGCTAAATTCTTTTTTGGGGTGTGTGTGCGTGCATGCGTATGTGTGTGTGTGTGTGTGTGTGTGTACGGGGGGCGGTGGTTATCAATTTTAACCAACTACGAAAATGTAGAGCTTTTTATCCTTTGATGTTCTCATAAAGAAACTCCTATCGGTGGGGGAATTACACGGTTTCTGAGCCAACACTGCAGCTACAGTGTGGGGGAAATTATTTAATTAAAAATATATTTTTCCATCTGTTCACATGATCTTTTTAGAAGTACTTAAAAAGCTGACACTGATCCCTTTGGCCTGTTCACCCTGCCCCAAGTTTCAAATAATTTAGCTATTTCGAAGGCCCTTCTATTAATTTGAAGGGGGAAAAAAGAGACCCAAATATTTAAATGCCCCCAAACAGTTACTCCTCTGCATCCTTTTTTTTTTCTTTCTTTCTTTCTTTCTTTCTTTAAATAGGGACTTTTATGTGATTGACACATTTCACATTGCCTATTCTGCAAAGCCAGGTATAAATGGCAAGAAGCGACTCTAAAAAATTTTTTTTGATGTTGGACTACATAACGCCCAAGTATAAGATGAAATCTAAATAAAATTGCAATCCACCCACCCCCACGCTAACTTAAAAAAAAAGAAGAAAAAAAAAACCTTCACCTGTATTTAAATAGCGTGTCTTTAATTACAGCAGTTGGGGATGCATGAGGCTGAAATGAAATTAGCAGTCATTACCAGTCCTTTAACTCTGTGGTGCTTTTGATCAGCACTAAATTAGCTTTCCAGTCCTAACAAAGACTCTACAGCAAGCAGTGGGCTGTAAATAAGACAGCGCGACCTGCCCTCAACACCTTTTCTCTTGTCAATCATAGCTCTATCATTCAGCCCAAGATTAACCTTTATCTACCAAATTTTAAAAAAAAGGAACGAAAGAAAGAAGAAAAAGAAAAAGGAGGCGGGAAGGAAAGCCCCCTTACCACCACATGTCGAAATAACAGAGGTTCCTAAGAGCCCCCTTTAAATTGTATTATAATGAGCCCGTGTCAGAATCTGCAATTTCCAAATCATCCCTCCCCACCCCACCCCGTTACAGCTCTCGAGTATATTAGAAGAGTCAGAATGCTGTTCAGGTAGGAAAGGAATCCCTTTCCCCGAATTACTAGTTGGGCATGGGCCACCCTCCGTAAGTCAATTTGCCATTAGCCTCTCCTATTACTCTAACAAAATTTCGGGAGAGGGAGGAATGTTTGAGGAGAAGATATTGATAATTTTAAGGCATGTACATAAGTTTCCGGGATGAAAACAATCAATTTACTCCACTAATAGTCTCTAGTTTCTAAGTCTGCGGAGAAAACCACCAACAGCAGCAACAAAAACCCAGCTGCTTTTCCCAGTACTGAATTGAGAAAGTAAAACATTGGTTCTAATTGCCATTAGAGGGCGCCAGAGAGCAAGCCCTGCTCCCTCGCACAACTTCCCACAGAAGCCCTCCTAGCCTCCAGCTTCGCCATGCTCTGTAATTCCTTCTCTCAGGTAATATTTCTTGCTTATCCTGCCCTCTTGCTTCTCTAGCCCCCTCAATGTCAATCTCTCATAAAGAACAAGGTGTCGCCACGTCCCTTTCCTTTTCTTTTCTCATCCTTCCCCCCAGCCACCACCAAAATAGTAAGATGCCAGATGAAGCGGTAGCAACCCCTTAATGATATATACCTTTTGACTCAAATCACTCTCTCGACTCCATGTAATCTTGGTATGGAGAAGGTTCTTTGTAGGGATGAAATGTTGGATTTTAATATTTTTTAAATGGAAGCCTGAAAATTTCATTTCTGCGTTTCTCTCTGGAGGCTCACGGATTTCTTTATTTTCATAGAAAAGGAAACACACACACTATTGCGTGGCAGCTGATTACGCTCAGTGCTAAAACTGCTCAGAAGAGAATAAAATAATGTCATTTCATTTCTGCATTTGTCAAAGAAATCAAAATTAGTATTTAATCCCAAAAGTTAATGCTTTCAGACTTAAATCTGTCTGTGTTAAATGACTGCCACACAGGGTGTATTTCCACATCTCTTAAAGGTCAAAAGAAAAAAAAAATAGAATGAGAGGAGAAGAAAGTGAGTTGGGGGGGTGGGCGGAGAGGAGTGAGCTAGCAGTGAATGTCAAAGTTGGGTTGCAAGCTACTTACATGTCCATGTCAGATCAGGGTGTTGTCTTGTAGCAGTTTGATTGGCAGGTAAAAAAGCGAAAGAACGTGAGGGCTCCCTGAGCCTCTTGTCAGCCCAAGCTTGATCACTTCTCACCGGACAGAACGAGTTGAAGGAGCTTGCAGTTCCCCTCTCATCCTCCATCCAAAGCACCGTGAATCCATTTCGGCTTTTCTTCCCCCCAGTCTCTCCATCAGCCTCCTGCCTTCAACCGCTTCGCCTTACACCAGCCTCCAAGACCTAGCCTAGCTTTGCCACTGCAATCCCCTGCAACAAGAAAAATCGTTTATGGCTTAAAACCCCAAATGGCTGATTTTTTAAAAGAGAGAGAGAGAGGGAGAGGGAGAGAGAGAGGAGAGAGAGGGTGAGGGGGAGAGAGAGGGGGAGCGAGAAGAATGCACCCAGAGAACAACAAAAAAGTCAGTTATCCTAACACTGCTCTATCCCCCCACCGTACAGAAGAAGAATAAAAAAAAAAGCTTTATGTTTTTTCAGTGGGTATTCAAAGATAATTTGATGCCATTGTTTCTGCTACAGATGGTTCTTTTAAATACAATAACACGGCTCTTTGTGCAGGCTACCCACAATAAAAATCGAAAGCGTTCCCCTGAATAACCATTTTGTTCTCTCTTGTATGGGGCCAACAAAAGATGCCGTGAGGTAATGGGTTCTGTTTATTGAAGCCATAGAATAGGGGTTTGATAAAGATTTTTTTAAAGCAGAAGACCTTGCAAGGTCAGGCTGATCTCTTCATATTTTTTTTATTAAAATATTTGTCCAATAGATTATTCCTTGGTGCAGCTGCAGGTTTCCTCCTCGATTCTTAATCAGCCCAAACATCTGTCTCTTTGAGGAGGCTTTAAAAAGTCTGCAATTGTATCAATGGTGCAGGAACCTTATCAAATACTGAGTTTTTAGGCTCAGTGCAGGCAAAGGCAATGGAGTTTCAATTCTATTTGGTCCTGATGGGGTGAGGTGGAGGGCTGGGGGGAGAGGAAACACACCAGCCCCAGACAGAGTGACGGGAGAAAACCAGGTTTCCTCCCCACCGCTCCCCACTCTCTGTTGGCCATGCATGACTGCACAAGCCAGACACACAGATCACTGAGGACTTGAGATGTGTCTCCTGATCTCTGCAAGCTCCACCCTTGCATGCATGTTGGACAGGGGTTAGGCATGTTTTCTTACCATGCTCCCCTTCTCCTCTAGTGAGGTCTTCAATCCCAGAAAACCCAGGGTGGGATGCCATGGGGAGGAGTGGAACAAACTAAAGGTTAGACTTTAGCACCCAAAGGGTCCTACTCTTGGCTCTCTTTCATTCACTGTTAGTTAGCTTTGACTCATTGATTGCTATCCTGCCAGGGGACTGGTGGCCACAGCCCTCCTGCTACAGTGTCCCATCCCCTCAGGCTTCTTATAGCCACCCTGTTTCCCCCCTCAGCTCCACAGAGAACATCTGCTTCCCCTCACAGGGGAAGCCCTGCCACCTAGACCCAGCCGAGGTCTGTATCAACTTGGAGCCCTGAACACTTAGGCAATGAGGGTGCTGCAGGGGAAGTGCAGGGGAAGTTGGCTAGGTTTCTCTACCCTTCTATAGGAATTAATGCCAGGACTCTCTGGGCCTCCAATAGCCCAGAGTGACTGTAATCCACTTTCATGACTTCTGCTCTGTGTATCGTCACTTGTGGCAAGACAGTAGTCTGGGGAAATGGCTTTAATCTTAAAAACAAGTTTTTGTTGAGTTCTCTATCTCTGCCCCCTGCCCCATTTAGTCCTCCCTTTCTTCCCACAAACCATTCAAAATAAAAGATAAACCCTCAAATGAATCTCTTGACAGAACTGATCTTAGCTTCTACCTTCCCTTTCAGAAACAATAATACTATTGGTTTACAACTGGTCTGAAGTAATCTAGTAAGGAATTCTTGAGGACTATTACTTAGACACCAATTAAAGCCTTTCCTACAAAACTTGAAAAACAAACACAAACAATAAAACAGAAAATTAAACAATATTTCACATGGTTGTTTCTCAATAATTCATTTTATATCTCAGGGTGAACACCTTAATATTAGTTCAAAAGGAATGAAAGTCAGGACAATATTAAAAAGTTATACACATCCCAACACTCTCTGGATCAAGAAAACTGTGCCTATATAAATGTGTGTTGGTGGAGGGAGGGAGTGGAGAGTGTAAATCAAGAGCAAACTTTAATAGAATAGGCTGAGGAGTGTGTTGCTTTCCTCACTGTTGGAAAGGTGGGAGGGGATGCATTATGCAGAATGGAAAGTCAACAGTAGAAATACCTACTCCAACTAAAGGTGGAGTGGGAGACAGTACATGTAAAATGTTTAATACAGTGTTTCATAACTTTGCACTACAAAAGTAATCCACTGAAACAACGGAATAGTCTCTTCCTGCTTCCCTTGTCATACGTTTTTTCTGAATATCAAAACTTATAAAGGTTGCCCCAACCTGATGAAAGCTATTTTCCTTTTCATATAACTGAAAGAAGAATCTGAACTGCTTGTCCTCTTTCCAGCAAGGGAGAGGCTTGGGGCTGAATCTAAGTCTGTAAGATAGGAAAAAGGCATCAGTGAGTACCCTAAGGCGTCTAAAAGTGAGTAAATCTTACACATCTTATCAATTGAATCTATTCAATCCCAGTCACAAGGAAGTTTAAAATCTCTCAGGTGGCCTCACTCTCTGGTTAAGGATAGGAAGACAGTTTTGTAGGTAAGCCTCCAAAAGTTGTCTCAAAAGCTGTAATGCAGTGACATTCTATCTGACATGGGGGAAAACTTCAACCTATAACTAAAAAATGTGGAATGTGTCACAGTGAAGGGCAAAAGTGACAAACTGCCTCGGTAGGTGAGGAAATCAAGAACCAGTTGCCTGCAACTGGAAAATTGCTTAAAACAACAACAACAGCAGCAACCTTTCTGTATCCAGAAACTAATCTAACTGGTCAGCTCCTCTCTCAGAGCAAACACACACCACCAAAACGATTCTAAGTTATAGAAACGGCTTTCTGATGGGGTTGGGGAATCTGTGTGCACTGATTTATGGGCGTTTATAGGTGGCTCTGAACTGGAAACTTCACTATTCAAAAGGGCTTTGGGGGCAGAGTTGAGCTCTCCAGTTCTACAAGCAACAAGCCTACAGGGAGATGGGGTGGGGGAGGGGAT